>NC_090373.1:5003483-5316586 GCF_036365525.1 Heterodontus francisci | reverse complement strand
AGTGGTGAGAGAGGGAGGCTGCGCGCAGAGTGGTGAGAGAGGGAGGCTGCGCGCAGAGTGGTCTGAGAGGGAGGCTGCGCGCAGAGTGGTCAGAGAGGGAGGCTGCGCGCAGAGTGATCAGAGAGAGACGCGGCGCGCAGAGTGGTCAGAGAGAGAGGCGGCGCGCAGAGTGGTCAGAGAGAGAGGCGGCGCGCAGAGTAGTCAGAGAGGGAGGCGGCGCGCAGAGTGGTCAGAGAGGGAGGCTGCGCGCCGAGTGGTGAGAGAGGGAGACTGCGCGCAGAGTGGTCAGAGAGGGAGGCTGCGCGCAGAGTGGTCAGAGAGGGAGGCTGCGCGCAGAGTGGTCAGAGAGGGAGGCTGCGCGCAGAGTGGTCAGAGAGGGAGGCTGCGCGCAGAGTGGTCAGAGAGGGATGCTGCGCGCAGAGTGGTCAGAGAGGGAGGCTGCGCGCAGAGTGGTGAGAAAGGGAGGCTGCGCACAGAGTGGTGAGAGAGGGAGGCTGCGCGCAGAGTGGTCAGAGAGGGAGGCTGCGCGCAGAGTGGTCAGAGAGGGAGGCGGCGCGCAGAGTGGCCAGAGAGGGAGGCTGCGCGCAGAGTGGTCAGAGAGGGAGGCTGCGCGCAGAGTGGTCAGAGAGAGAGGCGGCGCGCAGAGTGGTCAGAGAGTGATTCTGCGCAGAAAGTGAGGCTGCGTGCAGAGTGGTCAGAGGGGGAGGCTGCGCGCAAAGTGGTCAGAGAGGGAGGCTGCGTGCAGAGTGGTCAGAGAGGGAGGCTGCGCGCAGAGTGGTCAGAGAGGGAGGCGGCGCGCAGAGAGGTCAGAGAGAGAGGCGACGCGCAGAGTGGTCAGAGAGAGAGGCGGCGCGCCGAGTGGTCAGAGAGTGATTCTGCGCAGAAAGTGAGGCTGCGTGCAGAGTGGTCAGAGGGGGAGGCTGCGCGCAAAGTGGTCAGAGAGGGAGGCTGCGTGCAGAGTGGTCAGAGAGGGAGGCAGCGCGCAGAGTGGTCAGAGAGGGAGGCGGCGCGCAGAGAGGTCAGAGAGAGAGGCGACGCGCAGAGTGGTCAGAGAGAGAGGCGGCGCGCCGAGTGGTCAGAGAGGGAGGCTGCGCGCAGAGTGGTCAGAGAGGGAGGCGGCGCGCAGAGTGGTCAGAGAGGGATGCGGCGCGCAGAGTGGTGAGAGAGGGAGGCTGCGCGCAGAGTGGTCAGAGAGGGAGGCTGCGCGCAGCGTGGTCAGAGAGGGAGGCTGCGCGCAGAGTGGTCAGAGAGGGAGGCTGCGCGCAGAGTGGTCAGAGAGGGAGGCGGCGCGCAGAGTGGTCAGAGAGGGATGCGGCGCGCAGTGTGGTCAGAGAGGGAGGCGGCACGCAGAGTGGTCAGAGAGGGATGCGGCGCGCAGAGTGGTCAGAGAGGGAGGCGGCGCGCAGAGTGGTCAGAGAGAGAGGCGGCGCGCAGAGTGGTCAGAGAGAGAGGCGGCGCGCAGAGTGGTCAGAGAGAGAGGCGGCGCGCAGAGTGGTCAGAGAGAGAGGCGGCGCGCAGAGTGGTCAGAGAGAGAGGCGGCGCGCCGAGTGGTCAGAGAGAGAGGCGGCGCTCAGAGTGGTCAGAGAGAGAGGCGGCGCGCAGAGTGGTCAGAGAGAGAGGCTGCGGGCAGAGTGGTCAGAGAGAGAGGCGGCGCGCAGAGTGGTCAGAGAGAGAGGATCCGCGCGCAGAGTGGTCAGAGACTGAGGCTGATTGCAGAGTGGTCAGAGAGAGAGGCCGCGCGCAGAGTGGTCAGAGAGTGAGGCTGATTGCAGAGTGGTCAGAGAGTGAGGCCGCGCGCAGAGTGGTCAGAGAGTGATTCTGCGCAGAAAGTGAGGCAGCGTGCAGAGTGGTCAGAGGGGGAGGCTGCGCGCAAAGTGGTCAGAGAGGGAGGCTGCGTGCAGAGTGGTCAGAGAGGGAGGCTGCGCGCAGAGTGGTCAGAGAGGGAGGCGGCGCGCAGAGAGGTCAGAGAGAGAGGCGGCGCGCAGAGTGGTCAGAGAGAGAGGCGGCGCGCCGAGTGGTCAGAGAGGGAGGCTGCGCGCAGAGTGGTCAGAGAGGGAGGCTGCGCGCAGAGTGGTCAGAGAGGGAGGCTCCGCGCAGAGTGGTCAGAGAGGGAGGCTGCGCGCAGAGTGGTCAGAGAGGGAGGCTGCGCGCAGTGTGGTCAGAGAGGGAGGCTGCGCGCAGAGTGTTCAGAGAGGGATGCTGCGCGCAGAGTCGTCAGAGAGGGAGGCTGCGCGCAGAGTGGTGAGAGAGGGAGGCTGCGCGCAGAGTGGTCAGAGAGGGAGGCTGCGCGCAGAGTGGTCAGAGAGGGAGGCTGCGCGCAGAGTGGTCAGAGAGGGAGGCTGCTCGCAGAGTGCTCAGAGAGGGAGATGGCGCGCAGAGTGGTCAGAGAGGGAGGCGGCGCGCAGAGTGGTGAGAGAGGGAGGCTGCGCGCAGAGTGGTGAGAGAGGGAGGCTGCGCACAGAGTGGTCAGAGAGGGAGGCTGCGCGCAGAGTGGTCAGAGAGGGAGGCTGCGCGCAGAGTGGTCAGAGAGGGAGGCTGCGCGCAGAGTGGTCAGAGAGGGAGGCGGTGCGTAGAGTGGTCAGAGAGGGATGCGGCGCGCAGAGTGGTCAGAGAGGGAGGCAGCGCGCAGAGTGGTCAGAGAGAGAGGCGGCGCGCAGAGTGGTCAGAGAGAGAGGCGGCGCGCAGAGTGGTCAGAGAGAGAGGCGGCGCGCAGAGTGGTCAGAGAGAGAGGCGGCGCGCAGAGAGGTCAGAGAGAGAGGCGGCGCGCAGAGTGGTCAGAGAGAGAGGCGGCGCGCCGAGTGGTCAGAGAGAGAGGCGGCGCTCAGAGTGGTCAGAGAGAGAGGCGGCGCGCAGAGTGGTCAGAGAGAGAGGCTGCGCGCAGAGTGGTCAGAGAGAGAGGCGGCGCGCAGAGTGGTCAGAGAGAGAGGATCCGCGCGCAGAGTGGTCAGAGACTGAGGCTGATTGCAGAGTGGTCAGAGAGAGAGGCCGCGCGCAGAGTGGTCAGAGAGTGAGGCTGATTGCAGAGTGGTCAGAGAGTGAGGCCGCGCGCAGAGTGGTCAGAGAGTGATTCTGCGCAGAAAGTGAGGCAGCGTGCAGAGTGGTCAGAGGGGGAGGCTGCGCGCAAAGTGGTCAGAGAGGGAGGCTGCGTGCAGAGTGGTCAGAGAGGGAGGCTGCGCGCAGAGTGGTCAGAGAGGGAGGCGGCGCGCAGAGAGGTCAGAGAGAGAGGCGGCGCGCAGAGTGGTCAGAGAGAGAGGCGGCGCGCCAAGTGGTCAGAGAGGGAGGCTGCGCGCAGAGTGGTCAGAGAGGGAGGCTGCGCGCAGAGTGGTCAGAGAGGGAGGCTCCGCGCAGAGTGGTCAGAGAGGGAGGCTGCGCGCAGAGTGGTCAGAGAGGGAGGCTGCGCGCAGTGTGGTCAGAGAGGGAGGCTGCGCGCAGAGTGGTCAGAGAGGGATGCTGCGCGCAGAGTCGTCAGAGAGGGAGGCTGCGCGCAGAGTGGTGAGAGAGGGAGGCTGCGCGCAGAGTGGTCAGAGAGGGAGGCTGCGCGCAGAGTGGTCAGAGAGGGAGGCTGCGCGCAGAGTGGTCAGAGAGGGAGGCTGCTCGCAGAGTGCTCAGAGGGGGAGATGGCGCGCAGAGTGGTCAGAGAGGGAGGCGGCGCGCAGAGTGGTGAGAGAGGGAGGCTGCGCGCAGAGTGGTGAGAGAGGGAGGCTGCGCGCAGAGTGGTGAGAGAGGGAGGCTGCGCACAGAGTGGTCAGAGAGGGAGGCTGCGCGCAGAGTGGTCAGAGAGTGAGGCTGCGCGCAGAGTGGTCAGAGAGGGAGGCTGCGCGCAGAGTGGTCAGAGAGGGAGGCGGTGCGTAGAGTGGTCAGAAAGGGATGCGGCGCGCAGAGTGGTCAGAGAGGGAGGCGGCGCGAAGAGTGGTCAGAGAGGGAGGCGGCGCGCAGAGTGGTCAGAGAGAGAGGCGGCGCGCAGAGTGGTCAGAGAGAGAGGCGGCGCGCAAAGTGGTCAGAGAGAGAGGCGGCGCACAGAGATGTCAGAGAGAGAGGCGGCGCGCAGAGTGGTCAGAGAGAGAGGCGGCGCGCCGAGTGGTCAGAGAGAGAGGCGGCGCGCAGAGTGGTCAGAGAGAGAGGCGGCGCGCAGAGTGGTCAGAGAGAGAGGCGGCGCACAGAGTGGTCAGAGAGAGAGGCGGCGCGCAGACTGGTCAGAGAGAGAGGATCCGCGCGCAGAGTGGTCAGAGAGTGAGGCTGATTGCAGAGTGGTCAGAGAGAGAGGCCGCGCGCAGAGTGGTCAGAGAGTGAGGCTGATTGCAGAGTGGTCAGAGAGAGAGGCGGCGCGCTGAGTGGTCAGAGAGAGAGGCGGCGCGCAGAGTGGTCAGAGAGAGAGGCGGCGCGCAGAGTGGTCAGAGAGAGAGGCGGCGCGCAGAGTGGTCAGAGAGAGAGGATCCGCGCGCAGAGTGGTCAGAGAGTGAGGCTGATTGCAGAGTGGTCAGAGAGAGAGGCCGCGCGCAGAGTGGTCAGAGAGTGAGGCTGATTGCAGAGTGGTCAGAGAGTGAGGCCGCGCGCAGAGTGGTCAGAGAGTGATGCTGCGCAGAAAGTGAGGCTGCGTGCAGAGTGGTCAGAGGGGGAGGCTGCGCGCTAAGTGGTCAGAGAGGGAGGCTGCGGGCAGAGTGGTCAGAGAGGGAGGCTGCGCGCAGAGTGGTCAGAGAGAGAGGCGGCGCGCAGACTGGTCAGAGAGAGAGGATCCGCGCGCAGAGTGGTCAGAGAGTGAGGCTGATTGCAGAGTGGTCAGAGAGAGAGGCCGCGCGCAGAGTGGTCAGAGAGTGAGGCTGATTGCAGAGTGGTCAGAGAGAGAGGCGGCGCGCTGAGTGGTCAGAGAGAGAGGCGGCGCGCAGAGTGGTCAGAGAGAGAGGCGGCGCGCTGAGTGGTCAGAGAGAGAGGCGGCGCGCAGAGTGGTCAGAGAGAGAGGCGGCGCGCAGAGTGGTCAGAGACAGGCGGCGCGCAGAGTGGTCAGAGAGAGAGGCGGCGCGCAGAGTGGTCAGAGAGAGAGGCGGCGCACAGAGTGGTCAGAGAGTGAGGCTGATTGCAGAGTGGTCAGAGAGAGAGGCCGCGCGCAGAGTGGTCAGAGAGTGAGGCTGATTGCAGAGTGGTCAGAGAGTGAGGCCACGCGCAGAGTGGTCAGAGAGTGATGCTGCGCAGAAAGTGAGGCTGCGTGCAGAGTGGTCAGAGGGGGAGGCGGCGCGCAGAGAGGTCAGAGAGAGAGGCGGCGCGCAGAGTGGTCAGAGAGGGAGGCGGCGCGCCGAGTGGTCAGAGAGGGAGGCTGCGCGCAGAGTGGTCAGAGAGAGAGGCGGCGCGCAGAGTGGTCAGAGAGGGAGGCTGCGCGCCGAGTGGTGAGAGAGGGAGACTGCGCGCAGAGTGGTCAGAGAGGGAGGCTGCGTGCAGAGTGGTCAGAGAGGGAGGCAGCGCGCAGAGTGGTCAGAGAGGGAGGCGGCGCACAGAGAGGTCAGAGAGAGAGGCGACGCGCAGAGTGGTCAGAGAGAGAGGCGGCGCGCCGAGTGGTCAGAGAGGGAGGCTGCGCGCAGAGTGGTCAGAGAGGGAGGCGGCGCGCAGAGTGGTCAGAGAGGGATGCGGCGCGCAGAGTGGTGAGAGAGGGAGGCTGCGCGCAGAGTGGTCAGAGAGGGAGGCTGCGCGCAGCGTGGTCAGAGAGGGAGGCTGCGCGCAGAGTGGTCAGAGAGGGAGGGTGCGCGCAGAGTGGTCAGAGAGGGAGGCGGCGCGCAGAGTGGTCAGAGAGGGATGCGGCGCGCAGTGTGGTCAGAGAGGGAGGCGGCACGCAGAGTGGTCAGAGAGGGATGCGGCGCGCAGAGTGGTCAGAGAGGGAGGCGGCGCGCAGAGTGGTCAGAGAGAGAGGCGGCGCGCAGAGTGGTCAGAGAGAGAGGCGGCGCGCAGAGTGGTCAGAGAGAGAGGCGGCGCGCAGAGTGGTCAGAGAGAGAGGCGGCGCGCAGAGTGGTCAGAGAGAGAGGCGGCGCGCCGAGTGGTCAGAGAGAGAGGCGGCGCTCAGAGTGGTCAGAGAGAGAGGCGGCGCGCAGAGTGGTCAGAGAGAGAGGCTGCGGGCAGAGTGGTCAGAGAGTGAGGCTGATTGCAGAGTGGTCAGAGAGTGAGGCCGCGCGCAGAGTGGTCAGAGAGTGATTCTGCGCAGAAAGTGAGGCAGCGTGCAGAGTGGTCAGAGGGGGAGGCTGCGCGCAAAGTGGTCAGAGAGGGAGGCTGCGTGCAGAGTGGTCAGAGAGGGAGGCTGCGCGCAGAGTGGTCAGAGAGGGAGGCGGCGCGCAGAGAGCTCAGAGAGAGAGGCGGCGCGCAGAGTGGTCAGAGAGAGAGGCGGCGCGCCGAGTGGTCAGAGAGGGAGGCTGCGCGCAGAGTGGTCAGAGAGGGAGGCTGCGCGCAGAGTGGTCAGAGAGGGAGGCTGCGCGCAGAGTGGTCAGAGAGGGAGGCTGCGCGCAGAGTGGTCAGAGAGGGAGGCTGCGCGCAGAGTGGTCAGAGAGGGAGGCTCCGCGCAGAGTGGTGAGAGAGGGAGGCTGCGCGCAGAGTGGTCAGAGAGGGAGGCTGCGCGCAGAGTGGTCAGAGAGGGAGGCTGCGCGCAGAGTGGTCAGAGAGGGAGGCTGCTCGCAGAGTGCTCAGAGAGGGAGATGGCGCGCAGAGTGGTCAGAGAGGGAGGCGGCGCGCAGAGTGGTGAGAGAGGGAGGCTGCGCGCAGAGTGGTGAGAGAGGGAGGCTGCGCACAGAGTGGTCAGAGAGGGAGGCTGCGCGCAGAGTGGTCAGAGAGGGAGGCTGCGCGCAGAGTGGTCAGAGAGGGAGGCTGCGCGCAGAGTGGTCAGAGAGGGAGGCGGTGCGTAGAGTGGTCAGAGAGGGATGCGGCGCGCAGAGTGGTCAGAGAGGGAGGCAGCGCGCAGAGTGGTCAGAGAGAGAGGCGGCGCGCAGAGTGGTCAGAGAGAGAGGCGGCGCGCAGAGTGGTCAGAGAGAGAGGCGGCGCGCAGAGTGGTCAGAGAGAGAGGCGGCGCGCAGAGAGGTCAGAGAGAGAGGCGGCGCGCAGAGTGGTCAGAGAGAGAGGCGGCGCGCCGAGTGGTCAGAGAGAGAGGCGGCGCTCAGAGTGGTCAGAGAGAGAGGCGGCGCGCAGAGTGGTCAGAGAGAGAGGCTGCGCGCAGAGTGGTCAGAGAGAGAGGCGGCGCGCAGAGTGGTCAGAGAGAGAGGATCCGCGCGCAGAGTGGTCAGAGACTGAGGCTGATTGCAGAGTGGTCAGAGAGAGAGGCCGCGCGCAGAGTGGTCAGAGAGTGAGGCTGATTGCAGAGTGGTCAGAGAGTGAGGCCGCGCGCAGAGTGGTCAGAGAGTGATTCTGCGCAGAAAGTGAGGCAGCGTGCAGAGTGGTCAGAGGGGGAGGCTGCGCGCAAAGTGGTCAGAGAGGGAGGCTGCGTGCAGAGTGGTCAGAGAGGGAGGCTGCGCGCAGAGTGGTCAGAGAGGGAGGCGGCGCGCAGAGAGGTCAGAGAGAGAGGCGGCGCGCAGAGTGGTCAGAGAGAGAGGCGGCGCGCCAAGTGGTCAGAGAGGGAGGCTGCGCGCAGAGTGGTCAGAGAGGGAGGCTGCGCGCAGAGTGGTCAGAGAGGGAGGCTCCGCGCAGAGTGGTCAGAGAGGGAGGCTGCGCGCAGAGTGGTCAGAGAGGGAGGCTGCGCGCAGTGTGGTCAGAGAGGGAGGCTGCGCGCAGAGTGGTCAGAGAGGGATGCTGCGCGCAGAGTCGTCAGAGAGGGAGGCTGCGCGCAGAGTGGTGAGAGAGGGAGGCTGCGCGCAGAGTGGTCAGAGAGGGAGGCTGCGCGCAGAGTGGTCAGAGAGGGAGGCTGCGCGCAGAGTGGTCAGAGAGGGAGGCTGCTCGCAGAGTGCTCAGAGGGGGAGATGGCGCGCAGAGTGGTCAGAGAGGGAGGCGGCGCGCAGAGTGGTGAGAGAGGGAGGCTGCGCGCAGAGTGGTGAGAGAGGGAGGCTGCGCGCAGAGTGGTGAGAGAGGGAGGCTGCGCACAGAGTGGTCAGAGAGGGAGGCTGCGCGCAGAGTGGTCAGAGAGGGAGGCTGCGCGCAGAGTGGTCAGAGAGGGAGGCTGCGCGCAGAGTGGTCAGAGAGGGAGGCGGTGCGTAGAGTGGTCAGAGAGGGATGCGGCGCGCAGAGTGGTCAGAGAGGGAGGCGGCGCGCAGAGTGGTCAGAGAGGGAGGCGGCGCGCAGAGTGGTCAGAGAGAGAGGCGGCGCGCAGAGTGGTCAGAGAGAGAGGCGGCGCGCAAAGTGGTCAGAGAGAGAGGCGGCGCACAGAGATGTCAGAGAGAGAGGCGGCGCGCAGAGTGGTCAGAGAGAGAGGCGGCGCGCCGAGTGGTCAGAGAGAGAGGCGGCGCGCAGAGTGGTCAGAGAGAGAGGCGGCGCGCAGAGTGGTCATAGAGAGAGGCGGCGCACAGAGTGGTCAGAGAGAGAGGCGGCGCGCAGACTGGTCAGAGAGAGAGGATCCGCGCGCAGAGTGGTCAGAGAGTGAGGCTGATTGCAGAGTGGTCAGAGAGAGAGGCCGCGCGCAGAGTGGTCAGAGAGTGAGGCTGATTGCAGAGTGGTCAGAGAGAGAGGCGGCGCGCTGAGTGGTCAGAGAGAGAGGCGGCGCGCAGAGTGGTCAGAGAGAGAGGCTGCGCGCAGAGTGGTCAGAGAGGGAGGCGGCGCGCAGAGAGGTCAGAGAGAGAGGCGGCGCGCAGAGTGGTCAGAGTGAGAGGCGGCGCGCCGAGTGGTCAGAGAGGGAGGCTGCGCGCAGAGTGGTCAGAGAGGGAGGCTGCGCGCAGAGTGGTCAGAGAGGGAGGCTCCGCGCAGAGTGGTCAGAGAGGGAGGCTGCGCGCAGAGTGGTCAGAGAGGGAGGCTGCGCGCAGTGTGGTCAGAGAGGGAGGCTGCGCGCAGAGTGGTCAGAGAGGGATGCTGCGCGCAGAGTCGTCAGAGAGGGAGGCTGCGCGCAGAGTGGTGAGAGAGGGAGGCTGCGCGCAGAGTGGTCAGAGAGGGAGGCTGCGCGCAGAGTGGTCAGAGAGGGAGGCTGCGCGCAGAGTGGTCAGAGAGGGAGGCTGCTCGCAGAGTGCTCAGAGGGGGAGATGGCGCGCAGAGTGGTCAGAGAGGGAGGCGGCGCGCAGAGTGGTGAGAGAGGGAGGCTGCGCGCAGAGTGGTGAGAGAGGGAGGCTGCGCGCAGAGTGGTGAGAGAGGGAGGCTGCGCACAGAGTGGTCAGAGAGGGAGGCTGCGCGCAGAGTGGTCAGAGAGGGAGGCTGCGCGCAGAGTGATCAGAGAGGGAGGCTGCGCGCAGAGTGGTCAGAGAGGGAGGCGGTGCGTAGAGTGGTCAGAGAGGGATGCGGCGCGCAGAGTGGTCAGAGAGGGAGGCGGCGCGCAGAGTGGTCAGAGAGGGAGGCGGCGCGCAGAGTGGTCAGAGAGAGAGGCGGCGCGCAGAGTGGTCAGAGAGAGAGGCGGCGCGCAAAGTGGTCAGAGAGAGAGGCGGCGCACAGAGATGTCAGAGAGAGAGGCGGCGCGCAGAGTGGTCAGAGAGAGAGGCGGCGCGCCGAGTGGTCAGAGAGAGAGGCGGCGCGCAGAGTGGTCAGAGAGAGAGGCGGCGCGCAGAGTGGTCAGAGAGAGAGGCGGCGCGCAGAGTGGTCAGAGAGAGAGGCGGCGCGCAGACTGGTCAGAGAGAGAGGATCCGCGCGCAGAGTGGTCAGAGAGTGAGGCTGATTGCAGAGTGGTCAGAGAGAGAGGCCGCGCGCAGAGTGGTCAGAGAGTGAGGCTGATTGCAGAGTGGTCAGAGAGAGAGGCGGCGCGCTGAGTGGTCAGAGAGAGAGGCGGCGCGCAGAGTGGTCAGAGAGAGAGGCGGCGCGCAGAGTGGTCAGAGAGAGAGGCGGCGCGCAGAGTGGTCAGAGAGAGAGGATCCGCGCGCAGAGTGGTCAGAGAGTGAGGCTGATTGCAGAGTGGTCAGAGAGAGAGGCCGCGCGCAGAGTGGTCAGAGAGTGAGGCTGATTGCAGAGTGGTCAGAGAGTGAGGCCGCGCGCAGAGTGGTCAGAGAGTGATGCTGCGCAGAAAGTGAGGCTGCGTGCAGAGTGGTCAGAGGGGGAGGCTGCGCGCTAAGTGGTCAGAGAGGGAGGCTGCGGGCAGAGTGGTCAGAGAGGGAGGCGGCGCGCAGAGTGGTCAGAGAGAGAGGCGGCGCGCAGACTGGTCAGAGAGAGAGGATCCGCGCGCAGAGTGGTCAGAGAGTGAGGCTGATTGCAGAGTGGTCAGAGAGAGAGGCCGCGCGCAGAGTGGTCAGAGAGTGAGGCTGATTGCAGAGTGGTCAGAGAGAGAGGCGGCGCGCTGAGTGGTCAGAGAGAGAGGCGGCGCGCAGAGTGGTCAGAGAGAGAGGCGGCGCGCTGAGTGGTCAGAGAGAGAGGCGGCGCGCAGAGTGGTCAGAGAGAGAGGCGGCGCGCAGAGTGGTCAGAGAGAGGCGGCGCGCAGAGTGGTCAGAGAGAGAGGCGGCGCGCAGAGTGGTCAGAGAGAGAGGCGGCGCGCAGAGTGGTCAGAGAGTGAGGCTGATTGCAGAGTGGTCAGAGAGAGAGGCCGCGCGCAGAGTGGTCAGAGAGTGAGGCTGATTGCAGAGTGGTCAGAGAGTGAGGCCACGCGCAGAGTGGTCAGAGAGAGATGCTGCGCAGAAAGTGAGGCTGCGTGCAGAGTGGTCAGAGGGGGAGGCGGCGCGCAGAGAGGTCAGAGAGAGAGGCGGCGCGCAGAGTGGTCAGAGAGGGAGGCGGCGCGCCGAGTGGTCAGAGAGGGAGGCTGCGCGCAGAGTGGTCAGAGAGGGAGGCTGCGCGCAGAGTGGTCAGAGAGGGAGGGTCCGCGCAGAGTGGTCAGAGAGGGAGGCAGTGCGCAGAGTGGTCAGAGAGGGAGGCTGCGCGCAGAGTGGTGAGAGAGGGAGGCTGCGCGCAGAGTGGTGAGAGAGGGAGGCTGCGCGCAGAGTGGTCAGAGAGGGAGGCTGCGCGCAGAGTGGTCAGAGAGGGAGGCTGCGCGCAGAGTGGTGAGAGAGGGAGGCTGCGTGCAGAGTGGTCAGAGAGGGAGGCTGCGCGCAGAGTGGTCAGAGAGGGAGGCTGCGCTCAGAGTGGTCAGAGAGGGAGGCTGCGCGCAGAGTGGTCAGAGAGGGAGGCTGTGCGCAGAGTGGTCAGAGAGGGAGGCGGCGCGCAGAGTGGTCAGAGAGGGAGGCGGCATGCAGAGTGGTCAGAGAGGGAGGCGGCGCGCAGAGTGGTCAGAGAGGGAGGCGGCGCGCCGAGTGGTCAGAGAGGGAGGCGGCGCGCAGAGTGGTCAGAGAGGGAGGCGGCGCGCAGAGTGGTCAGAGAGGGAGGCGGCGCGCAGAGTGGTCAGAGAGGGAGGCGGCGCGCAGAGTGGTCAGAGAGAGAGGCGGCGCGCAGAGTGGTCAGAGAGAGAGGATCCGCGTGCAGAGTGGTCAGAGAGTGAGGCTGATTGCAGAGTGGTCAGAGAGAGAGGCCGCGCGCAGAGTGGTCAGAGAGTGAGGCTGATTGCAGAGTTGTCAGAGAGTGAGGCCGCGCGCAGAGTGGTCAGAGAGTGATGCTGCGCAGAAAGTGAGGCTGCGTGCAGAGTGGTCAGAGGGGGAGGCTGCGCGCACTGTGGTCAGAGAGGGAGGCTGCGTGCAGAGTGGTCAGAGAGGGAGGCTGCGCGCAGAGGGGTCAGAGAGGGAGGCTGCGCGCAGAGGGGTCAGAGAGAGAGGCGGCGCGCAGAGTGGTCAGATGGAGAGGCGGCGCGCAGAGTGGTCAGAGGGAGAGGCGGTGCGCAGAGTGGTCAGAGAGAGAGGCGGCGCGCAGAGCGGTCAGAGAGAGAGGCGGCGCGCAGAGTGGTCAGAGAGAGAGGCGGCGCGCAGAGAGGTCAGAGAGAGATGGCGGCGCGCAGAGAGTTCGGAGAGAATGGCGGCGCGCAGAGAGGTCAGAGACAGAGGCGGCGCGCAGAGTGGTCAGAGAGAGAGGCGGCGCGCAGAGTGGTCAGAGAGAGAGGCGGCGCGCAGAGTGGTCAGAGAGGGAGGCGGCGCGCAGAGTGGTCAGAGTGGGAGGCTGCGCGCCGAGTGGTGAGAGAGGGAGACTGCGCGCAGAGTGGTCAGAGAGGGAGGCTGCGCGCAGAGTGGTCAGAGAGGGAGGCTGCGCGCAGAGTGGTCAGAGAGGGAGGCTGCACGCAGAGTGGTCAGAGAGGGAGGCTGCGCGCAGAGTGGTCAGAGAGGGATGCTGCGCGCAGAGTGGTCAGAGAGGGAGGCTGCGCGCAGAGTGGTGAGAGAGGGAGGCTGCGCGCAGAGTGGTCAGAGAGGGAGGCTGCGCGCAGAGTGGTCAGAGAGGGAGGCTGCGCGCAGAGTGGTGAGAGAGGGAGGCTGCGCGCAGAGTGGTCAGAGAGGGAGGCTGCGCGCAGAGTGGTCAGAGAGGGAGGCTGCGCGCAGAGTGGTCAGAGAGGGAGGCTGCGCACAGAGTGGTCAGAGAGGGAGGCTGCGCGCAGAGTGTTCAGAGAGGGAGATGGCGCGCAGAGTGGTCAGAGAGGGAGGCGGCGCGCAGAGTGGTGAGAGAGGGAGGCTGCGCGCAGAGTGGTGAGAGAGGGAGGCTGCGCACAGAGTGGTCAGAGAGGGAGGCTGCGCGCAGAGTGGTCAGAGAGGGAGGCTGCACGCAGAGTGGTCAGAGAGGGAGGCTGTGCGCAGAGTGGTCAGAGAGGGAGGCGGTGCGTAGAGTGGTCAGAGAGGGATGCGGCGCGCAGAGTGGTCAGAGAGGGAGGCGGCGCGCAGAGTGGTCAGAGAGGGAGGCGGCGCGCAGAGTGGTCAGAGAGAGAGGCGGCGCGCAGAGTGGTCAGAGAGAGAGGCGGCGCGCAAAGTGGTCAGAGAGAGAGGCGGCGCGCAGAGATGTCAGAGAGAGAGGCGGCGCGCAGAGTGGTCAGAGAGAGAGGCGGCGCGCCGAGTGGTCAGAGAGAGAGGCGGCGCGCAGAGTGGTCAGAGAGAGAGGCGGCGCGCAGAGTGGTCAGAGAGAGAGGCGGCGCGCAGAGTGGTCAGAGAGAGAGGTGGCGCGCAGACTGGTCAGAGAGAGAGGATCCGCGCGCAGAGTGGTCAGAGAGTGAGGCTGATTGCAGAGTGGTCAGAGAGAGAGGCTGCGCGCAGAGTGGTCAGAGAGTGAGGCTGATTGCAGAGTGGTCAGAGAGAGAGGCGGCGCGCTGAGTGGTCAGTGAGAGAGGCGGCGCGCAGAGTGGTCAGAGAGAGAGGCGGCGCGCAGAGTGGTCAGAGAGAGAGGCGGCGCGCAGAGTGGTCAGAGAGAGAGGATCCGCGCGCAGAGTGATCAGAGAGTGAGGATGATTGCAGAGTGGTCAGAGAGAGAGGCCGCGCGCAGAGTGGTCAGAGAGTGAGGCTGATTGCAGAGTGGTCAGAGAGTGAGGCCGCACGCAGAGTGGTCAGAGAGTGATGCTGCGCAGAAAGTGAGGCTGCGTGCAGAGTGGTCAGAGGGGGAGGCTGCGCGCAAAGTGGTCAGAGAGGGAGGCTGCGGGCAGAGTGGTCAGAGAGGGAGGCTGCGCGCAGAGTGGTCAGAGAGAGAGGCGGCGCGCAGACTGGTCAGAGAGAGAGGATCCGCGCGCAGAGTGGTCAGAGAGTGAGGCTGATTGCAGAGTGGTCAGAGAGAGAGGCCGCGCGCAGAGTGGTCAGAGAGTGAGGCTGATTGCAGAGTGGTCAGAGAGAGAGGCGGCGCGCTGAGTGGTCAGAGAGGGAGGCGGCGCGCTGAGTGGTCAGAGAGAGAGGCGGCGCGCAGAGTGGTCAGAGAGAGAGGCGGCGCGCAGAGTGGTCAGAGAGAGAGGCGGCGCGCAGAGTGGTCAGAGAGAGAGGCGGCGCGCAGAGTGGTCAGAGAGAGAGGCGGCGCGCAGAGTGGTCAGAGAGAGAGGATCCGCGCGCAGAGTGGTCAGAGAGTGAGGCTGATTGCAGAGTGGTCAGAGAGAGAGGCCGCGCGCAGAGTGGTCAGAGAGTGAGGCTGATTGCAGAGTGGTCAGAGAGTGAGGCCGCGCGCAGAGTGGTCAGAGAGTGATGCTGCACAGAAAGTGAGGCTGCGTGCAGAGTGGTCAGAGGGGGAGGCGGCGCGCAGAGAGGTCAGAGAGAGAGGCGGTGCGCAGAGTGGTCAGAGAGGGAGGCGGCGCGCCGAGTGGTCAGAGAGGGAGGCTGCGCGCAGAGTGGTCAGAGAGGGAGGCTGCGCGCAGAGTGGTCAGAGAGGGAGGGTCCGCGCAGAGTGGTCAGAGAGGGAGGCTGTGCGCAGAGTGGTCAGAGAGGGAGGCTGCGCGCAGAGTGGTGAGAGAGGGAGGCAGCGCGCAGAGTGGTGAGAGAGGGAGGCTGCGCGCAGAGTGGTCAGAGAGGGAGGCTGCGCGCAGAGTGGTCAGAGAGGGAGGCTGCGCGCAGAGTGGTCAGAGAGGGAGGCTGCACGCAGAGTGGTGAGAGAGGGAGGCTGCGTGCAGAGTGGTCAGAAAGGGAGGCCGCGCGCAGAGTGGTCAGAGAGGGAGGCTGCGCGCAGAGTGGTCAGAGAGGGAGGCTGCGCGCAGAGTGGTCAGAGAGGGAGGCTGCGCGCAGAGTGGTCAGAGAGGGAGGCTGCGCACAGAGTGGTCAGAGAGGGAGGCGGCGCGCAGAGTGGTCAGAGAGGGAGGCGGCATGCAGAGTGGTCAGAGAGGGAGGCGGCGCGCAGAGTGGTCAGAGAGGGAGGCGGCGCGCAGAGTGGTCAGAGAGGGAGGCGGCGCGCAGAGTGGTCAGAGAGGGAGGCGGCGCGCAGAGTGGTCAGAGAGAGAGGCGGCGCGCAGAGTGGTCAGAGAGGGAGGCGGCGCGCAGAGTGGTCAGAGAGGGAGGCGGCGCGCAGAGTGGTCAGAGAGAGAGGCGGCGCGCAGAGTGGTCAGAGAGAGAGGATCCGCGCGCAGAGTGGTCAGAGAGTGAGGCTGATTGCAGAGTGGTCAGAGAGAGAGGCCGCGCGCAGAGTGGTCAGAGAGTGAGGCTGATTGCAGAGTTGTCAGAGAGTGAGGCCGCGCGCAGAGTGGTCAGAGAGTGATGCTGCGCAGAAAGTGAGGCTGCGTGCAGAGTGGTCAGAGGGGGAGGCTGCGCGCAGAGTGGTCAGAGAGGGAGGCTGCGTGCAGAGTGGTCAGAGAGGGAGGCTGCACGCAGAGGGGTCAGAGAGGGAGGCTGCGCGCAGAGTGGTCAGAGAGAGAGGTGGCGCGCAGAGTGGTCAGATGGAGAGGCGGCGCGCAGAGTGGTCAGAGGGAGAGGCGGTGCGCAGAGTGGTCAGAGAGAGAGGCGGCGCGCAGAGAGGTCAGAGAGAGAGGCGGCGCGCAGAGTGGTCAGAGAGAGAGGCGGCGCGCAGAGAGGTCAGAGAGAGATGGCGGCGCGCAGAGAGTTCGGAGAGAGAGGCGGCGCGCAGAGAGGTCAGAGAGAGAGGCGGCGCGCAGAGTGGTCAGAGAGAGAGTCGGCGCGCAGAGTGGTCAGAGAGGGAGGCGGCGCGCAGAGTGGTCAGAGAGGGAGGCTGCGCGCCGAGTGGTGAGAGAGGGAGAATGCGCGCAGAGTGGTCAGAGAGGGAGGCTGCGCGCAGAGTGGTCAGAGAGGGAGGCCGCGCGCAGAGTGGTCAGAGAGGGAGGCTGCGCGCAGAGTGGTCAGAGAGGGAGGCTGCGCGCAGAGTGGTCAGAGAGGGATGCTGCGCGCAGAGTGGTCAGAGAGGGAGGCTGCGCGCAGAGTGGTGAGAGAGGGAGGCTGCGCACAGAGTGGTGAGAGAGGGAGGCTGCGCGCAGAGTGGTCAGAGAGGGAGGCTGCGCGCAGAGTGGTCAGAGAGGGAGGCTGCGCGCAGAGTGGTCAGAGAGGGAGGCTGCGCGCAGAGTGGTCAGAGAGGGAGGCTGCGCGCAGAGTGGTCAGAGAGAGAGGCGGCGCGCAGAGTGGTCAGAGAGAGAGGATCCGCGCGCAGAGTGGTCAGAGAGTGAGGCTGATTGCAGAGTGGTCAGAGAGAGAGGCCGCGCGCAGAGTGGTCAGAGAGTGAGGCTGATTGCAGAGTGGTCAGAGAGTGATTCTGCGCAGAAAGTGAGGCTGCGTGCAGAGTGGTCAGAGGGGGAGGCTGCGCGCTAAGTGGTCAGAGAGGGAGGCTGCGTGCAGAGTGGTCAGAGAGGGAGGCGGCGCGCAGAGTGGTCAGAGAGGGAGGCGGCGCGCAGAGTGGTCAGAGAGGGAGGCGGCGCGCAGAGTGGTCAGAGAGGGAGGCGGCGCGCAGAGTGGTCAGAGAGAGAGGCGGCGCGCAGAGTGGTCAGAGAGAGAGGATCCGCGCGCAGAGTGGTCAGAGAGTGAGGCTGATTGCAGAGTGGTCAGAGAGAGAGGCCGCGCGCAGAGTGGTCAGAGAGTGAGGCTGATTGCAGAGTTGTCAGAGAGTGAGGCCGCGCGCAGAGTGGTCAGAGAGTGATGCTGCGCAGAAAGTGAGGCTGCGTGCAGAGTGGTCAGAGGGGGAGGCTGCGCGCACTGTGGTCAGAGAGGGAGGCTGCGTGCAGAGTGGTCAGAGAGGGAGGCTGCGCGCAGAGGGGTCAGAGAGGGAGGCTGCGCGCAGAGGGGTCAGAGAGAGAGGCGGCGCGCAGAGTGGTCAGATGGAGAGGCGGCGCGCAGAGTGGTCAGAGGGAGAGGCGGTGCGCAGAGTGGTCAGAGAGAGAGGCGGCGCGCAGAGCGGTCAGAGAGAGAGGCGGCGCGCAGAGTGGTCAGAGAGAGAGGCGGCGCGCAGAGAGGTCAGAGAGAGATGGCGGCGCGCAGAGAGTTCGGAGAGAGAGGCGGCGCGCAGAGAGGTCAGAGACAGAGGCGGCGCGCAGAGTGGTCAGAGAGAGAGGCGGCGCGCAGAGTGGTCAGAGAGAGAGGCGGCGCGCAGAGTGGTCAGAGAGGGAGGCGGCGCGCAGAGTGGTCAGAGTGGGAGGCTGCGCGCCGAGTGGTGAGAGAGGGAGACTGCGCGCAGAGTGGTCAGAGAGGGAGGCTGCGCGCAGAGTGGTCAGAGAGGGAGGCTGCGCGCAGAGTGGTCAGAGAGGGAGGCTGCACGCAGAGTGGTCAGAGAGGGAGGCAGCGCGCAGAGTGGTCAGAGAGGGATGCTGCGCGCAGAGTGGTCAGAGAGGGAGGCTGCGCGCAGAGTGGTGAGAGAGGGAGGCTGCGCGCAGAGTGGTCAGAGAGGGAGGCTGCGCGCAGAGTGGTCAGAGAGGGAGGCAGCGCGCAGAGTGGTCAGAGAGGGAGGCTTCGCGCAGAGTGGTGAGAGAGGGAGGCTGCGCGCAGAGTGGTCAGAGAGGGAGACTGCGCGCAGAGTGGTCAGAGAGGGAGGCTGCGCGCAGAGTGGTCAGAGAGGGAGGCTGCGCACAGAGTGGTCAGAGAAGGAGGCAGCGCGCAGAGTGCTCAGAGAGGGAGATGGCGCGCAGAGTGGTCAGAGAGGGAGGCGGCGCGCAGAGTGGTGAGAGAGGGAGGCTGCGCGCAGAGTGGTGAGAGAGGGAGGCTGCGCACAGAGTGGTCAGAGAGGGAGATTAGATTAATAGATTAGATTAGAGATACAGCACTGAAACAGGCCCTTCGGCCCACCGAGTCTGTGCCGAACATCAACCACCCATTTACACTAATCCTACACTAATCCCATATTCCTACCAAACATCCCCACCTGTCCCTATATTTCCCTACCACCTACCTACACTAGTGACAATTTATAATGGCCAATTTACCTATCAACCTGCAAGTCTTTTGGCTTGTGGGAGGAAACCGGAGCACCCGGAGAAAACCCACGCAGACACAGGGAGGCTGCGCGCAGAGTGGTCAGAGAGGGAGGCTGCGCGCAGAGTGGTCAGAGAGGGAGGCTGCGCGCAGAGTGGTCAGAGAGGGAGGCGGTGCGTAGAGTGGTCAGAGAGGGATGCGGCGCGCAGAGTGGTCAGAGAGGGAGGCGGCGCGCAGAGTGGTCAGAGAGGGAGGCGGCGCGCAGAGTGGTCAGAGAGAGAGGCGGCGCGCAGTGTGGTCAGAGAGAGAGGCGGCGCGCAAAGTGGTCAGAGAGAGAGGCGGCGCGCAGAGATGTCAGAGAGAGAGGCGGCGCGCAGAGTGGTCAGAGAGAGAGGCGGCGCGCCGAGTGGTCAGAGAGAGAGGCGGCGCGCAGAGTGGTCAGAGAGAGAGGCGGCGCGCAGAGTGGTCAGAGAGAGAGGCGGCGCGCAGAGTGGTCAGAGAGAGAGGCGGCGCGCAGACTGGTCAGAGAGAGAGGATCCGCGCGCAGAGTGGTCAGAGAGTGAGGCTGATTGCAGAGTGGTCAGAGAGAGAGGCTGCGCGCAGAGTGGTCAGAGAGTGAGGCTGATTGCAGAGTGGTCAGAGAGAGAGGCGGCGCGCTGAGTGGTCAGTGAGAGAGGCGGCGCGCAGAGTGGTCAGAGAGAGAGGCGGCGCGCAGAGTGGTCAGAGAGAGAGGCGGCGCGCAGAGTGGTCAGAGAGAGAGGATCCGCGCGCAGAGTGATCAGAGAGTGAGGATGATTGCAGAGTGGTCAGAGAGAGAGGCCGCGCGCAGAGTGGTCAGAGAGTGAGGCTGATTGCAGAGTGGTCAGAGAGTGAGGCCGCACGCAGAGTGGTCAGAGAGTGATGCTGCGCAGAAAGTGAGGCTGCGTGCAGAGTGGTCAGAGGGGGAGGCTGCGCGCAAAGTGGTCAGAGAGGGAGGCTGCGGGCAGAGTGGTCAGAGAGGGAGGCTGCGCGCAGAGTGGTCAGAGAGAGAGGCGGCGCGCAGACTGGTCAGAGAGAGAGGATCCGCGCGCAGAGTGGTCAGAGAGTGAGGCTGATTGCAGAGTGGTCAGAGAGAGAGGCCGCGCGCAGAGTGGTCAGAGAGTGAGGCTGATTGCAGAGTGGTCAGAGAGAGAGGCGGCGCGCTGAGTGGTCAGAGAGGGAGGCGGCGCGCAGAGTGGTCAGAGAGAGAGGCGGCGCGCTGAGTGGTCAGAGAGAGAGGCGGCGCGCAGAGTGGTCAGAGAGAGAGGCGGCGCGCAGAGTGGTCAGAGAGAGAGGCGGCGCGCAGAGTGGTCAGAGAGAGAGGCGGCGCGCAGAGTGGTCAGAGAGAGAGGCGGCGCGCAGAGTGGTCAGAGAGAGAGGATCCGCGCGCAGAGTGGTCAGAGAGTGAGGCTGATTGCAGAGTGGTCAGAGAGAGAGGCCGCGCGCAGAGTGGTCAGAGAGTGAGGCTGATTGCAGAGTGGTCAGAGAGTGAGGCCGCGCGCAGAGTGGTCAGAGAGTGATGCTGCGCAGAAAGTGAGGCTGCGTGCAGAGTGGTCAGAGGGGGAGGCGGCGCTCAGAGAGGTCAGAGAGAGAGGCGGTGCGCAGAGTGGTCAGAGAGGGAGGCGGCGCGCCGAGTGGTCAGAGAGGGAGGCTGCGCGCAGAGTGGTCAGAGAGGGAGGCTGCGCGCAGAGTGGTCAGAGAGGGAGGGTCCGCGCAGAGTGGTCAGAGAGGGAGGCTGTGCGCAGAGTGGTCAGAGAGGGAGGCTGCGCGCAGAGTGGTGAGAGAGGGAGGCTGCGCGCAGAGTGGTGAGAGACGGAGGCTGCGCGCAGAGTGGTCAGAGAGGGAGGCTGCGCGCAGAGTGGTCAGAGAGGGAGGCTGCGCGCAGAGTGGTCAGAGAGGGAGGCTGCACGCAGAGTGGTGAGAGAGGGAGGCTGCGTGCAGAGTGGTCAGAAAGGGAGGCTGCGCGCAGAGTGGTCAGAGAGGGAGGCTGCGCGCAGAGTGGTCAGAGAGGGAGGCTGCGCGCAGAGTGGTCAGAGAGGGAGGCTGCGCGCAGAGTGGTCAGAGAGGGAGGCTGCGCGCAGAGTGGTCAGAGAGGGAGGCGGCGCGCAGAGTGGTCAGAGAGGGAGGCGGCATGCAGAGTGGTCAGAGAGGGAGGCGGCGCGCAGAGTGGTCAGAGAGGGAGGCGGCGCGCAGAGTGGTCAGAGAGGGAGGCGGCGCGCAGAGTGGTCAGAGAGGGAGGCGGCGCGCAGAGTGGTCAGAGAGAGAGGCGGCGCGCAGAGTGGTCAGAGAGGGAGGCGGCGCGCAGAGTGGTCAGAGAGGGAGGCGGCGCGCAGAGTGGTCAGAGAGAGAGGCGGCGCGCAGAGTGGTCAGAGAGAGAGGATCCGCGCGCAGAGTGGTCAGAGAGTGAGGCTGATTGCAGAGTGGTCAGAGAGAGAGGCCGCGCGCAGAGTGGTCAGAGAGTGAGGCTGATTGCAGAGTTGTCAGAGAGTGAGGCCGCGCGCAGAGTGGTCAGAGAGTGATGCTGCGCAGAAAGTGAGGCTGCGTGCAGAGTGGTCAGAGGGGGAGGCTGCGCGCAGAGTGGTCAGAGAGGGAGGCTGCGTGCAGAGTGGTCAGAGAGGGAGGCTGCACGCAGAGGGGTCAGAGAGGGAGGCTGCGCGCAGAGTGGTCAGAGAGAGAGGTGGCGCGCAGAGTGGTCAGATGGAGAGGCGGCGCGCAGAGTGGTCAGAGGGAGAGGCGGTGCGCAGAGTGGTCAGAGAGAGAGGCGGCGCGCAGAGAGGTCAGAGAGAGAGGCGGCGCGCAGAGTGGTCAGAGAGAGAGGCGGCGCGCAGAGAGGTCAGAGAGAGATGGCGGCGCGCAGAGAGTTCGGAGAGAGAGGCGGCGCGCAGAGAGGTCAGAGAGAGAGGCTGCGCGCAGAGTGGTCAGAGAGAGAGTCGGCGCGCAGAGTGGTCAGAGAGGGAGGCGGCGCTCAGAGTGGTCAGAGAGGGAGGCTGCGCGCCGAGTGGTGAGAGAGGGAGAATGCGCGCAGAGTGGTCAGAGAGGGAGGCTGCGCGCAGAGTGGTCAGAGAGGGAGGCTGCGCGCAGAGTGGTCAGAGAGGGAGGCTGCGCGCAGAGTGGTCAGAGAGGGAGGCTGCGCGCAGAGTGGTCAGAGAGGGATGCTGCGCGCAGAGTGGTCAGAGAGGGAGGCTGCGCGCAGAGTGGTGAGAGAGGGAGGCTGCGCACAGAGTGGTGAGAGAGGGAGGCTGCGCGCAGAGTGGTCAGAGAGGGAGGCTGCGCGCAGAGTGGTCAGAGAGGGAGGCTGCGCGCAGAGTGGTCAGAGAGGGAGGCTGCGCGCAGAGTGGTCAGAGAGGGAGGCTGCGCGCAGAGTGGTCAGAGAGAGAGGCGGCGCTCGGAGTGGTCAGAGAGAGAGGATCCGCGCGCAGAGTGGTCAGAGAGTGAGGCTGATTGCAGAGTGGTCAGAGAGAGAGGCCGCGCGCAGAGTGGTCAGAGAGTGAGGCTGATTGCAGAGTGGTCAGAGAGTGATTCTGCGCAGAAAGTGAGGCTGCGTGCAGAGTGGTCAGAGGGGGAGGCTGCGCGCTAAGTGGTCAGAGAGGGAGGCTGCGTGCAGAGTGGTCAGAGAGGGAGGCTGCGCGCAGAGTGGTCAGAGAGGGAGGCGGCGCGCAGAGAGGTCAGAGAGAGAGGCGGCGCGCAGAGTGGTCAGAGAGAGAGGCGGCGCGCCGAGTGGTCAGAGAGGGAGGCTGCGCGCAGAGTGGTCAGAGAGGGAGGCGGCGCGCAGAGTGGTCAGAGAGGGTTGCGGCGCGCAGAGTGGTGAGAGAGGGAGGCTGCGCGCAGAGTGGTCAGAGAGGGAGGCTGCGCGCAGAGTGGTCAGAGAGGGAGGCGGCGCGCAGAATGGTCAGAGAGGGATGCGGCGCGCAGAGCGGTCAGAGAGGGAGGCGGCGCGCAGAGTGGTGAGAGAGGGAGGCTGCGCGCCGAGTGGTGAGAGAGGGAGACTGCGCGCAGAGTGGTCAGAGAGGGAGGCTGCGTGCAGAGTGGTCAGAGAGGGAGGCTGCGCGCAGAGTGGTCAGAGAGGGAGGCTGCGCGCAGAGTGGTCAGAGAGGGATGCTGCGCGCAGAGTGGTCAGAGAGGGAGGCTGCGCGCAGAGTGGTCAGAGAGGGAGGCGGCGCGCAGAGTGGTCAGAGAGGGAGGCGGCATGCAGAGTGGTCAGAGAGGGAGGCGGCGCGCAGAGTGGTCAGAGAGAGAGGCGGCGCGCAGAGTGGTCAGAGAGGGAGGCGGCGCGCAGAGTGGTCAGAGAGGGAGGCGGCATGCAGAGTGGTCAGAGAGGGAGGCGGCGCGCAGAGTGGTCAGAGAGGGAGGCGGCGCGCAGAGTGGTCAGAGAGGGAGGCGGCGCGCAGAGTGGTCAGAGAGGGAGGCGGCGCGCAGAGTGGTCAGAGAGAGAGGCTGCGCGCAGAGTGGTCAGAGAGGGAGGCGGCGCGCAGAGTGGTCAGAGAGGGAGGCGGCGCGCAGAGTGGTCAGAGAGAGAGAGGCGGCGCGCAGAGTGGTCAGAGAGAGAGGATCCGCGCGCAGAGTGGTCAGAGAGTGAGGCTGATTGCAGAGTGGTCAGAGAGAGAGGCCGCGCGCAGAGTGGTCAGAGAGTGAGGCTGATTGCAGAGTTGTCAGAGAGTGAGGCCGCGCGCAGAGTGGTCAGAGAGTGATGCTGCGCAGAAAGTGAGGCTGCGTGCAGAGTGGTCAGAGGGGGAGGCTGCGCGCAGAGTGGTCAGAGAGGGAGGCTGCGTGCAGAGTGGTCAGAGAGGGAGGCTGCACGCAGAGGGGTCAGAGAGGGAGGCTGCGCGCAGAGTGGTCAGAGAGAGAGGTGGCGCGCAGAGTGGTCAGATGGAGAGGCGGCGCGCAGAGTGGTCAGAGGGAGAGGCGGTGCGCAGAGTGGTCAGAGAGAGAGGCGGCGCGCAGAGAGGTCAGAGAGAGAGGCGGCGCGCAGAGTGGTCAGAGAGAGAGGCGGCGCGCACAGAGGTCAGAGAGAGATGGCGGCGCGCAGAGAGTTCGGAGAGAGAGGCGGCGCGCAGAGAGGTCAGAGAGAGAGGCTGCGCGCAGAGTGGTCAGAGAGAGAGTCGGCGCGCAGAGTGGTCAGAGAGGGAGGCGGCGCGCAGAGTGGTCAGAGAGGGAGGCTGCGCGCCGAGTGGTGAGAGAGGGAGAATGCGCGCAGAGTGGTCAGAGAGGGAGGCTGCGCGCAGAGTGGTCAGAGAGGGAGGCTGCGCGCAGAGTGGTCAGAGAGGGAGGCTGCGCGCAGAGTGGTCAGAGAGGGAGGCTGCGCGCAGAGTGGTCAGAGAGGGATGCTGCGCGCAGAGTGGTCAGAGAGGGAGGCTGCGCGCAGAGTGGTGAGAGAGGGAGGCTGCGCACAGAGTGGTGAGAGAGGGAGGCTGCGCGCAGAGTGGTCAGAGAGGGAGGCTGCGCGCAGAGTGGTCAGAGAGGGAGGCTGCGCGCAGAGTGGTCAGAGAGGGAGGCTGCGCGCAGAGTGGTCAGAGAGGGAGGCTGCGCGCAGAGTGGTCAGAGAGAGAGGCGGCGCGCAGAGTGGTCAGAGAGAGAGGATCCGCGCGCAGAGTGGTCAGAGAGTGAGGCTGATTGCAGAGTGGTCAGAGAGAGAGGCCGCGCGCAGAGTGGTCAGAGAGTGAGGCTGATTGCAGAGTGGTCAGAGAGTGATTCTGCGCAGAAAGTGAGGCTGCGTGCAGAGTGGTCAGAGGGCTAGGCTGCGCGCTAAGTGGTCAGAGAGGGAGGCTGCGTGCAGAGTGGTCAGAGAGGGAGGCTGCGCGCAGAGTGGTCAGAGAGGGAGGCGGCGCGCAGAGAGGTCAGAGAGAGAGGCGGCGCGCAGAGTGGTCAGAGAGAGAGGCGGCGCGCCGAGTGGTCAGAGAGGGAGGCTGCGCGCAGAGTGGTCAGAGAGGGAGGCGGCGCGCAGAGTGGTCAGAGAGGGATGCGGCGCGCAGAGTGGTGAGAGAGGGAGGCTGCGCGCAGAGTGGTCAGAGAGGGAGGCTGCGCGCAGAGTGGTCAGAGAGGGAGGCGGCGCGCAGAATGGTCAGAGAGGGATGCGGCGCGCAGAGCGGTCAGAGAGGGAGGCGGCGCGCAGAGTGGTGAGAGAGGGAGGCTGCGCGCCGAGTGGTGAGAGAGGGAGACTGCGCGCAGAGTGGTCAGAGAGGGAGGCTGCGTGCAGAGTGGTCAGAGAGGGAGGCTGCGCGCAGAGTGGTCAGAGAGGGAGGCTGCGCGCAGAGTGGTCAGAGAGGGATGCTGCGCGCAGAGTGGTCAGAGAGGGAGGCTGCGCGCAGAGTGGTCAGAGAGGGAGGCGGCGCGCAGAGTGGTCAGAGAGTGAGGCTGATTGCAGAGTGGTCAGAGAGAGAGGCCGCGCGCAGAGTGGTCAGAGAGAGAGGCTGATTGCAGAGTTGTCAGAGAGTGAGGCCGCGCGCAGAGTGGTCAGAGAGTGATGCTGCGCAGAAAGTGAGGCTGCGTGCAGAGTGGTCAGAGGGGGAGGCTGCGCGCAGAGTGGTCAGAGAGGGAGGCTGCGTGCAGAGTGGTCAGAGAGGGAGGCTGCACGCAGAGGGGTCAGAGAGGGAGGCTGCGCGCAGAGTGGTCAGAGAGAGAGGTGGCGCGCAGAGTGGTCAGATGGAGAGGCGGCGCGCAGAGTGGTCAGAGGGAGAGGCGGTGCGCAGAGTGGTCAGAGAGAGAGGCGGCGCGCAGAGAGGTCAGAGAGAGAGGCGGCGCGCAGAGTGGTCAGAGAGAGAGGCGGCGCGCAGAGAGGTCAGAGAGAGATGGCGGCGCGCAGAGAGTTCGGAGAGAGAGGCGGCGCGCAGAGAGGTCAGAGAGAGAGGCGGCGCGCAGAGTGGTCAGAGAGAGAGTCGGCGCGCAGAGTGGTCAGAGAGGGAGTCGGCGCGCAGAGTGGTCAGAGAGGGAGGCTGCGCGCCGAGTGGTGAGAGAGGGAGACTGCGCGCAGAGTGGTCAGAGAGGGAGGCTGCGCGCAGAGTGGTGAGAGAGGGAGGCTGCGCACAGAGTGGTGAGAGAGGGAGGCTGCGCGCAGAGTGGTCAGAGAGGGAGGCTGCGCGCAGAGTGGTCAGAGAGGGAGGCTGCGCGCAGAGTGGTCAGAGAGGGAGGCTGCGCGCAGTGGTCAGAGAGGGAGGCTGCGCGCAGAGTGGTCAGAGAGAGAGGCGGCGCGCAGAGTGGTCAGAGAGAGAGGATCCGCGCGCAGAGTGGTCAGAGAGTGAGGCTGATTGCAGAGTGGTCAGAGAGAGAGGCCGCGCGCAGAGTGGTCAGAGAGTGAGGCTGATTGCAGAGTGGTCAGAGAGTGATTCTGCGCAGAAAGTGAGGCTGCGTGCAGAGTGGTCAGAGGGGGAGGCTGCGCGCAAAGTGGTCAGAGAGGGAGGCTGCGTGCAGAGTGGTCAGAGAGGGAGGCTGCGCGCAGAGTGGTCAGAGAGGGAGGCGGCGCTCAGAGAGGTCAGAGAGAGAGGCGGCGCGCAGAGTGGTCAGAGAGAGAGGCGGCGCGCCGAGTGGTCAGAGCGGGAGGCTGCGCGCAGAGTGGTCAGAGAGGGAGGCGGCGCGCAGAGTGGTCAGAGAGGGATGCGGCGCGCAGAGTGGTGAGAGAGGGAGGCTGCGCGCAGAGTGGTCAGAGAGGGAGGCTGCGCGCAGAGTGGTCAGAGAGGGAGGCGGCGCGCAGAATGGTCAGAGAGGGATGCGGCGCGCAGAGCGGTCAGAGAGGGAGGCGGCGCGCAGAGTGGTGAGAGAGGGAGGCTGCGCGCCGAGTGGTGAGAGAGGGAGACTGCGCGCAGAGTGGTCAGAGAGGGAGGCTGCGCGCAGAGTGGTCAGAGAGGGATGCTGCGCGCAGAGTGGTCAGAGAGGGAGGCTGCGCGCAGAGTGGTGAGAGAGGGAGGCTGCGCACAGAGTGGTGAGAGAGGGAGGCTGCGCGCAGAGTGGTCAGAGAGGGAGGCTGCGCGCAGAGTGGTCAGAGAGGGAGGCTGCGCGCAGAGTGGTCAGAGAGGGAGGCTGCGCGCAGAGTGGTCAGAGAGGGAGGCTGCGCGCAGAGTGGTCAGAGAGAGAGGCGGCGCGCAGAGTGGTCAGAGAGAGAGGATCCGCGCGCAGAGTGGTCAGAGAGTGAGGCTGATTGCAGAGTGGTCAGAGAGAGAGGCCGCGCGCAGAGTGGTCAGAGAGTGAGGCTGATTGCAGAGTGGTCAGAGAGTGATTCTGCGCAGAAAGTGAGGCTGCGTGCAGAGTGGTCAGAGGGGGAGGCTGCGCGCAAAGTGGTCAGAGAGGGAGGCTGAGTGCAGAGTGGTCAGAGAGGGAGGCTGCGCGCAGAGTGGTCAGAGAGGGAGGCGGCGCGCAGAGAGGTCAGAGAGAGAGGCGGCGCGCAGAGTGGTCAGAGAGAGAGGCGGCGCGCCGAGTGGTCAGAGAGGGAGGCTGCGCGCAGAGTGGTCAGAGAGGGAGGCGGCGCGCAGAGTGGTCAGAGAGGGATGCGGCGCGCAGAGTGGTGAGAGAGGGAGGCTGCGCGCAGAGTGGTCAGAGAGGGAGGCTGCGCGCAGCGTGGTCAGAGAGGGAGGCTGCGCGCAGAGTGGTCAGAGAGGGAGGCGGCGCGCAGAGTGGTCAGAGAGGGATGCGGCGCGCAGAGCGGTCAGAGAGGGAGGCGGCACGCAGAGTGGTCAGAGAGGGATGCGGCGCGCAGAGTGGTCAGAGAGAGAGGCGGCGCGCAGAGTGGTCAGAGAGAGAGGCGGCGCGCAGAGTGGTCAGAGAGAGAGGCGGCGCGCAGAGTGGTCAGAGAGAGATGGCGGCGCGCAGAGTGGTCAGAGAGAGAGGCGGCGCGCAGAGTGGTCAGAGAGAGAGGCGGCGCGCTGAGAGGTCAGAGAGAGAGGCCGCGCGCAGAGTGGTCAGAGAGAGAGGCGGCGCGCCGAGTGGTCAGAGAGAGAGGCGGCGCTCAGAGTGGTCAGAGAGAGAGGCGGCGCGCAGAGTGGTCAGAGAGAGAGGCTGCGCGCAGAGTGGTCAGAGAGAGAGGCGGCGCGCAGAGAGGTCAGAGAGAGAGGATCCGCGCGCAGAGTGGTCAGAGACTGAGGCTGATTGCAGAGTGGTCAGAGAGAGAGGCCGCGCGCAGAGTGGTCAGAGAGTGAGGCTGATTGCAGAGTGGTCAGAGAGTGAGGCCGCGCGCAGAGTGGTCAGAGAGTGATTCTGCGCAGAAAGTGAGGCAGCGTGCAGAGTGGTCAGAGGGGGAGGCTGCGCGCAAAGTGGTCAGAGAGGGAGGCTGCGTGCAGAGTGGTCAGAGAGGGAGGCTGCGCGCAGAGTGGTCAGAGAGGGAGGCGGCGCGCAGAGAGGTCAGAGAGAGAGGCGGCGCGCAGAGTGGTCAGATGGAGAGGCGGCGCGCAGAGTGGTCAGAGGGAGAGGCGGTGCGCAGAGTGGTCAGAGAGAGAGGCGGCGCGCAGAGAGGTCAGAGAGAGAGGCGGCGCGCAGAGTGGTCAGAGAGAGAGGCGGCGCGCAGAGAGGTCAGAGAGAGATGGCGGCGCGCAGAGAGTTCGGAGAGAGAGGCGGCGCGCAGAGAGGTCAGAGAGAGAGGCGGCGCGCAGAGTGGTCAGAGAGAGAGTCGGCGCGCAGAGTGGTCAGAGAGGGAGGCGGCGCGCAGAGTGGTCAGAGAGGGAGGCTGCGCGCCGAGTGGTGAGAGAGGGAGACTGCGCGCAGAGTGGTCAGAGAGGGAGGCAGCGCGCAGAGTGGTCAGAGAGGGAGGCTGCGCGCAGAGTGGTCAGAGAGGGAGGGTGCGCGCAGAGTGGTGAGAGAGGGAGGCTGCGCACAGAGTGGTGAGAGAGGGAGGCTGCGCGCAGAGTGGTCAGAGAGGGAGGCTGCGCGCAGAGTGGTCAGAGAGGGAGGCTGCGCGCAGAGTGGTCAGAGAGGGAGGCTGCGCGCAGAGTGGTCAGAGAGGGAGGCTGCGCGCAGAGTGGTCAGAGAGAGAGGCGGCGCGCAGAGTGGTCAGAGAGAGAGGATCCGCGCGCAGAGTGGTCAGAGAGTGAGGCTGATTGCAGAGTGGTCAGAGAGAGAGGCCGCGCGCAGAGTGGTCAGAGAGTGAGGCTGATTGCAGAGTGGTCAGAGAGTGATTCTGCGCAGAAAGTGAGGCAGCGTGCAGAGTGGTCAGAGGGGGAGGCTGCGCGCAAAGTGGTCAGAGAGGGAGGCTGCGTGCAGAGTGGTCAGAGAGGGAGGCTGCGCGCAGAGTGGTCAGAGAGGGAGGCGGCGCGCAGAGAGGTCAGAGAGAGAGGCGGCGCGCAGAGTGGTCAGAGAGAGAGGCGGCGCGCCGAGTGGTCAGAGAGGGAGGCTGCGCGCAGAGTGGTCAGAGAGGGAGGCGGCGCGCAGAGTGGTCAGAGAGGGATGCGGCGCGCAGAGTGGTGAGAGAGGGAGGCTGCGCGCAGAGTGGTCAGAGAGGGAGGCTGCGCGCAGAGTGGTCAGAGAGGGAGGCGGCGCGCAGAATGGTCAGAGAGGGATGCGGCGCGCAGAGCGGTCAGAGAGGGAGGCGGCGCGCAGAGTGGTGAGAGAGGGAGGCTGCGCGCCGAGTGGTGAGAGAGGGAGACTGTGCGCAGAGTGGTCAGAGAGGGAGGCTGCGTGCAGAGTGGTCAGAGAGGGAGGCTGCGCGCAGAGTGGTCAGAGAGGGAGGCTGCGCGCAGAGTGGTCAGAGAGGGATGCTGCGCGCAGAGTGGTCAGAGAGGGAGGCTGCGCGCAGAGTGGTGAGAGAGGGAGGCTGCGCACAGAGTGGTGAGAGAGGGAGGCTGCGCGCAGAGTGGTCAGAGAGGGAGGCTGCGCGCAGAGTGGTCAGAGAGGGAGGCTGCGCGCAGAGTGGTCAGAGAGGGAGGCTGCGCGCAGAGTGGTCAGAGAGGGAGGCTGCGCGCAGAGTGGTCAGAGAGAGAGGCGGCGCGCAGAGTGGTCAGAGAGAGAGGATCCGCGCGCAGAGTGGTCAGAGAGTGAGGCTGATTGCAGAGTGGTCAGAGAGAGAGGCCGCGCGCAGAGTGGTCAGAGAGTGAGGCTGATTGCAGAGTGGTCAGAGAGTGATTCTGCGCAGAAAGTGAGGCTGCGTGCAGAGTGGTCAGAGGGGGAGGCTGCGCGCAAAGTGGTCAGAGAGGGAGGCTGAGTGCAGAGTGGTCAGAGAGGGAGGCTGCGCGCAGAGTGGTCAGAGAGGGAGGCGGCGCGCAGAGAGGTCAGAGAGAGAGGCGGCGCGCAGAGTGGTCAGAGAGAGAGGCGGCGCGCCGAGTGGTCAGAGAGGGAGGCTGCGCGCAGAGTGGTCAGAGAGGGAGGCGGCGCGCAGAGTGGTCAGAGAGGGATGCGGCGCGCAGAGTGGTGAGAGAGGGAGGCTGCGCGCAGAGTGGTCAGAGAGGGAGGCTGCGCGCAGCGTGGTCAGAGAGGGAGGCTGCGCGCAGAGTGGTCAGAGAGGGAGGCGGCGCGCAGAGTGGTCAGAGAGGGATGCGGCGCGCAGAGCGGTCAGAGAGGGAGGCGGCACGCAGAGTGGTCAGAGAGGGATGCGGCGCGCAGAGTGGTCAGAGAGAGAGGCGGCGCGCAGAGTGGTCAGAGAGAGAGGCGGCGCGCAGAGTGGTCAGAGAGAGAGGCGGCGCGCAGAGTGGTCAGAGAGAGAGGCGGCGCGCAGAGTGGTCAGAGAGAGAGGCGGCGCGCAGAGTGGTCAGAGAGAGAGGCGGCGCGCAGAGAGGTCAGAGAGAGAGGCCGCGCGCAGAGTGGTCAGAGAGAGAGGCGGCGCGCCGAGTGGTCAGAGAGAGAGGCGGCGCTCAGAGTGGTCAGAGAGAGAGGCGGCGCGCAGAGTGGTCAGAGAGAGAGGCTGCGCGCAGAGTGGTCAGAGAGAGAGGCGGCGCGCAGAGAGGTCAGAGAGAGAGGATCCGCGCGCAGAGTGGTCAGAGACTGAGGCTGATTGCAGAGTGGTCAGAGAGAGAGGCCGCGCGCAGAGTGGTCAGAGAGTGAGGCTGATTGCAGAGTGGTCAGAGAGTGAGGCCGCGCGCAGAGTGGTCAGAGAGTGATTCTGCGCAGAAAGTGAGGCAGCGTGCAGAGTGGTCAGAGATGGAGGCTGCGCGCAAAGTGGTCAGAGAGGGAGGCTGCGTGCAGAGTGGTCAGAGAGGGAGGCTGCGCGCAGAGTGGTCAGAGAGGGAGGCGGCGCGCAGAGAGGTCAGAGAGAGAGGCGGCGCGCAGAGTGGTCAGAGAGAGAGGCGGCGCGCCGAGTGGTCAGAGAGGGAGGCTGCACGCAGAGTGGTCAGAGAGAGAGGCGGCGCGCTGAGTGGTCAGAGAGAGAGGCGGCGCGCAGAGAGGTCAGAGAGAGAGGCCGCGCGCAGAGTGGTCAGAGAGAGAGGCGGCGCGCCGAGTGGTCAGAGAGAGAGGCGGCGCTCAGAGTGGTCAGAGATAGAGGCGGCGCGCAGAGTGGTCAGAGAGAGAGGCTGCGCGCTGAGTGGTCAGAGAGAGAGGCGGCGCGCAGAGAGGTCAGAGAGAGAGGATCCGCGCGCAGAGTGGTCAGAGACTGAGGCTGATTGCAGAGTGGTCAGAGAGAGAGGCCGCGCGCAGAGTGGTCAGAGAGTGAGGCTGATTGCAGAGTGGTCAGAGAGTGAGGCCGCGCGCAGAGTGGTCAGAGAGTGATTCTGCGCAGAAAGTGAGGCAGCTTGCAGAGTGGTCAGAGGGGGAGGCTGCGCGCAAAGTGGTCAGAGAGGGAGGCTGCGTGCAGAGTGGTCAGAGAGGGAGGCTGCGCGCAGAGTGGTCAGAGAGGGAGGCGGCGCGCAGAGAGGTCAGAGAGAGAGGCGGCGCGCAGAGTGGTCAGAGAGAGAGGCGGCGCGCCGAGTGGTCAGAGAGGGAGGGAGCGCGCAGAGTGGTCAGAGAGGGAGGCCGCGCGCAGAGTGGTCAGAGAGGGAGGCTCCGCGCAGAGTGGTCAGAGAGGGAGGCTGCGCGCAGAGTGGTCAGAGAGGGAGGCTGCGCGCAGTGTGGTCAGAGAGGGAGGCTGCGCGCAGAGTGGTCAGAGAGGGATGCTGCGCAAGAGTCGTCAGAGAGGGAGGCTGCGCGCAGAGTAGTGAGAGAGGGAGGCTGCGCGCAGAGTGGTCAGAGAGGGAGGCTGCGCGCAGAGTGGTCAGAGAGAGAGGCGGCGCGCAGAGTGGTCAGAGAGAGAGGATCCGCGCGCAGAGTGGTCAGAGAGTGAGGCTGATTGCAGAGTGGTCAGAGAGAGAGGCCGCGCGCAGAGTGGTCAGAGAGTGAGGCTGATTGCAGAGTGGTCAGAGAGTGAGGCCGCGCGCAGAGTGGTCAGAGAATGATGCTGCGCAGAAAGTGAGGCTGCGTGCAGAGTGGTCAGAGGGGGAGGCTGCGCGCAAAGTGGTCAGAGAGGGAGGCTGCGGGCAGAGTGGTCAGAGAGTGATGCTGCGCAGAAAGTGAGGCTGCGTGCAGAGTGGTCAGAGGGGGAGGCTGCGCGCAAAGTGGTCAGAGAGGGAGGCTGCGCGCAGAGTGGTCAGAGAGAGAGGCGGCGCGCAGACTGGTCAGAGAGAGAGGATCCGCGCGCAGAGTGGTCAGAGAGTGAGGCTGATTGCAGAGTGGTCAGAGAGAGAGGCCGCGCGCAGAGTGGTCAGAGAGTGAGACTGATTGCAGAGTGGTCAGAGAGAGAGGCGGCGCGCTGAGTGGTCAGAGAGAGAGGCGGCGCGCAGAGTGGTCAGAGAGAGAGGCGGCGCGCAGAGTGGTCAGAGAGAGAGGCGGCGCGCAGAGTGGTCAGAGAGAGAGGTGGCGCGCAGAGTGGTCAGAGAGAGAGGATCCGCGCGCAGAGTGGTCAGAGAGTGAGGCTGATTGCAGAGCGGTCAGAGAGAGAGGCCGCGCGCAGAGTGGTCAGAGAGTGAGGCTGATTGCAGAGTGGTCAGAGAGTGAGGCCGCGCGCAGAGTGGTCAGAGAGTGATGCTGCGCAGAAAGTGAGGCTGCGTGCAGAGTGGTCAGAGGGGGAGGCTGCGCGCAGAGTGGTCAGAGAGGGAGGCGGCGCACAGAGAGGTCAGAGAGAGAGGCGGCGCGCAGAGTGGTCAGAGAGGGAGGCGGCGCGCCGAGTGGTCAGAGAGGGAGGCTGCGCGCAGAGTGGTCAGAGAGGGAGGCTGCGCGCAGAGTGGTCAGAGAGGGAGGGTCCGCGCAGAGTGGTCAGAGAGGGAGGCTGCGCGCAGAGTGGTCAGAGAGGGAGGCTGCGCGCAGAGTGGTGAGAGAGGGAGGCTGCGCGCAGAGTGGTCAGAGAGGGAGGCAGCGCGCAGAGTGGTCAGAGAGGGAGGCGGCACGCAGCGTGGTCAGAGAGGGAGGCGGCGCGCAGAGTGGTCAGAGAGGGAGGCGGCGCGCAGAGTGGTCAGAGAGGGAGGCGGCGCGCAGTGTGGTCAGAGAGGGAGGCGGCGCGCAGAGTGGTCAGAGAGGGAGGCGGCGCGCAGAGTGGTCAGAGAGGGAGGCGGCGCGCAGAGTGGTCAGAGAGAGAGGCGGCGCGCAGAGTGGTCAGAGAGAGAGGATCCGCGCGCAGAGTGGTCAGAGAGTGAGGCTGATTGCAGAGTGGTCAGAGAGAGAGGCCACGCGCAGAGTGGTCAGAGAGTGAGGCTGATTGCAGAGTTGTCAGAGAGTGAGGCCGCGCGCAGAGTGGTCAGAGAGTGATGCTGCGCAGAAAGTGAGGCTGCGTGCAGAGTGGTCAGAGGGGGAGGCTGCGCGCACTGTGGTCAGAGAGGGAGGCTGCGTGCAGAGTGGTCAGAGAGGGAGGCTGCGCGCAGAGGGGTCAGAGAGGGAGGCTGCGCGCAGAGTGGTCAGAGAGAGAGGCGGCGCGCAGAGTGGTCAGATGGAGAGGCGGCGCGCAGAGTGGTCAGAGGGAGAGGCGGTGCGCAGAGTGGTCAGAGAGAGAGGCGGCGCGCAGAGAGGTCAGAGAGAGAGGCGGCGCGCAGAGTGGTCAGAGAGAGAGGCGGCGCGCAGAGAGGTCAGAGAGAGATGGCGGCGCGCAGAAGTTCGGAGAGAGAGGCGGCGCGCAGAGAGGTCAGAGAGAGAGGCGGCGCGCAGAGTGGTCAGAGAGAGAGGCGGCGCGCAGAGTGGTCAGAGAGGGAGGCGGCGCGCAGAGTGGTCAGAGAGGGAGGCTGCGCGCCAAGTGGTGAGAGAGGGAGACTGCGCGCAGAGTGCTCAGAGAGGGAGGCTGCGCGCAGAGTGGTCAGAGAGGGAGGCGGCGCGCAGAGTGGTCAGAGAGGGAGGCTGCGCGCAGAGTGGTCAGAGAGGGAGGCTGCGCGCAGAGTGGTCAGTGAGGGATGCTGCGCGCAGAGTGGTCAGAGAGGGAGGCTGCGCACAGAGTGGTGAGAGAGGGAGGCTGCGCACAGAGTGGTGAGAGAGGGAGGCTGCGCGCAGAGTGGTCAGAGAGGGAGGCTGCGCGCAGAGTGGTCAGAGAGGGAGGCTGCGCGCAAAGTGGTCAGAGAGGGAGGCTGCGTGCAGAGTGGTCAGAGAGGGAGGCTGCGCGCAGAGTGGTCAGAGAGGGAGGCGGCGCGCAGAGAGGTCAGAGAGAGAGGCGGCGCGCAGAGTGGTCAGAGAGAGAGGCGGCGCGCCGAGTGGTCAGAGAGGGAGGCTGCGCGCAGAGTGGTCAGAGAGGGAGGCGGCGCGCAGAGTGGTCAGAGAGGGATGCGGCGCGCAGAGTGGTGAGAGAGGGAGGCTGCGCGCAGCGTGGTCAGAGAGGGAGGCTGCGCGCAGAGTGGTCAGAGAGGGAGGCGGCGCGCAGAATGGTCAGAGAGGGATGCGGCGCGCAGAGCGGTCAGAGAGGGAGGCGGCGCGCAGAGTGGTGAGAGAGGGAGGCTGCGCGCCGAGTGGTGAGAGAGGGAGACTGCGCGCAGAGTGGTCAGAGAGGGAGGCTGCGTGCAGAGTGGTCAGAGAGGGAGGCTGCGCGCAGAGTGGTCAGAGAGGGAGGCTGCGCGCAGAGTGGTCAGAGAGGGATGCTGCGCGCAGAGTGGTCAGAGAGGGAGGCTGCGCGCAGAGTGGTGAGAGAGGGAGGCGGCGCACAGAGTGGTGAGAGAGGGAGGCTGCTCGCAGAGTGGTCAGAGAGGGAGGCTGCGCGCAGAGTGGTCAGAGAGGGAGGCTGCGCGCAGAGTGGTCAGAGAGGGAGGCTGCCCGCAGAGTGGTCAGAGAGGGAGGCTGCGCGCAGAGTGGTCAGAGAGAGAGGCGGCGCGCAGAGTGGTCAGAGAGAGAGGATCCGCGCGCAGAGTGGTCAGAGAGTGAGGCTGATTGCAGAGTGGTCAGAGAGAGAGGCCGCGCGCAGAGTGGTCAGAGAGTGAGGCTGATTGCAGAGTGGTCAGAGAGTGATTCTGCGCAGAAAGTGAGGCTGCGTGCAGAGTGGTCAGAGGGGGAGGCTGCGCGCAAAGTGGTCAGAGAGGGAGGCTGAGTGCAGAGTGGTCAGAGAGAGAGGCTGCGCGCAGAGTGGTCAGAGAGGGAGGCGGCGCGCAGAGAGGTCAGAGAGAGAGGCGGCGCGCAGAGTGGTCAGAGAGAGAGGCGGCGCGCCGAGTGGTCAGAGAGGGAGGCTGCGCGCAGAGTGGTCAGAGAGGGAGGCGGCGCGCAGAGTGGTCAGAGAGGGATGCGGCGCGCAGAGTGGTGAGAGAGGGAGGCTGCGCGCAGAGTGGTCAGAGAGGGAGGCTGCGCGCAGCGTGGTCAGAGAGGGAGGCTGCGCGCAGAGTGGTCAGAGAGGGAGGCGGCGCGCAGAGTGGTCAGAGAGGGATGCGGCGCGCAGAGCGGTCAGAGAGGGAGGCGGCACGCAGAGTGGTCAGAGAGGGATGCGGCGCGCAGAGTGGTCAGAGAGAGAGGCGGCGCGCAGAGTGGTCAGAGAGAGAGGCGGCGCGCAGAGTGGTCAGAGAGAGAGGCGGCGCGCAGAGTGGTCAGAGAGAGAGGCGGCGCGCAGAGAGGTCAGAGAGAGAGGCGGCGCGCAGAGTGGTCAGAGAGAGAGGCGGCGCGCCGAGTGGTCAGAGAGAGAGGCGGCGCTCAGAGTGGTCAGAGAGAGAGGTGGCGCGCAGAGTGGTCAGAGAGAGAGGCTGCGCGCAGAGTGGTCAGAGAGAGAGGCGGCGCGCAGAGAGGTCAGAGAGAGAGGATCCGCGCGCAGAGTGGTCAGAGACTGAGGCTGATTGCAGAGTGGTCAGAGAGAGAGGCCGCGCGCAGAGTGGTCAGAGAGTGAGGCTGATTGCAGAGTGGTCAGAGAGTGAGGCCGCGCGCAGAGTGGTCAGAGAATGATTCTGCGCAGAAAGTGAGGCAGCGTGCAGAGTGGTCAGAGGGGGAGGCTGCGCGCAAAGTGGTCAGAGAGGGAGGCTGCGTGCAGAGTGGTCAGAGAGGGAGGCTGCGCACAGAGTGGTCAGAGAGGGAGGCGGCGCGCAGAGAGGTCAGAGAGAGAGGCGGCGCGCAGAGTGGTCAGAGAGAGAGGCGGCGCGCCGAGTGGTCAGAGAGGGAGGCTGCGCGCAGAGTGGTCAGAGAGGGAGGCCGCGCGCAGAGTGGTCAGAGAGGGAGGCTCCGCGCAGTGTGGTCAGAGAGGGAGGCTGCGCGCAGAGTGGTCAGAGAGGGAGGCTGCGCGCAGTGTGGTCAGAGAGGGAGGCTGCGCGCAGAGTGGTCAGAGAGGGATGCTGCGCAAGAGTCGTCAGAGAGGGAGGCTGCGCGCAGAGTGGTCAGAGAGGGAGGCTGCGCGCAGAGTGGTCAGAGAGGGAGGCTGCGCGCAGAGTGGTCAGAGAGAGAGGCGACGCGCAGAGTGGTCAGAGAGAGAGGATCCGCGCGCAGAGTGGTCAGAGAGTGAGGCTGATTGCAGAGTGGTCAGAGAGAGAGGCCGCGCGCAGAGTGGTCAGAGAGTGAGGCTGATTGCAGAGTGGTCAGAGAGTGAGGCCGCGCGCAGAGTGGTCAGAGAGTGATGCTGCGCAGAAAGTGAGGCTGCGTGCAGAGTGGTCAGAGGGGGAGGCTGCGCGCAAAGTGGTCAGAGAGGGAGGCTGCGGGCAGAGTGGTCAGAGAGTGATGCTGCGCAGAAAGTGAGGCTGCGTGCAGAGTGGTCAGAGGGGGAGGCTGCGCGCAAAGTGGTCAGAGAGGGAGGCTGCGCGCAGAGTGGTCAGAGAGAGAGGCGGCGCGCAGACTGGTCAGAGAGAGAGGATCCGCGCGCAGAGTGGTCAGAGAGTGAGGCTGATTGCAGAGTGGTCAGAGAGAGAGGCCGCGCGCAGAGTGGTCAGAGAGTGAGGCTGATTGCAGAGTGGTCAGAGAGAGAGGCGGCGCGCTGAGTGGTCAGAGAGAGAGGCGGCGCGCAGAGTGGTCAGAGAGAGAGGGGCGGCGCGCAGAGTGGTCAGAGAGAGAGGCGGCGCGCAGAGTGGTCAGAGAGAGAGGTGGCGCGCAGAGTGGTCAGAGAGAGAGGATCCGCGCGCAGAGTGGTCAGAGAGTGAGGCTGATTGCAGAGTGGTCAGAGAGAGAGGCCGCGCGCAGAGTGGTCAGAGAGTGAGGCTGATTGCAGAGTGGTCAGAGAGTGAGGCCGCGCGCAGAGTGGTCAGAGAGTGATGCTGCGCAGAAAGTGAGGCTGCGTGCAGAGTGGTCAGAGGGGGAGGCTGCGCGCAGAGTGGTCAGAGAGGGAGGCGGCGCGCAGAGAGGTCAGAGAGAGAGGCGGCGCGCAGAGTGGTCAGAGAGGGAGGCGGCGCGCCGAGTGGTCAGAGAGGGAGGCTGCGCGCAGAGTGGTCAGAGAGGGAGGCTGCGCGCAGAGTGGTCAGAGAGGGAGGGTCCGCGCAGAGTGGTCAGAGAGGGAGGCTGCGCGCAGAGTGGTCAGAGAGGGAGGCTGCGCGCAGAGTGGTGAGAGAGGGAGGCGGCGCGCAGAGTGGTCAGAGAGGGAGGCAGCGCGCAGAGTGGTCAGAGAGGGAGGCGGCACGCAGCGTGGTCAGAGAGGGAGGCGGCACGCAGAGTGGTCAGAGAGGGAGGCGGCGCGCAGAGTGGTCAGAGAGGGAGGCGGCGCGCAGTGTGGTCAGAGAGGGAGGCGGCGCGCAGAGTGGTCAGAGAGGGAGGCGGCGCGCAGAGTGGTCAGAGAGGGAGGCGGCGCGCAGAGTGGTCAGAGAGAGAGGCGGCGCGCAGAGTGGTCAGAGAGAGAGGATCCGCGCGCAGAGTGGTCAGAGAGTGAGGCTGATTGCAGAGTGGTCAGAGAGAGAGGCCACGCGCAGAGTGGTCAGAGAGTGAGGCTGATTGCAGAGTTGTCAGAGAGTGAGGCCGCGCGCAGAGTGGTCAGAGAGTGATGCTGCGCAGAAAGTGAGGCTGCGTGCAGAGTGGTCAGAGGGGGAGGCTGCGCGCACTGTGGTCAGAGAGGGAGGCTGCGTGCAGAGTGGTCAGAGAGGGAGGCTGCGCGCAGAGGGGTCAGAGAGGGAGGCTGCGCGCAGAGTGGTCAGAGAGAGAGGCGGCGCGCAGAGTGGTCAGATGGAGAGGCGGCGCGCAGAGTGGTCAGAGGGAGAGGCGGTGCGCAGAGTGGTCAGAGAGAGAGGCGGCGCGCAGAGAGGTCAGAGAGAGAGGCGGCGCGCAGAGTGGTCAGAGAGAGAGGCGGCGCGCAGAGAGGTCAGAGAGAGATGGCGGCGCGCAGAAGTTCGGAGAGAGAGGCGGCGCGCAGAGAGGTCAGAGAGAGAGGCGGCGCGCAGTGTGGTCAGAGAGAGAGGCGGCGCGCAGAGTGGTCAGAGAGGGAGGCGGCGCGCAGAGTGGTCAGAGAGGGAGGCTGCGCGCCGTGTGGTGAGAGAGGGAGACTGCGCGCAGAGTGCTCAGAGAGGGAGGCTGCGCGCAGAGTGGTCAGAGAGGGAGGCTGCGCGCAGAGTGGTCAGAGAGGGAGGCTGCGCGCAGAGTGGTCAGAGAGGGAGGCTGCGCGCAGAGTGGTCAGTGAGGGATGCTGCGCGCAGAGTGGTCAGAGAGGGAGGCTGCGCACAGAGTGGTGAGAGAGGGAGGCTGCGCACAGAGTGGTGAGAGAGGGAGGCTGCGCGCAGAGTGGTCAGAGAGGGAGGCTGCGCGCAGAGTGGTCAGAGAGGGAGGCTGCGCGCAGAGTGGTCAGAGAGGGAGGCTGCGCGCAGAGTGGTCAGAGAGGGAGGCTGCGCGCAGAGTGGTGAGAGAGGGAGGCTGCGCACAGAGTGGTGAGAGAGGGAGGCTGCGCGCAGAGTGGTCAGAGAGGGAGGCTGCGCGCAGAGTGGTCAGAAAGGGAGGCTGCGCGCAGAGTGGTCAGAGAGGGAGGCTGCGCGCAGAGTGGTCAGAGAGGGAGGCTGCGCGCAGAGTGGTCAGAGAGAGAGGCGGCGCGCAGAGTGGTCAGAGAGAGAGGATCCGCGCGCAGAGTGGTCAGAGAGTGAGGCTGATTGCAGAGTGGTCAGAGAGAGAGGCCGCGCGCAGAGTGGTCAGAGAGTGAGGCTGATTGCAGAGTGGTCAGAGAGTGAGGCCGCGCGCAGAGTGGTCAGAGAGTGATTCTGCGCAGAAAGTGAGGCGGCGCGCAGAGTGGTCAGAGAGGGATGCAGCGCGCAGAGTGGTCAGAGAGGGAGGCGGCGCGCAGTGGTCAGAGAGGGATGCGGCGCGCAGAGTGGTCAGAGAGAGAGGCGGCGCGTAGAGAGGTCAGAGAGAGAGGCGGCACGCAGAGTGGTCAGAGAGAGAGGCGGCGCGCTGAGTGGTCAGAGAGAGAGGCGGCGCGCAGAGTGGTCAGAGAGAGAGGCGGCGCGCAGAGAGGTCAGAGAGAGAGGCGGCGCGCAGAGTGGTCAGAGAGAGAGGCGGCGCGCCGAGTGGTCAGAGAGAGAGGCGGCGCGCTGAGTGGTCAGAGAGAGAGGCGGCGCGCAGAGTGGTCAGAGAGAGAGGCGGCGCGCAGAGTGGTCAGAGAGAGAGGCGGCGCGCTGAGTGGTCAGAGAGAGAGGATCCGCGCGCAGAGTGGTCAGAGAGTGAGGCTGATTGCAGAGTGGTCAGAGATAGAGGCCGCCCGCAGAGTGGTCAGAGAGTGAGGCTGATTGCAGAGTGGTCAGAGAGTGAGGCCACGCGCAGAGTGGTCAGAGAGTGATGCTGCGCAGAAAGTGAGGCTGCGTGCAGAGTGGTCAGAGGGGGAGGCTGCGCGCAAAGTGGTCAGAGAGGGAGGCTGCGTGCAGAGTGGTCAGAGAGAGAGGCTGCGCGCAGAGTGGTCAGAGAGGGAGGCGGCGCGCAGAGAGGTCAGAGAGAGAGGCGGGGCGCAGAGTGGTCAGAGAGAGAGGCGGCGCGCCGAGTGGTCAGAGAGGGAGGCTGCGCGCAGAGTGGTCAGAGAGGGAGGCTGCGCGCAGAGTGGTCAGAGAGGGAGGCTCCGCGCAGAGTGGTCAGAGAGGGAGGTTGCGCGCAGAGTGGTCAGAGAGGGAGGCTGCGCGCAGAGTGGTCAGAGAGGGAGGCTGCGCGCAGAGTGGTCAGAGAGAGAGGCCGCGCACAGAGTGGTCAGAGAGTGAGGCTGATTGCAGAGTGGTCAGAGAGTGAGGCCGCGCGCAGAGTGGTCAGAGAGTGATTCTGCGCAGAAAGTGAGGCGGCGCGCAGAGTGGTCAGAGATGGATGCAGCGCGCAGAGTGGTCAGAGAGGGAGGCGGCGCGCAGTGGTCAGAGAGGGATGCGGCGCGCAGAGTGGTCAGAGAGAGAGGCGGCGCGCAGAGAGGTCAGAGAGAGAGGTGGCGCGCAGAGTGGTCAGAGAGAGAGGCGGCGCGCCGAGTGGTCAGAGAGAGAGGCGGCGCGCAGAGTGGTCAGAGAGAGAGGCGGCGCGCAGAGTGGTCAGAGAGAGAGGCGGCGCGCAGAGAGGTCAGAGAGAGAGGCGGCGCGCAGAGTGGTCAGAGAGAGAGGCGGCGCGCCGAGTGGTCAGAGAGAGAGGCGGCGCGCAGAGTGGTCAGAGAGAGAGGCGGCGCGCAGAGTGGTCAGAGAGAGAGGCGGCGCGCAGAGTGGTCAGAGAGAGAGGCGGCGCGCAGAGTGGTCAGAGAGAGAGGATCCGCGCGCAGAGTGGTCAGAGAGTGAGGCTGATTGCAGAGTGGTCAGAGATAGAGGCCGCCCGCAGAGTGGTCAGAGAGTGAGGCTGATTGCAGAGTGGTCAGAGAGTGAGGCCGCGCGCAGAGTGGTCAGAGAGTGATGCTGCGCAGAAAGTGAGGCTGCGTGCAGAGTGGTCAGAGGGGGAGGCTGCGCGCAAAGTGGTCAGAGAGGGAGGCTGCGTGCAGAGTGGTCAGAGAGAGAGGCTGCGCGCAGAGTGGTCAGAGAGGGAGGTGGCGCGCAGAGAGGTCAGAGAGAGAGGCGGGGCGCAGAGTGGTCAGAGAGAGAGGCGGCGCGCCGAGTGGTCAGAGAGGGAGGCTGCGCGCAGAGTGGTCAGAGAGGGAGGCTGCGCGCAGAGTGGTCAGAGAGGGAGGCTCCGCGCAGAGTGGTCAGAGAGGGAGGCTGCGCGCAGAGTGGTCAGAGAGGGAGGCTGCGCGCAGAGTGGTCAGAGAGGGAGGCTGCGCGCAGAGTGGTTAGAGAGGGATGCTGCGCGCAGAGTCGTCAGAGAGGGAGGCTGCGCGCAGAGTGGTGAGAGAGGGAGGCTGCGCGCAGAGTGGTGAGAGAGGGAGGCTGCGCGCAGAGTGGTCAGAGAGTGAGGCTGCGCGCAGAGTGGTCAGAGAGGGAGGCGGCGCGCAGAGTGGTCAGAGAGGGATGCGGCGCGCAGAGTGGTCAGAGAGGGAGGCGGCGCGCAGAGTGGTCAGAGAGGGATGCGGCGCGCAGAGTGGTCAGAGAGGGAGGCGGCGCGCAGAGTGGTCAGAGAGATTTGCGGCGCGCAGAGTGGTCAGAGAGGGAGGCGGCGCGCAGAGTGGTCAGAGAGGGAGGCGGCGCGCAGAGTGGTCAGAGAGGGAGGCGGCGCGCAGAGTGGTCAGAGAGAGAGGCGGTGCGCAGAGTGGTCAGAGAGAGAGGCGGAGCGCAGAGTGGTCAGAGAGAGAGGCGGCGCGCAGAGAGGTCAGAGAGAGAGGCGGAGCGCAGAGTGGTCAGAGAGAGAGGCGGCGCGCCGAGATGTCAGAGAGAGAGGCGGCGCGCAGAGTAGTCAGAGAGAGAGGCGGCGCGCAGAGTGGTCAGAGAGAGAGGCGGCGCGCAGAGTGGTCAGAGAGAGAGGCGGCGCGCAGAGTGGTCAGAGAGAGAGGATCCGCGCGCAGAGTGGTCAGAGAGTGAGGCTGATTGCAGAGTGGTCAGAGTGAGAGGCCGCGCGCAGAGTGGTCAGAGAGTGAGGCTGATTGCAGAGTGGTCAGAGAGTGAGGCCGCGCGCAGAGTGGTCAGAGAGTGATGCTGCGCAGAAAGTGAGGCTGCGTGCAGAGTGGTCAGAGGGGGAGGCTGCGCGCAAAGTGGTCAGAGAGGGAGGCTGCGTGCAGAGTGGTCAGAGAGGGAGGCTGCGCGCAGAGTGGTCAGAGAGGGAGGCGGCGCGCAGAGAGGTCAGAGAGAGAGGCGGCGCGCAGAGTGGTCAGAGAGAGAGGCGGCGCGCCGAGTGGTCAGAGAGAGAGGCGGCGCGTAGAGTGGTCAGAGAGAGAGGCGGCGCGCAGAGTGGTCAGAGAGAGAGGCGGCGCGCAGCGTGGTCAGAGAGAGAGGCGGCGCGCAGAGTGTTCAGAGAGAGAGGATCCGCGCGCAGAGTGGTCAGAGAGTGAGGCTGATTGCAGAGTGGTCAGAGAGAGAGGCCGCGCGCAGAGTGGTCAGAGAGTGAGGCTGATTGCAGAGTGGTCAGAGAGTGAGGCCGCGCGCAGAGTGGTCAGAGAGTGATGCTGCGCAGAAAGTGAGGCTGCGTGCAGAGTGGTCAGAGGGGGAGGCTGCGCGCAAAGTGGTCAGAGAGGGAGGCTGCGTGCAGAGTGGTCAGAGAGGGAGGCGGTGCGCAGAGTGGTCAGAGAGAGAGGCAACGCGCAGAGTGGTCAGAGAGAGAGGCGGCACGCAGAGTGGTCAGAGAGGGAGGCTGCGCGCAGAGTGGTCAGAGAGGGAGGCTGCGCGCAGAGTGGTCAGAGAGGGAGGCGGCGCGCAGAGTGGTCAGAGAGGGATGCGGCGCGCAGAGTGGTGAGAGAGGGAGGCTGCGCGCAGAGTGGTCAGAGAGGGAGGCTGCGCGCAGCGTGGTCAGAGAGGGAGGCTGCGCGCAGAGTGGTCAGAGAGGGAGGCGGCGCGCAGAGTGGTCAGAGAGGGATGCGGCGCGCAGAGCGGTCAGAGAGGGAGGCGGCACGCAGAGTGGTCAGAGAGGGATGCGGCGCGCAGAGTGGTCAGAGAGGGAGGCGGCGCGCAGAGTGGTCAGAGAGAGAGGCGGCGCGCAGAGTGGTCAGAGAGAGAGGCGGCGCGCAGAGTGGTCAGAGAGAGAGGCGGCGCGCAGAGTGGTCAGAGAGAGAGGCGGCGCGCAGAGTGGTCAGAGAGAGAGGCGGCGCGCAGAGAGATCAGAGAGAGAGGCCGCGCGCAGAGTGGTCAGAGAGAGAGGCGGCGCGCCGAGTGGTCAGAGAGAGAGGCGGCGCTCAGAGTGGTCAGAGAGAGAGGCGGCGCGCAGAGTGGTCAGAGAGAGAGGCTGCGCGCAGAGTGGTCAGAGAGAGAGGCGGCGAGCAGAGTGGTCAGAGAGAGAGGATCCGCGCGCAGAGTGATCAGAGACTGAGGCTGATTGCAGAGTGGTCAGAGAGAGAGGCCGCGCGCAGAGTGGTCAGAGAGTGAGGCTGATTGCAGAGTGGTCAGAGAGTGAGGCCGCGCGCAGAGTGGTCAGAGGGGGAGGCTGCGCGCAAAGTGGTCAGAGAGGGAGGCTGCGTGCAGAGTGGTCAGAGAGGGAGGCTGCGCGCAGAGTGGTCAGAGAGGGAGGCGGCGCGCAGAGAGGTCAGAGAGAGAGGCAGCGCGCAGAGTGGTCAGAGAGAGAGGCGGCGCGCCGAGTGGTCAGAGAGGGAGGCTGCGCGCAGAGTGGTCAGAGAGGGAGGCTGCGCGCAGAGTGGTCAGAGAGGGAGGCTCCGCGCAGAGTGGTCAGAGAGGGAGGCTGCGCGCAGTGTGGTCAGAGAGGGACGCTGCGCGCAGTGTGGTCAGAGAGGGAGGCTGCGCGCAGAGTGGTCAGAGAGGGATGCTGCGCGCAGAGTCGTCAGAGAGGGAGGCTGCGCGCAGAGTGGTGAGAGAGGGAGGCTGCGCGCAGAGTGGTCAGAGAGGGAGGCTGCGCGCAGAGTGGTCAGAGAGGGAGGCTGCGCGCAGAGTGGTCAGAGAGAGAGGCGGCGCGCAGAGTGGTCAGAGAGAGAGGATCCGCGCGCAGAGTGGTCAGAGAGTGAGGCTGATTGCAGAGTGGTCAGAGAGAGAGGCCGCGCGCAGAGTGGTCAGAGAGTGAGGCTGATTGCAGAGTGGTCAGAGAGTGAGGCCGCGCGCAGAGTGGTCAGAGAGTGATGCTGCGCAGAAAGTGAGGCTGCGTGCAGAGTGGTCAGAGGGGGAGGCTGCGCGCAAAGTGGTCAGAGTGGGAGGCTGCGGGCAGAGTGGTCAGAGAGTGATGCTGCGCAGAAAGTGAGGCTGCGTGCAGAGTGGTCAGAGGGGGAGGCTGCGCGCAAAGTGGTCAGAGAGGGAGGCTGCGCGCAGAGTGGTCAGAGAGAGAGGCGGCGCGCAGACTGGTCAGAGAGAGAGGATCCGCGCGCAGAGTGGTCAGAGAGTGAGGCTGATTGCAGAGTGGTCAGAGAGAGAGGCCGCGCGCAGAGTGGTCAGAGAGTGAGGCTGATTGCAGGGTGGTCAGAGAGAGAGGCGGCGTGCTGAGTGGTCAGAGAGAGAGGCGGCGCGCAGAGTGGTCAGAGAGAGAGGCGGCGCGCAGAGTGGTCAGAGAGAGAGGCGGCGCGCAGAGTGGTCAGAGAGAGAGGCGGCGCGCAGAGTGGTCAGAGAGAGAGGATCCGCGCGCAGAGTGGTCAGAGAGTGAGGCTGATTGCAGAGTGGTCAGAGAGAGAGGCCGCGCGCAGAGTGGTCAGAGAGTGAGGCTGATTGCAGAGTGGTCAGAGAGTGAGGCCGCGCGCAGAGTGGTCAGAGAGTGATGCTGCGCAGAAAGTGAGGCTGCGTGCAGAGTGGTCAGAGGGGGAGGCTGCGCGCAGAGTGGTCAGAGAGGGAGGCGGCGCGCAGAGAGGTCAGAGAGAGAGGCGGCGCGCAGAGTGGTCAGAGAGGGAGGCGGCGCGCCGAGTGGTCAGAGAGGGAGGCGGCGCGCCGAGTGGTCAGAGAGGGAGGCTGCGCGCAGAGTGGTCAGAGAGGGAGGGTCCGCGCAGAGTTGTCAGAGAGGGAGGCTGCGGGCAGAGTGGTCAGAGAGGGAGGCTGCGCGCAGAGTGGTGAGAGAGGGAGGCTGCGCGCAGAGTGGTCAGAGAGGGAGGCTGCGCGCAGAGTGGTCAGAGAGGGAGGCTGCGCGCAGAGTGGTCAGAGAGGGAGGCTGCGCGCAGAGTGGTGAGAGAGGGAGGCTGCGTGCAGAGTGGTCAGAGAGGGAGGCTGCGCGCAGAGTGGTCAGAGAGGGAGGCTGCGCGCAGAGTGGTCAGAGAGGGAGGCTGTGCGCAGAGTGGTCAGAGAGGGAGGCGGCGCGCAGAGTGGTCAGAGAGGGAGGCGGCGCGCAGAGTGGTCAGAGAGGGAGGCGGCGCGCAGAGTGGTCAGAGAGGGAGGCGGCGCGCAGAGTGGTCAGAGAGGGAGGCGGCGCGCAGAGTGGTCAGAGAGGGAGGCGGCGCGCAGAGTGGTCAGAGAGGGAGGCGGCGCGCAGAGTGGTCAGAGAGGGAGGCGGCGCGCAGAGTGGTCAGAGAGGGAGGCGGCGCGCAGAGTGGTCAGAGAGAGAGGCGGCGCGCAGAGTGGTCAGAGAGAGAGGATCCGCGCGCAGAGTGGTCAGAGAGTGAGGCTGATTGCAGAGTGGTCAGAGAGAGAGGCCGCGCGCAGAGTGGTCAGAGAGTGATGCTGCGCAGAAAGTGAGGCTGCGTGCAGAGTGGTCAGAGGGGGAGGCTGCGCGCACTGTGGTCAGAGAGGGAGGCTGCGTGCAGAGTGGTCAGAGAGAGAGGCGGCGCGCAGAGTGGTCAGATGGAGAGGCGGCGCGCAGAGTGGTCAGAGGGAGAGGCGGTGCGCAGAGTGGTCAGAGAGGGAGGCGGCGCGCAGAGAGGTCAGAGAGAGAGGCGGCGCGCAGAGTGGTCAGAGAGAGAGGCGGCGCGCAGAGTGGTCAGAGAGAGATGGCGGCGCGCTGAGAGTTCGGAGAGAGAGGCGGCGCGCAGAGAGGTCAGAGAGAGAGGCGGCGCGCAGAGTGGTCAGAGAGAGAGGCGGCGCGCAGAGTGGTCAGAGAGGGAGGCGGCGCGCAGAGTGGTCAGAGAGGGAGGCTGCGCGCCGAGTGGTGAGAGAGGGAGACTGCGCGCAGAGTGGTCAGAGAGGGAGGCTGCGCGCAGAGTGGTCAGAGAGGGAGGCTGCGCGCAGAGTGGTCAGAGAGGGAGGCTGCGCGCAGAGTGGTCAGAGAGAGAGGCGGCGCGCAGAGTGGTCAGAGAGAGAGGATCCGCGCGCAGAGTGGTCAGAGAGTGAGGCTGATTGCAGAGTGGTCAGAGAGAGAGGCCGCGCGCAGAGTGGTCAGAGAGTGAGGCTGATTGCAGAGTGGTCAGAGAGTGAGGCCGCGCGCAGAGTGGTCAGAGAGTGATTCTGCGCAGAAAGTGAGGCGGCGCGCAGAGTGGTCAGAGAGGGAGGCTGCGCGCAGAGTGGTCAGAGAGGGAGGCTGTGCGCAGAGTGGTCAGAGAGGGAGGCGGCGCGCAGAGTGGTCAGAGAGGGAGGTGGCGCGCAGAGTGGTCAGAGAGGGAGGTGGCGCGCAGAGTGGTCAGAGAGGGAGGCGGCGCGCAGAGTGGTCAGAGAGGGAGGCGGCGCGCAGAGTGGTCAGAGAGGGAGGCGGCGCGCAGAGTGGTCAGAGAGGGAGGCGGCGCGCAGAGTGGTCAGAGAGGGAGGCGGCGCGCAGAGTGGTCAGAGAGGGAGGCGGCGCGCAGAGTGGTCAGAGAGAGAGGCGGCGCGCAGAGTGGTCAGAGAGAGAGGATCCGCGCGCAGAGTGGTCAGAGAGTGAGGCTGATTGCAGAGTGGTCAGAGAGAGAGGCCGCGCGCAGAGTGGTCAGAGAGTGATGCTGCGCAGAAAGTGAGGCTGCGTGCAGAGTGGTCAGAGGGGGAGGCTGCGCGCACTGTGGTCAGAGAGGGAGGCTGCGTGCAGAGTGGTCAGAGAGAGAGGCGGCGCGCAGAGTGGTCAGATGGAGAGGCGGCGCGCAGAGTGGTCAGAGGGAGAGGCGGTGCGCAGAGTGGTCAGAGAGAGAGGCGGCGCGCAGAGAGGTCAGAGAGAGAGGCGGCGCGCAGAGTGGTCAGAGAGAGAGGCGGCGCGCAGAGTGGTCAGAGAGAGATGGCGGCGCGCAGAGAGTTCGGAGAGAGAGGCGGCGCGCAGAGAGGTCAGAGAGAGAGGCGGCGCGCAGAGTGGTCAGAGAGAGAGGCGGCGCGCAGAGTGGTCAGAGAGGGAGGCGGCGCGCAGAGTGGTCAGAGAGGGAGGCTGCGCGCCGAGTGGTGAGAGAGGGAGACTGCGCGCAGAGTGGTCAGAGAGGGAGGCTGCGCGCAGAGTGGTCAGAGAGGGAGGCTGCGCGCAGAGTGGTCAGAGAGGGAGGCTGCGCGCAGAGTGGTCAGAGAGAGAGGCGGCGCGCAGAGTGGTCAGAGAGAGAGGATCCGCGCGCAGAGTGGTCAGAGAGTGAGGCTGTTTGCAGAGTGGTCAGAGAGAGAGGCCGCGCGCAGAGTGGTCAGAGAGTGAGGCTGATTGCAGAGTGGTCAGAGAGTGAGGCCGCGCGCAGAGTGGTCAGAGAGTGATTCTGCGCAGAAAGTGAGGCGGCGTGCAGAGTGGTCAGAGAGGGATGCAGCGCGCAGAGTGGTCAGAGAGGGAGGCGGCGCGCAGTGGTCAGAGAGGGATGCGGCGCGCAGAGTGGTCAGAGAGAGAGGCGGCGCGCAGAGAGGTCAGAGAGAGAGGCGGCGCGCAGAGTGGTCAGAGAGAGAGGCGGCGCGCCGAGTGGTCAGAGAGAGAGGCGGCGCGCAGAGTGGTCAGAGAGAGAGGCGGCGCGCAGAGTGGTCAGAGAGAGAGGCGGCGCGCAGAGAGGTCAGAGAGAGAGGCGGCGCGCAGAGTGGTCAGAGAGAGAGGCGGCGCGCCGAGTGGTCAGAGAGAGAGGCGGCGCACAGAGTGGTCAGAGAGAGAGAGGCGGCGCGCAGAGTGGTCAGAGAGAGAGGCGGCGCGCAGAGTGGTCAGAGAGAGAGGCGGCGCGCAGAGTGGTCAGAGAGAGAGGATCCGCGCGCAGAGTGGTCAGAGAGTGAGGCTGATTGCAGAGTGGTCAGAGATAGAGGCCGCCCGCAGAGTGGTCAGAGAGTGAGGCTGATTGCAGAGTGGTCAGAGAGTGAGGCCGCGCGCAGAGTGGTCAGAGAGTGATGCTGCGCAGAAAGTGAGGCTGCGTGCAGAGTGGTCAGAGGGGGAGGCTGCGCGCAAAGTGGTCAGAGAGGGAGGCTGCGTGCAGAGTGGTCAGAGAGAGAGGCTGCGCGCAGAGTGGTCAGAGAGGGAGGCGGCGCGCAGAGAGGTCAGAGAGAGAGGCGGGGCGCAGAGTGGTCAGAGAGAGAGGCGGCGCGCCGAGTGGTCAGAGAGGGAGGCTGCGCGCAGAGTGGTCAGAGAGGGAGGCTCCGCGCAGAGTGGTCAGAGAGGGAGGCTCCGCGCAGAGTGGTCAGAGAGGGAGGCTGCGCGCAGAGTGGTCAGAGAGGGAGGCTGCGCGCAGAGTGGTCAGAGAGGGAGGCTGCGCGCAGAGTGGTTAGAGAGGGATGCTGCGCGCAGAGTCGTCAGAGAGGGAGGCTGCGCGCAGAGTGGTGAGAGAGGGAGGCTGCGCGCAGAGTGGTGAGAGAGGGAGGCTGCGCACAGAGTGGTCAGAGAGAGAGGCGGCGCGCAGAGTGGTCAGAGAGGGAGGCGGAGCGCAGAGTGGTCAGAGAGGGATGCGGCGCGCAGAGTGGTCAGAGAGGGAGGCGGCGCGCAGAGTGGTCAGAGAGGGATGCGGCGTGCAGAGTGGTCAGAGAGGGAGGCGGCGCGCAGAGTGGTCAGAGAGGGATGCGGCGCGCAGACTGGTCAGAGAGGGAGGCGGCGCGCAGAGTGGTCAGAGAGGGAGGCGGCGCGCAGAGTGGTCAGAGAGGGAGGCGGCGCGCAGAGTGGTCAGAGAGAGAGGCGGTGCGCAGAGTGGTCAGAGAGAGAGGCGGAGCGCAGAGTGGTCAGAGAGAGAGGCGGCGCGCAGAGAGGTCAGAGAGAGAGGCGGAGCGCAGAGTGGTCAGAGAGAGAGGCGGCGTGCCGAGATGTCAGAGAGAGAGGCGGCGCGCAGAGTGGTCAGAGAGAGAGGCGGCGCGCAGAGTGGTCAGAGAGAGAGGCGGCGCGCAGAGTGGTCAGAGAGAGAGGCGGCGCGCAGAGTGGTCAGAGAGAGAGGATCCGCGCGCAGAGTGGTCAGAGAGTGAGGCTGATTGCAGAGTGGTCAGAGTGAGAGGCCGCGCGCAGAGTGGTCAGAGAGTGAGGCTGATTGCAGAGTGGTCAGAGAGTGAGGCCGCGCGCAGAGTGGTCAGAGAGTGATGCTGCGCAGAAAGTGAGGCTGCGTGCAGAGTGGTCAGAGGGGGAGGCTGCGCGCAAAGTGGTCAGAGAGGGAGGCTGCGTGCAGAGTGGTCAGAGAGGGAGGCTGCGCGCAGAGTGGTCAGAGAGGGAGGCGGCGCGCCGAGTGGTCAGAGAGAGAGGCGGCGCGCAGAGTGGTCAGAGAGAGAGGCGGCGCGCAGAGTGGTCAGAGAGAGAGGCGGCGCGCAGCGTGGTCAGAGAGAGAGGCGGCGCGCAGAGTGTTCAGAGAGAGAGTATCCGCGCGCAGAGTGGTCAGAGAGTGAGGCTGATTGCAGAGTGGTCAGAGAGAGAGGCCGCGCGCAGAGTGGTCAGAGAGTGAGGCTGATTGCAGAGTGGTCAGAGAGTGAGGCCGCGCGCAGAGTGGTCAGAGAGTGATGCTGCGCAGAAAGTGAGGCTGCGTGCAGAGTGGTCAGAGGGGGAGGCTGCGCGCAAAGTGGTCAGAGAGGGAGGCTGCGTGCAGAGTGGTCAGAGAGGGAGGCGGTGCGCAGAGTGGTCAGAGAGAGAGGCGGCGCGCAGAGTGGTCAGAGAGAGAGGCGGCACGCAGAGTGGTCAGAGAGGGAGGCTGCGCGCAGAGTGGTCAGAGAGGGAGGCTGCGCGCAGAGTGGTCAGAGAGGGAGGCGGCGCGCAGAGTGGTCAGAGAGGGATGCGGCGCGCAGAGTGGTGAGAGAGGGAGGCTGCGCGCAGAGTGGTCAGAGAGGGAGGCTGCGCGCAGCGTGGTCAGAGAGGGAGGCTGCGCGCAGAGTGGTCAGAGAGGGAGGCTGCGCGCAGAGTGGTCAGAGAGGGATGCGGCGCGCAGAGCGGTCAGAGAGGGAGGCGGCACGCAGAGTGGTCAGAGAGGGATGCGGCGCGCAGAGTGGTCAGAGAGGGAGGCGGCGCGCAGAGTGGTCAGAGAGAGAGGCGGCGCGCAGAGTGGTCAGAGAGAGTGGCGGCGCGCAGAGTGGTCAGAGAGAGAGGCGGCGCGCAGAGTGGTCAGAGAGAGAGGCGGCGCGCAGAGTGGTCAGAGAGAGAGCCGGCGCGCAGAGAGGTCAGAGAGAGAGGCCGCGCGCAGAGTGGTCAGAGAGAGAGGCGGCGCGCCGAGTGGTCAGAGAGAGAGGCGGCGCTCAGAGTGGTCAGAGAGAGAGGCGGCGCGCAGAGTGGTCAGAGAGAGAGGCTGCGCGCAGAGTGGTCAGAGAGAGAGGCGGCGAGCAGAGTGGTCAGAGAGAGAGGATCCGCGCGCAGAGTGGTCAGAGACTGAGGCTGATTGCAGAGTGGTCAGAGAGAGAGGCCGCGCGCAGAGTGGTCAGAGAGTGAGGCTGATTGCAGAGTGGTCAGAGAGTGAGGCCGCGCGCAGAGTGGTCAGAGAGTGATTCTGCGCAGAAAGTGAGGCAGCGTGCAGAGTGGTCAGAGGGGGAGGCTGCGCGCAAAGTGGTCAGAGAGGGAGGCTGCGTGCAGAGTGGTCAGAGAGGGAGGCTGCGCGCAGAGTGGTCAGAGAGGGAGGCGGCGCGCAGAGAGGTCAGAGAGAGAGGCGGCGCGCAGAGTGGTCAGAGAGAGAGGCGGCGCGCCGAGTGGTCAGAGAGGGAGGCTGCGCGCAGAGTGGTCAGAGAGGGAGGCTGCGCGCAGAGTGGTCAGAGAGGGAGGCTCCGCGCAGAGTGGTCAGAGAGGGAGGCTGCGCGCAGTGTGGTCAGAGAGGGAGGCTGCGCGCAGTGTGGTCAGAGAGGGATGCTGCGCGCAGAGTCGTCAGAGAGGGAGGCTGCGCGCAGAGTGGTGAGAGAGGGAGGCTGCGCGCAGAGTGGTCAGAGAGGGAGGCTGCACGCAGAGTGGTCAGAGAGGGAGGCTGCGCGCAGAGTGGTCAGAGAGAGAGGCGGCGCGCAGAGTGGTCAGAGAGAGAGGATCCGCGCGCAGAGTGGTCAGAGAGTGAGGCTGATTGCAGAGTGGTCAGAGAGAGAGGCCGCGCGCAGAGTGGTCAGAGAGTGAGGCTGATTGCAGAGTGGTCAGAGAGTGAGGCCGCGCGCAGAGTGGTCAGAGAGTGATGCTGCGCAGAAAGTGAGGCTGCGTGCAGAGTGGTCAGAGGGGGAGGCTGCGCGCAAAGTGGTCAGAGAGGGAGGCTGCGGGCAGAGTGGTCAGAGAGTGATGCTGCGCAGAAAGTGAGGCTGCGTGCAGAGTGGTCAGATGGGGAGGCTGCGCGCAAAGTGGTCAGAGAGGGAGGCTGCGCGCAGAGTGGTCAGAGAGAGAGGCTGCGTGCAGAGTGGTCAGAGAGAGAGGCTGCGCGCAGAGTGGTCAGAGAGAGAGGCGGCGCGCAGAGAGGTCAGAGAGAGAGGCGGAGCGCAGAGTGGTCAGAGAGAGAGGCGGCGCGCCGAGATGTCAGAGAGAGAGGCGGCGCGCAGAGTGGTCAGAGAGAGAGGCGGCGCGCAGAGTGGTCAGAGAGAGAGGCGGCGCGCAGAGTGGTCAGAGAGAGAGGCGGCGCGCAGAGTGGTCAGAGAGAGAGGATCCGCGCGCAGAGTGGTCAGAGAGTGAGGCTGATTGCAGAGTGGTCAGAGTGAGAGGCCGCGCGCAGAGTGGTCAGAGAGTGAGGCTGATTGCAGAGTGGTCAGAGAGTGAGGCCGCGCGCAGAGTGGTCAGAGAGTGATGCTGCGCAGAAAGTGAGGCTGCGTGCAGAGTGGTCAGAGGGGGAGGCTGCGCGCAAAGTGGTCAGAGAGGGAGGCTGCGTGCAGAGTGGTCAGAGAGGGAGGCTGCGCGCAGAGTGGTCAGAGAGGGAGGCGGCGCGCCGAGTGGTCAGAGAGAGAGGCGGCGCGCAGAGTGGTCAGAGAGAGAGGCGGCGCGCAGAGTGGTCAGAGAGAGAGGCGGCGCGCAGCGTGGTCAGAGAGAGAGGCGGCGCGCAGAGTGTTCAGAGAGAGAGGATCCGCGCGCAGAGTGGTCAGAGAGTGAGGCTGATTGCAGAGTGGTCAGAGAGAGAGGCCGCGCGCAGAGTGGTCAGAGAGTGAGGCTGATTGCAGAGTGGTCAGAGAGTGAGGCCGCGCGCAGAGTGGTCAGAGAGTGATGCTGCGCAGAAAGTGAGGCTGCGTGCAGAGTGGTCAGAGGGGGAGGCTGCGCGCAAAGTGGTCAGAGAGGGAGGCTGCGTGCAGAGTGGTCAGAGAGGGAGGCTGTGCGCAGAGTGGTCAGAGAGAGAGGCGGCGCGCAGAGTGGTCAGAGAGAGAGGCGGCACGCAGAGTGGTCAGAGAGGGAGGCTGCGCGCAGAGTGGTCAGAGAGGGAGGCTGCGCGCAGAGTGGTCAGAGAGGGAGGCGGCGCGCAGAGTGGTCAGAGAGGGATGCGGCGCGCAGAGTGGTGAGAGAGGGAGGCTGCGCGCAGAGTGGTCAGAGAGGGAGGCTGCGCGCAGCGTGGTCAGAGAGGGAGGCTGCGCGCAGAGTGGTCAGAGAGGGAGGCGGCGCGCAGAGTGGTCAGAGAGGGATGCGGCGCGCAGAGCGGTCAGAGAGGGAGGCGGCACGCAGAGTGGTCAGAGAGGGATGCGGCGCGCAGAGTGGTCAGAGAGGGAGGCGGCGCGCAGAGTGGTCAGAGAGAGAGGCGGCGCGCAGAGTGGTCAGAGAGAGAGGCGGCGCGCAGAGTGGTCAGAGAGAGAGGCGGCGCGCAGAGTGGTCAGAGAGAGAGGCGGCGCGCAGAGTGGTCAGAGAGAGAGCCGGCGCGCAGAGAGGTCAGAGAGAGAGGCCGCGCGCAGAGTGGTCAGAGAGAGAGGCGGCGCGCCGAGTGGTCAGAGAGAGAGGCGGCGCTCAGAGTGGTCAGAGAGAGAGGCGGCGCGCAGAGTGGTCAGAGAGAGAGGCTGCGCGCAGAGTGGTCAGAGAGAGAGGCGGCGAGCAGAGTGGTCAGAGAGAGAGGATCCGCGCGCAGAGTGGTCAGAGACTGAGGCTGATTGCAGAGTGGTCAGAGAGAGAGGCCGCGCGCAGAGTGGTCAGAGAGTGAGGCTGATTGCAGAGTGGTCAGAGAGTGAGGCCGCGCGCAGAGTGGTCAGAGAGTGATGCTGCGCAGAAAGTGAGGCTGCGTGCAGAGTGGTCAGAGGGGGAGGCTGCGCGCAAAGTGGTCAGAGAGGGAGGCTGCGGGCAGAGTGGTCAGAGAGTGATGCTGCGCAGAAAGTGAGGCTGCGTGCAGAGTGGTCAGAGGGGGAGGCTGCGCGCAAAGTGGTCAGAGAGGGAGGCTGCGCGCAGAGTGGTCAGAGAGAGAGGCGGCGCGCAGACTGGTCAGAGAGAGAGGATCCGCGCGCAGAGTGGTCAGAGAGTGAGGCTGATTGCAGAGTGGTCAGAGAGAGAGGCCGCGCGCAGAGTGGTCAGAGAGTGAGGCTGATTGCAGAGTGGTCAGAGAGAGAGGCGGCGCGCTGAGTGGTCAGAGAGAGAGGTGGCGCGCAGAGTGGTCAGAGAGAGAGGCGGCGCGCAGAGTGGTCAGAGAGAGAGGCGGCGCGCAGAGTGGTCAGAGAGAGACGCGGCGCGCAGAGTGGTCAGAGAGAGAGGATCCGCGCGCAGAGTGGTCAGAGAGTGAGGCTGATTGCAGAGTGGTCAGAGAGAGAGGCCGCGCGCAGAGTGGTCAGAGAGTGAGGCTGATTGCAGAGTGGTCAGAGAGTGAGGCCGCGCGCAGAGTGGTCAGAGAGTGATGCTGCGCAGAAAGTGAGGCTGCGTGCAGAGTGGTCAGAGCGGGAGGCTGCGCGCAGAGTGGTCAGAGAGGGAGGCGGCGCGCAGAGAGGTCAGAGAGAGAGGCGGCGCGCAGAGTGGTCAGAGAGGGAGGCGGCACGCCGAGTGGTCAGAGAGGGAGGCTGCGCGCAGAGTGGTCAGAGAGGGAGGCTGCGCGCAGAGTGGTCAGAGAGGGAGGGTCCGCGCAGAGTGGTCAGAGAGGGAGGCTGCGCGCAGAGTGGTCAGAGAGGGAGGCTGCGCGCAGAGTGGTGAGAGAGGGAGGCTGCGCGCAGAGTGGTGAGAGAGGGAGGCTGCGCGCAGAGTGGTCAGAGAGGGAGGCTGCGCGCAGAGTGGTCAGAGAGGGAGGCTGCGCGCAGAGTGGTCAGAGAGGGAGGCTGCGCGCAGAGTGGTGAGAGAGGGAGGCTGCGTGCAGAGTGGTCAGAGAGGGAGGCTGCGCGCAGGGTGCTCAGAGAGGGAGGCTGCGCGCAGAGTGGTCAGAGAGGGAGGCTGCGCGCAGAGTGGTCAGAGAGGGAGGCGGCGCGCAGAGTGGTCAGAGAGGGAGGCGGCGCGCAGAGTGGTCAGAGAGGGAGGCGGCGCGCAGAGTGGTCAGAGAGGGAGGCGGCGCGCAGAGTGGTCAGAGAGGGAGGCGGCGCGCAGAGTGGTCAGAGAGGGAGGCGGCGCGCAGAGTGGTCAGAGAGGGAGGCGGCGCGCAGAGTGGTCAGAGAGGGAGGCGGCGCGCAGAGTGGTCAGAGAGGGAGGCGGCGCGCAGAGTGGTCAGAGAGAGAGGCGTCGCGCAGAGTGGTCAGAGAGAGAGGATCCGCGCGCAGAGTGGTCAGAGAGTGAGGCTGATTGCAGAGTGGTCAGAGAGAGAGGCCACGCGCAGAGTGGTCAGAGAGTGAGGCTGATTGCAGAGTTGTCAGAGAGTGAGGCCGCGCGCAGAGTGGTCAGAGAGTGATGCTGCGCAGAAAGTGAGGCTGCGTGCAGAGTGGTCAGAGGGGGAGGCTGCGCGCACTGTGGTCAGAGAGGGAGGCTGCGTGCAGAGTGGTCAGAGAGAGAGGCGGCGCGCAGAGTGGTCAGATGGAGAGGCGGCGCGCAGAGTGGTCAGAGGGAGAGGCGGTGCGCAGAGTGGTCAGAGAGAGAGGCAGCGCGCAGAGAGGTCAGAGAGAGAGGCGGCGCGCAGAGTGGTCAGAGAGAGAGGCGGCGCGCAGAGTGGTCAGAGAGAGATGGCGGCGCGCAGAGAGTTCGGAGAGAGAGGCGGCGCGCAGAGAGGTCAGAGAGAGAGGCGGCGCGCAGAGTGGTCAGAGAGGGAGGCGGCGCGCAGAGTGGTCAGAGAGGGAGGCTGCGCGCCGAGTGGTGAGAGAGGGAGACTGCGCGCAGAGTGGTCAGAGAGGGAGGCTGCGCGCAGAGTGGTCAGAGAGGGAGGCTGCGCGCAGAGTGGTCAGAGAGGGAGGCTGCGCGCAGAGTGGTCAGAGAGGGAGGCTGCGCGCAGAGTGGTCAGAGAGGGAGGCTGCGCACAGAGTGGTGAGAGAGGGAGGCTGCGCACAGAGTGGTGAGAGAGGGAGGCAGCGCGCAGAGTGCTCAGAGAGGGAGGCTGCGCGCAGAGTGGTCAGAGAGGGAGGCTGCCCGCAGAGTGGTCAGAGAGGGAGGCTGCGCGCAGAGTGGTGAGAGAGGGAGGCTGCGCACAGAGTGGTGAGAGAGGGAGGCTGCGCGCAGAGTGGTCAGAGAGGGAGGCTGCGCGCAGAGTGGTCAGAGAGGGAGGCTGCGCGCAGAGTGGTCAGAGAGGGAGGCTGCGCGCAGAGTGGTCAGAGAGGGAGGCTGCGCGCAGAGTGGTCAGAGAGAGAGGCGGCGCGCAGAGTGGTCAGAGAGAGTGGATCCGCGCGCAGAGTGGTCAGAGAGTGAGGCTGATTGCAGAGTGGTCAGAGAGAGAGGCCGCGCGCAGAGTGGTCAGAGAGTGAGGCTGATTGCAGAGTGGTCAGAGAGTGAGGCCGCGCGCAGAGTGGTCAGAGAGTGATTCTGCGCAGAAAGTGAGGCGGCGCGCAGAGTGGTCAGAGCGGGAGGCTGCGCGCAGAGTGGTCAGAGAGGGAGGCGGCGCGCAGAGAGGTCAGAGAGAGAGGCGGCGCGCAGAGTGGTCAGAGAGGGAGGCGGCACGCCGAGTGGTCAGAGAGGGAGGCTGCGCGCAGAGTGGTCAGAGAGGGAGGCTGCGCGCAGAGTGGTCAGAGAGGGAGGGTCCGCGCAGAGTGGTCAGAGAGGGAGGCTGCGCGCAGAGTGGTCAGAGAGGGAGGCTGCGCGCAGAGTGGTGAGAGAGGGAGGCTGCGCGCAGAGTGGTGAGAGAGGGAGGCTGCGCGCAGAGTGGTCAGAGAGGGAGGCTGCGCGCAGAGTGGTCAGAGAGGGAGGCTGCGCGCAGAGTGGTCAGAGAGGGAGGCTGCGCGCAGAGTGGTGAGAGAGGGAGGCTGCGTGCAGAGTGGTCAGAGAGGGAGGCTGCGCGCAGGGTGCTCAGAGAGGGAGGCTGCGCGCAGAGTGGTCAGAGAGGGAGGCTGCGCGCAGAGTGGTCAGAGAGGGAGGCGGCGCGCAGAGTGGTCAGAGAGGGAGGCGGCGCGCAGAGTGGTCAGAGAGGGAGGCGGCGCGCAGAGTGGTCAGAGAGGGAGGCGGCGCGCAGAGTGGTCAGAGAGGGAGGCGGCGCGCAGAGTGGTCAGAGAGGGAGGCGGCGCGCAGAGTGGTCAGAGAGGGAGGCGGCGCGCAGAGTGGTCAGAGAGGGAGGCGGCGCGCAGAGTGGTCAGAGAGGGAGGCGGCGCGCAGAGTGGTCAGAGAGAGAGGCGTCGCGCAGAGTGGTCAGAGAGAGAGGATCCGCGCGCAGAGTGGTCAGAGAGTGAGGCTGATTGCAGAGTGGTCAGAGAGAGAGGCCACGCGCAGAGTGGTCAGAGAGTGAGGCTGATTGCAGAGTTGTCAGAGAGTGAGGCCGCGCGCAGAGTGGTCAGAGAGTGATGCTGCGCAGAAAGTGAGGCTGCGTGCAGAGTGGTCAGAGGGGGAGGCTGCGCGCACTGTGGTCAGAGAGGGAGGCTGCGTGCAGAGTGGTCAGAGAGAGAGGCGGCGCGCAGAGTGGTCAGATGGAGAGGCGGCGCGCAGAGTGGTCAGAGGGAGAGGCGGTGCGCAGAGTGGTCAGAGAGAGAGGCAGCGCGCAGAGAGGTCAGAGAGAGAGGCGGCGCGCAGAGTGGTCAGAGAGAGAGGCGGCGCGCAGAGTGGTCAGAGAGAGATGGCGGCGCGCAGAGAGTTCGGAGAGAGAGGCGGCGCGCAGAGAGGTCAGAGAGAGAGGCGGCGCGCAGAGTGGTCAGAGAGGGAGGCGGCGCGCAGAGTGGTCAGAGAGGGAGGCTGCGCGCCGAGTGGTGAGAGAGGGAGACTGCGCGCAGAGTGGTCAGAGAGGGAGGCTGCGCGCAGAGTGGTCAGAGAGGGAGGCTGCGCGCAGAGTGGTCAGAGAGGGAGGCTGCGCGCAGAGTGGTCAGAGAGGGAGGCTGCGCGCAGAGTGGTCAGAGAGGGAGGCTGCGCACAGAGTGGTGAGAGAGGGAGGCTGCGCACAGAGTGGTGAGAGAGGGAGGCAGCGCGCAGAGTGCTCAGAGAGGGAGGCTGCGCGCAGAGTGGTCAGAGAGGGAGGCTGCCCGCAGAGTGGTCAGAGAGGGAGGCTGCGCGCAGAGTGGTGAGAGAGGGAGGCTGCGCACAGAGTGGTGAGAGAGGGAGGCTGCGCGCAGAGTGGTCAGAGAGGGAGGCTGCGCGCAGAGTGGTCAGAGAGGGAGGCTGCGCGCAGAGTGGTCAGAGAGGGAGGCTGCGCGCAGAGTGGTCAGAGAGGGAGGCTGCGCGCAGAGTGGTCAGAGAGAGAGGCGGCGCGCAGAGTGGTCAGAGAGAGTGGATCCGCGCGCAGAGTGGTCAGAGAGTGAGGCTGATTGCAGAGTGGTCAGAGAGAGAGGCCGCGCGCAGAGTGGTCAGAGAGTGAGGCTGATTGCAGAGTGGTCAGAGAGTGAGGCCGCGCGCAGAGTGGTCAGAGAGTGATTCTGCGCAGAAAGTGAGGCGGCGCGCAGAGTGGTCAGAGAGGGATGCAGCGCGCAGAGTGGTCAGAGAGGGAGGCGGCGCGCAGTGGTCAGAGAGGGATGCGGCGCGCAGAGTGGTCAGAGAGAGAGGCGGCGCGCAGAGAGGTCAGAGAGGGAGGCTGCGCCAGAGTGGTCAGAGAGGGAGGCTGCGCGCAGAGTGGTGAGAGAGGGAGGCTGCGCACAGAGTGGTGAGAGAGGGAGGCTGCGCGCAGAGTGGTCAGAGAGGGAGGCTGCGCGCAGAGTGGTCAGAGAGGGAGGCTGCGCGCAGAGTGGTCAGAGAGGGAGGCTGCGCGCAGAGTGGTCAGAGAGGGAGGCTGCGCGCAGAGTGGTCAGAGAGAGAGGCGGCGCGCAGAGTGGTCAGAGAGAGAGGATCCGCGCGCAGAGTGGTCAGAGAGTGAGGCTGATTGCAGAGTGGTCAGAGAGAGAGGCCGCGCGCAGAGTGGTCAGAGAGTGAGGCTGATTGCAGAGTGGTCAGAGAGTGAGGCCGCGCGCAGAGTGGTCAGAGAGTGATTCTGCGCAGAAAGTGAGGCGGCGCGCAGAGTGGTCAGAGAGGGATGCAGCGCGCAGAGTGGTCAGAGAGGGAGGCGGCGCGCAGTGGTCAGAGAGGGATGCGGCGCGCAGAGTGGTCAGAGAGAGAGGCGGCGCGCAGAGAGGTCAGACAGAGAGGCGGCGCGCAGAGTGGTCAGAGAGAGAGGCGGTGCGCCGAGTGGTCAGAGAGAGAGGCGGCGCGCAGAGTGGTCAGAGAGAGAGGCGGCGCGCAGAGTGGTCAGAGAGAGAGGCGGCGCGCAGAGAGGTCAGAGAGAGAGGCGGCGCGCAGAGTGGTCAGAGAGTGAGGCTGATTGCAGAGTGGTCAGAGAGTGAGGCCGCGCGCAGAGTGGTCAGAGAGTGATGCTGCGCAGAAAGTGAGGCTGCGTGCAGAGTGGTCAGAGGGGGAGGCTGCGCGCAAAGTGGTCAGAGAGGGAGGCTGCGGGCAGAGTGGTCAGAGAGTGATGCTGCGCAGAAAGTGAGGCTGCGTGCAGAGTGGTCAGAGGGGGAGGCTGCGCGCAAAGTGGTCAGACAGGGAGGCTGCGCGCAGAGTGGTCAGAGAGAGAGGCGGCGCGCAGACTGGTCAGAGAGAGAGGATCCGCGCGCAGAGTGGTCAGAGAGTGAGGCTGATTGCAGAGTGGTCAGAGAGAGAGGCCGCGCGCAGAGTGGTCAGAGAGTGAGGCTGATTGCAGAGTGGTCAGAGAGAGAGGCGGCGCGCTGAGTGGTCAGAGAGAGAGGCGGCGCGCAGAGTGGTCAGAGAGAGAGGCGGCGCGCAGAGTGGTCAGAGAGAGAGGCGGCGCGCAGAGTGGTCAGAGAGAGAGGCGGCGCGCAGAGTGGTCAGAGAGAGAGGATCCGCGCGCAGAGTGGTCAGAGAGTGAGGCTGATTGCAGAGTGGTCAGAGAGAGAGGCCGCGCGCAGAGTGGTCAGAGAGTGAGGCTGATTGCAGAGTGGTCAGAGAGTGAGGCCGCGCGCAGAGTGGTCAGAGAGTGATGCTGCGCAGAAAGTGAGGCTGCGTGCAGAGTGGTCAGAGGGGGAGGCTGCGCGCAGAGTGGTCAGAGAGGGAGGCGGCGCGCAGAGAGGTCAGAGAGAGAGGCGGCGCGCAGAGTGGTCAGAGAGGGAGGCGGCACGCCGAGTGGTCAGAGAGGGAGGCTGCGCGCAGAGTGGTCAGAGAGGGAGGCTGCGCGCAGAGTGGTCAGAGAGGGAGGGTCCGCGCAGAGTGGTCAGAGAGGGAGGCTGCGCGCAGAGTGGTCAGAGAGGGAGGCTGCGCGCAGAGTGGTGAGAGAGGGAGGCTGCGCGCAGAGTGGTCAGAGAGGGAGGCTGCGCGCAGAGTGGTCAGAGAGGGAGGCTGCGCGCAGAGTGGTCAGAGAGGGAGGCTGCGCGCAGAGTGGTCAGAGAGGGAGGCTGCGCGCAGAGTGGTCAGAGAGGGAGGCTGCGCGCAGAGTGGTGAGAGAGGGAGGCTGCGTGCAGAGTGGTCAGAGAGGGAGGCTGCGCGCAGAGTGCTCAGAGAGGGAGGCTGCGCGCAGAGTGGTCAGAGAGGGAGGCTGCGCGCAGAGTGGTCAGAGAGGGAGGCGGCGCGCAGAGTGGTCAGAGAGGGAGGCGGCGCGCAGAGTGGTCAGAGAGGGAGGCGGCGCGCAGAGTGGTCAGAGAGGGAGGCGGCGCGCAGAGTGGTCAGAGAGGGAGGCGGCGCGCAGAGTGGTCAGAGAGGGAGGCGGCGCGCAGAGTGGTCAGAGAGGGAGGCGGCGCGCAGAGTGGTCAGAGAGGGAGGCGGCGCGCAGAGTGGTCAGAGAGGGAGGCGGCGCGCAGAGTGGTCAGAGAGAGAGGCGGCACGCAGAGTGGTCAGAGAGAGAGGATCCGCGCGCAGAGTGGTCAGAGAGTGAGGCTGATTGCAGAGTGGTCAGAGAGAGAGGCCGCGCGCAGAGTGGTCAGAGAGTGAGGCTGATTGCAGAGTTGTCAGAGAGTGAGGCCGCGCGCAGAGTGGTCAGAGAGTGATGCTGCGCAGAAAGTGAGGCTGCGTGCAGAGTGGTCAGAGGGGGAGGCTGCGCGCACTGTGGTCAGAGAGGGAGGCTGCGTGCAGAGTGGTCAGAGAGAGAGGCGGCGCGCAGAGTGGTCAGAGAGGGAGGCTGCGCGCAGAGTGCTCAGAGAGGGAGGCTGCGCGCAGAGTGGTCAGAGAGGGAGGCTGCGCGCAGAGTGGTCAGAGAGGGAGGCGGCGCGCAGAGTGGTCAGAGAGGGAGGCGGCGCGCAGAGTGGTCAGAGAGGGAGGCGGCGCGCAGAGTGGTCAGAGAGGGAGGCGGCGCGCAGAGTGGTCAGAGAGGGAGGCGGCGCGCAGAGTGGTCAGAGAGGGAGGCGGCGCGCAGAGTGGTCAGAGAGAGAGGCGGCACGCAGAGTGGTCAGAGAGAGAGGATCCGCGCGCAGAGTGGTCAGAGAGTGAGGCTGATTGCAGAGTGGTCAGAGAGAGAGGCCGCGCGCAGAGTGGTCAGAGAGTGAGGCTGATTGCAGAGTTGTCAGAGAGTGAGGCCGCGCGCAGAGTGGTCAGAGAGTGATGCTGCGCAGAAAGTGAGGCTGCGTGCAGAGTGGTCAGAGGGGGAGGCTGCGCGCACTGTGGTCAGAGAGGGAGGCTGCGTGCAGAGTGGTCAGAGAGAGAGGCGGCGCGCAGAGTGGTCAGAGAGGGAGGCTGCGCGCAGAGTGCTCAGAGAGGGAGGCTGCGCGCAGAGTGGTCAGAGAGGGAGGCTGCGCGCAGAGTGGTCAGAGAGGGAGGCGGCGCGCAGAGTGGTCAGAGAGGGAGGCGGCGCGCAGAGTGGTCAGAGAGGGAGGCGGCGCGCAGAGTGGTCAGAGAGGGAGGCGGCGCGCAGAGTGGTCAGAGAGGGAGGCGGCGCGCAGAGTGGTCAGAGAGGGAGGCGGCGCGCAGAGTGGTCAGAGAGGGAGGCGGCGCGCAGAGTGGTCAGAGAGGGAGGCGGCGCGCAGAGTGGTCAGAGAGGGAGGCGGCGCGCAGAGTGGTCAGAGAGAGAGGCGGCACGCAGAGTGGTCAGAGAGAGAGGATCCGCGCGCAGAGTGGTCAGAGAGTGAGGCTGATTGCAGAGTGGTCAGAGAGAGAGGCCGTGCGCAGAGTGGTCAGAGAGTGAGGCTGATTGCAGAGTTGTCAGAGAGTGAGGCCGCGCGCAGAGTGGTCAGAGAGTGATGCTGCGCAGAAAGTGAGGCTGCGTGCAGAGTGGTCAGAGGGGGAGGCTGCGCGCACTGTGGTCAGAGAGGGAGGCTGCGTGCAGAGTGGTCAGAGAGAGAGGCGGCGCGCAGAGTGGTCAGATGGAGAGGCGGCGCGCAGAGTGGTCAGAGGGAGAGGCGGTGCGCAGAGTGGTCAGAGAGAGAGGCGGCGCGCAGAGAGGTCAGAGAGAGAGGCGGCGCGCAGAGTGGTCAGAGAGAGAGGCGGCGCGCAGAGTGGTCAGAGAGAGATGGCGGCGCGCAGAGAGTTCGGAGAGAGAGGCGGCGCGCAGAGAGGTCAGAGAGAGAGGCGGCGCGCAGAGTGGTCAGAGAGGGAGGCGGCGCGCAGAGTGGTCAGAGAGGGAGGCTGCGCGCCGAGTGGTGAGAGAGGGAGACTGCGCGCAGAGTGGTCAGAGAGGGAGGCTGCGCGCAGAGTGGTCAGAGAGGGAGGCTGCGCGCAGAGTGGTCAGAGAGGGAGGCTGCGCGCAGAGTGGTCAGAGAGGGAGGCTGCGCGCAGAGTGGTCAGAGAGGGATGCTGTGCGCAGAGTGGTCAGAGAGGGAGGCTGCGCACAGAGTGGTGAGAGAGGGAGGCTGCGCACAGAGTGGTGAGAGAGGGAGGCAGCGCGCAGAGTGCTCAGAGAGGGAGGCTGCGCGCAGAGTGGTCAGAGAGGGAGGCTGCGCGCAGAGTGGTCAGAGAGGGAGGCTGCGCGCAGAGTGGTGAGAGAGGGAGGCTGCGCACAGAGTGGTGAGAGAGGGAGGCTGCGCGCAGAGTGGTCAGAGAGGGAGGCTGCGCGCAGAGTGGTCAGAGAGGGAGGCTGCGCGCAGAGTGGTCAGAGAGGGAGGCTGCGCGCAGAGTGGTCAGAGAGAGAGGCGGCGCGCAGAGTGGTCAGAGAGAGAGGATCCGCGCGCAGAGTGGTCAGAGAGTGAGGCTGATTGCAGAGTGGTCAGAGAGAGAGGCCGCGCGCAGAGTGGTCAGAGAGAGAGGCTGATTGCAGAGTGGTCAGACAGTGAGGCCGCGCGCAGAGTGGTCAGAGAGTGATTCTGCGCAGAAAGTGAGGCGGCGCGCAGAGTGGTCAGAGAGGGATGCAGCGCGCAGAGTGGTCAGAGAGGGAGGCGGCGCGCAGTGGTCAGAGAGGGATGCGGCGCGCAGAGTGGTCAGAGAGAGAGGCGGCGCGCAGAGAGGTCAGAGAGGGAGGCTGCGCCAGAGTGGTCAGGGAGGGAGGCTGCGCGCAGAGTGGTGAGAGAGGGAGGGTGCGCACAGAGTGGTGAGAGAGGGAGGCTGCGCGCAGAGTGGTCAGAGAGGGAGGCTGCGCGCAGTGTGGTCAGAGAGGGAGGCTGCGCGCAGAGTGGTCAGAGAGGGAGGCTGCGCGCAGAGTGGTCAGAGAGGGAGGCTGCGCGCAGAGTGGTCAGAGAGAGAGGCGGCGCGCAGAGTGGTCAGAGAGAGAGGATCCGCGCGCAGAGTGGTCAGAGAGTGAGGCTGATTGCAGAGTGGTCAGAGAGAGAGGCCGCGCGCAGAGTGGTCAGAGAGTGAGGCTGATTGCAGAGTGGTCAGAGAGTGAGGCCGCGCGCAGAGTGGTCAGAGAGTGATTCTGCGCAGAAAGTGAGGCGGCGCGCAGAGTGGTCAGAGAGGGATGCAGCGCGCAGAGTGGTCAGAGAGGGAGGCGGCGCGCAGTGGTCAGAGAGGGATGCGGCGCGCAGAGTGGTCAGAGAGAGAGGCGGCGCGCAGAGAGGTCAGAGAGAGAGGCGGCGCGCAGAGTGGTCAGAGAGAGAGGCGGCGCGCCGAGTGGTCAGAGAGAGAGGCGGCGCGCAGAGTGGTCAGAGAGAGAGGCGGCGCGCAGAGTGGTCAGAGAGAGAGGCGGCGCGCAGAGAGGTCAGAGAGAGAGGCGGCGCGCAGAGTGGTCAGAGAGTGAGGCTGATTGCAGAGTGGTCAGAGAGTGAGGCCGCGCGCAGAGTGGTCAGAGAGTGATGCTGCGCAGAAAGTGAGGCTGCGTGCAGAGTGGTCAGAGGGGGAGGCTGCGCGCAAAGTGGTCAGAGAGGGAGGCTGCGGGCAGAGTGGTCAGAGAGTGATGCTGCGCAGAAAGTGAGGCTGCGTGCAGAGTGGTCAGAGGGGGAGGCTGCGCGCAAAGTGGTCAGACAGGGAGGCTGCGCGCAGAGTGGTCAGAGAGAGAGGCGGCGCGCAGACTGGTCAGAGAGAGAGGATCCGCGCGCAGAGTGGTCAGAGAGTGAGGCTGATTGCAGAGTGGTCAGAGAGAGAGGCCGCGCGCAGAGTGGTCAGAGAGTGAGGCTGATTGCAGAGTGGTCAGAGAGAGAGGCGGCGCGCTGAGTGGTCAGAGAGAGAGGCGGCGCGCAGAGTGGTCAGAGAGAGAGGCGGCGCGCAGAGTGGTCAGAGAGAGAGGCGGCGCGCAGAGTGGTCAGAGAGAGAGGCGGCGCGCAGAGTGGTCAGAGAGAGAGGATCCGCGCGCAGAGTGGTCAGAGAGTGAGGCTGATTGCAGAGTGGTCAGAGAGAGAGGCCGCGCGCAGAGTGGTCAGAGAGTGAGGCTGATTGCAGAGTGGTCAGAGAGTGAGGCCGCGCGCAGAGTGGTCAGAGAGTGATGCTGCGCAGAAAGTGAGGCTGCGTGCAGAGTGGTCAGAGGGGGAGGCAGCGCGCAGAGTGGTCAGAGAGGGAGGCGGCGCGCAGAGAGGTCAGAGATAGAGGCGGCGCGCAGAGTGGTCAGAGAGGGAGGCGGCGCGCCGAGTGGTCAGAGAGGGAGGCTGCGCGGAGAGTGGTCAGAGAGGGAGGCTGCGCGCAGAGTGGTCAGAGAGGGAGGGTCCGCGCAGAGTGGTCAGAGAGGGAGGCTGCGCGCAGAGTGGTCAGAGAGGGAGGCTGCGCGCAGAGTGGTGAGAGAGGGAGGCTGCGCGCAGAGTGGTCAGAGAGGGAGGCTGCGCGCAGAGTGGTCAGAGAGGGAGGCTGCGCGCAGAGTGGTCAGAGAGGGAGGCTGCGCGCAGAGTGGTCAGAGAGGGAGGCTGCGCGCAGAGTGGTCAGAGAGGGAGGCTGCGCGCAGAGTGGTGAGAGAGGGAGGCTGCGTGCAGAGTGGTCAGAGAGGGAGGCTGCGCGCAAAGTGGTCAGAGAGGGAGGCTGCGCGCAGAGTGGTCAGAGAGGGAGGCTGCGCGCAGAGTGGTCAGAGAGGGAGGCGGCGCGCAGAGTGGTCAGAGAGGGAGGAGGCGCGCAGAGTGGTCAGAGAGGGAGGCGGCGCGCAGAGTGGTCAGAGAGGGAGGCGGCGCGCAGAGTGGTCAGAGAGGGAGGCGGCGCGCAGAGTGGTCAGAGAGGGAGGCGGCGCGCAGAGTGGTCAGAGAGGGAGGCGGCGCGCAGAGTGGTCAGAGAGAGAGGCGGCGCGCAGAGTGGTCAGAGAGAGAGGATCCGCGCGCAGAGTGGTCAGAGAGTGAGGCTGATTGCAGAGTGGTCAGAGAGAGAGGCCGCGCGCAGAGTGTTCAGAGAGTGAGGCTGATTGCAGAGTTGTCAGAGAGTGAGGCCGCGCGCAGAGTGGTCAGAGAGTGATGCTGCGCAGAAAGTGAGGCTGCGTGCAGAGTGGTCAGAGGGGGAGGCTGCGCGCACTGTGGTCAGAGAGGGAGGCTGCGTGCAGAGTGGTCAGAGAGAGAGGCGGCGCGCAGAGTGGTCAGATGGAGAGGCGGCGCGCAGAGTGGTCAGAGGGAGAGGCGGTGCGCAGAGTGGTCAGAGAGAGAGGCGGCGCGCAGAGAGGTCAGAGAGAGAGGCGGCGCGCAGAGTGGTCAGAGAGAGAGGCGGCGCGCAGAGTGGTCAGAGAGAGATGGCGGCGCGCAGAGAGTTCGGAGAGAGAGGCGGCGCGCAGAGAGGTCAGAGAGAGAGGCGGCGCGCAGAGTGGTCAGAGAGAGAGGCGGCGCGCAGAGTGGTCAGAGAGGGAGGCGGCGCGCAGAGTGGTCAGAGAGGGAGGCTGCGCGCCGAGTGGTGAGAGAGGGAGACTGCGCGCAGAGTGGTCAGAGAGGGAGGCTGCGCGCAGAGTGGTCAGAGAGGGAGGCTGCGCGCAGAGTGGTCAGAGAGGGAGGCTGCGCGCAGAGTGGTCAGAGAGGGAGGCTGCGCGCAGAGTGGTCAGAGAGGGATGCTGCGCGCAGAGTGGTCAGAGAGGGAGGCTGCGCACAGAGTGGTGAGAGAGGGAGGCTGCGCACAGAGTGGTGAGAGAGGGAGGCTGCGCGCAGAGTGGTCAGAGAGGGAGGCTGCGCGCAGAGTGGTGAGAGAGGGAGGCTGCGCGCAGAGTGGTCAGAGAGGGAGGCTGCGCGCAGAGTGGTGAGAGAGGGAGGCTGCACACAGAGTGGTGAGAGAGGGAGGCTGCGCGCAGAGTGGTCAGAGAGGGAGGCTGCGCGCAGAGTGGTCAGAGAGGGAGGCTGCGCGCAGAGTGGTCAGAGAGGGAGGCTGCGCGCAGAGTGGTCAGAGAGGGAGGCTGCGCGCAGAGTGGTCAGAGAGAGAGGCGGCGCGCAGAGTGGTCAGAGAGAGAGGATCCGCGCGCAGAGTGGTCAGAGAGTGAGGCTGATTGCAGAGTGGTCAGAGAGAGAGGCCGCGCGCAGAGTGGTCAGAGAGTGAGGCTGATTGCAGAGTGGTCAGAGAGTGAGGCCGCGCGCAGAGTGGTCAGAGAGTGATTCTGCGCAGAAAGTGAGGCGGCGCGCAGAGTGGTCAGAGAGGGATGCAGCGCGCAGAGTGGTCAGAGAGGGAGGCGGCGCGCAGTGGTCAGAGAGGGATGCGGCGCGCAGAGTGGTCAGAGAGAGAGGCGGCGCGCAGAGAGGTCAGAGAGAGAGGCGGCGCGCAGAGTGGTCAGAGAGAGAGGCGGCGCGCCGAGTGGTCAGAGAGAGAGGCGGCGCGCAGAGTGGTCAGAGAGAGAGGCGGCGCGCAGAGTGGTCAGAGAGAGAGGCGGCGCGCAGAGAGGTCAGAGAGAGAGGCGGCGCGCAGAGTGGTCAGAGAGTGAGGCTGATTGCAGAGTGGTCAGAGAGTGAGGCCGCGCGCAGAGTGGTCAGAGAGTGATGCTGCGCAGAAAGTGAGGCTGCGTGCAGAGTGGTCAGAGGGGGAGGCTGCGCGCAAAGTGGTCAGAGAGGGAGGCTGCGGGCAGAGTGGTCAGAGAGTGATGCTGCGCAGAATGTGAGGCTGCGTGCAGAGTGGTCAGAGGGGGAGGCTGCGCGCAAAGTGGTCAGACAGGGAGGCTGCGCGCAGAGTGGTCAGAGAGAGAGGCGGCGCGCAGACTGGTCAGAGAGAGAGGATCCGCGCGCAGAGTGGTCAGAGAGTGAGGCTGATTGCAGAGTGGTCAGAGAGAGAGGCCGCGCGCAGAGTGGTCAGAGAGTGAGGCTGATTGCAGAGTGGTCAGAGAGAGAGGCGGCGCGCTGAGTGGTCAGAGAGAGAGGCGGCGCGCAGAGTGGTCAGAGAGAGAGGCGGCGCGCAGAGTGGTCAGAGAGAGAGGCGGCGCGCAGAGTGGTCAGAGAGAGAGGCGGCGCGCAGAGTGGTCAGAGAGAGAGGATCCGCGCGCAGAGTGGTCAGAGAGTGAGGCTGATTGCAGAGTGGTCAGAGAGAGAGGCCGCGCGCAGAGTGGTCAGAGAGTGAGGCTGATTGCAGAGTGGTCAGAGCGTGAGGCCGCGCGCAGAGTGGTCAGAGAGTGATGCTGCGCAGAAAGTGAGGCTGCGTGCAGAGTGGTCAGAGGGGGAGGCAGCGCGCAGAGTGGTCAGAGAGGGAGGCGGCGCGCAGAGAGGTCAGAGATAGAGGCGGCGCGCAGAGTGGTCAGAGAGGGAGGCGGCGCGCCGAGTGGTCAGAGAGGGAGGCTGCGCGGAGAGTGGTCAGAGAGGGAGGCTGCGCGCAGAGTGGTCAGAGAGGGAGGGTCCGCGCAGAGTGGTCAGAGAGGGAGGCTGCGCGCAGAGTGGTCAGAGAGGGAGGCTGCGCGCAGAGTGGTGAGAGAGGGAGGCTGCGCGCAGAGTGGTCAGAGAGGGAGGCTGCGCGCAGAGTGGTCAGAGAGGGAGGCTGCGCGCAGAGTGGTCAGAGAGGGAGGCTGCGCGCAGAGTGGTCAGAGAGGGAGGCTGCGCGCAGAGTGGTCAGAGAGGGAGGCTGCGCGCAGAGTGGTGAGAGAGGGAGGCTGCGTGCAGAGTGGTCAGAGAGGGAGGCTGCGCGCAGAGTGGTCAGAGAGGGAGGCTGCGCGCAGAGTGGTCAGAGAGGGAGGCTGCGCGCAGAGTGGTCAGAGAGGGAGGCGGCGCGCAGAGTGGTCAGAGAGGGAGGCGGCGCGCAGAGTGGTCAGAGAGGGAGGCGGCGCGCAGAGTGGTCAGAGAGGGAGGCGGCGCGCAGAGTGGTCAGAGAGGGAGGCGGCGCGCAGAGTGGTCAGAGAGGGAGGCGGCGCGCAGAGTGGTCAGAGAGGGAGGCGGCGCGCAGAGTGGTCAGAGAGAGAGGCGGCGCGCAGAGTGGTCAGAGAGAGAGGATCCGCGCGCAGAGTGGTCAGAGAGTGAGGCTGATTGCAGAGTGGTCAGAGAGAGAGGCCGCGCGCAGAGTGGTCAGAGAGTGAGGCTGATTGCAGAGTTGTCAGAGAGTGAGGCCGCGCGCAGAGTGGTCAGAGAGTGATGCTGCGCAGAAAGTGAGGCTGCGTGCAGAGTGGTCAGAGGGGGAGGCTGCGCGCACTGTGGTCAGAGAGGGAGGCTGCGTGCAGAGTGGTCAGAGAGAGAGGCGGCGCACAGAGTGGTCAGATGGAGAGGCGGCGCGCAGAGTGGTCAGAGGGAGAGGCGGTGCGCAGAGTGGTCAGAGAGAGAGGCGGCGCGCAGAGAGGTCAGAGAGAGAGGCGGCGCGCAGAGTGGTCAGAGAGAGAGGCGGCGCGCAGAGTGGTCAGAGAGGGAGGCGGCGCGCAGAGTGGTCAGAGAGGGAGGCTGCGCGCCGAGTGGTGAGAGAGGGAGACTGCGCGCAGAGTGGTCAGAGAGGGAGGCTGCGCGCAGAGTGGTCAGAGAGGGAGGCTGCGCGCAGAGTGGTCAGAGAGGGAGGCTGCGCGCAGAGTGGTCAGAGAGGGAGGCTGCGCGCAGAGTGGTCAGAGAGGGATGCTGCGCGCAGAGTGGTCAGAGAGGGAGGCTGCGCACAGAGTGGTGAGAGAGGGAGGCTGCGCACAGAGTGGTGAGAGAGGGAGGCTGCGCGCAGAGTGGTCAGAGAGGGAGGCTGCGCGCAGAGTGGTGAGAGAGGGAGGCTGCGCGCAGAGTGGTCAGAGAGGGAGGCTGCGCGCAGAGTGGTGAGAGAGGGAGGCTGCGCACAGAGTGGTGAGAGAGGGAGGCTGCGCGCAGAGTGGTCAGAGAGGGAGGCTGCGCGCAGAGTGGTCAGAGAGGGAGGCTGCGCGCAGAGTGGTCAGAGAGGGAGGCTGCGCGCAGAGTGGTCAGAGAAGGAGGCTGCGCGCAGAGTGGTCAGAGAGAGAGGCGGCGCGCAGAGTGGTCAGAGAGAGAGGATCCGCGCGCAGAGTGGTCAGAGAGTGAGGCTGATTGCAGAGTGGTCAGAGAGAGAGGCAGCGCGCAGAGTGGTCAGAGAGTGAGGCTGATTGCAGAGTGGTCAGAGAGTGAGGCCGCGCGCAGAGTGGTCAGAGAGTGATTCTGCGCAGAAAGTGAGGCGGCGCGCAGAGTGGTCAGAGAGGGATGCAGCGCGCCGAGTGGTCAGAGAGAGAGGCGGCGCGCAGAGAGGTCAGAGAGAGAGGCGGCGCGCAGAGTGGTCAGAGAGAGAGGCGGCGCGCCGAGTGGTCAGAGAGAGAGGCGGCGCGCAGAGTGGTCAGAGAGAGAGGCGGCGCGCAGAGTGGTCAGAGAGAGAGGCGGCGCGCAGAGAGGTCAGAGAGAGAGGCGGCGCGCAGAGTGGTCAGAGAGAGAGGCGGCGCGCCGAGTGGTCAGAGAGAGAGGCGGCGCGCAGAGTGGTCAGAGAGAGAGGCGGCGCGCAGAGTGGTCAGAGAGAGAGGCGGCGCGCAGAGTGGTCAGAGAGAGAGGCGGCGCGCAGAGTGGTCAGAGAGAGAGGATCCGCGCGCAGAGTGGTCAGAGAGTGAGGCTGATTGCAGAGTGGTCAGAGATAGAGGCCGCCCGCAGAGAGGTCAGAGAGTGAGGCTGATTGCAGAGTGGTCAGAGAGTGAGGCCGCGCGCAGAGTGGTCAGAGAGTGATGCTGCGCAGAAAGTGAGGCTGCGTGCAGAGTGGTCAGAGGGGGAGGCTGCGCGCAAAGTGGTCAGAGAGGGAGGCTGCGTGCAGAGTGGTCAGAGAGAGAGGCTGCGCGCAGAGTGGTCAGAGAGGGAGGCGGCGCGCAGAGAGGTCAGAGAGAGAGGCGGTGCGCAGAGTGGTCAGAGAGAGAGGCGGCGCGCCGAGTGGTCAGAGAGGGAGGCTGCGCGCAGAGTGGTCAGAGAGGGAGGCTCCGCGCAGAGTGGTCAGAGAGGGACGCTCCGCGCAGAGTGGTCAGAGAGGGAGGCTGCGCGCAGAGTGGTCAGAGAGGGAGGCTGCGCGCAGAGTGGTCAGAGAGGGAGGCTGCGCGCAGAGTGGTTAGAGAGGGATGCTGCGCGCAGAGTCGTCAGAGAGGGAGGCTGCGCGCAGAGTGGTGAGAGAGGGAGGCTGCGCGCAGTGTGCTCAGAGAGGGAGGCTGCGCGCAGAGTGGTCAGAGAGGGAGGCTGCGCGCAGAGTGGTCAGAGAGGGAGGCGGCGCGCAGAGTGGTCAGAGAGGGATGCGGCGCGCAGAGTGGTCAGAGAGGGAGGCGGCGCGCAGAGTGGTCAGAGAGGGATGCGGCGCGCAGAGTGGTCGGAGAGGGAGGCGGCGCGCAGAGTGGTCAGTGAGGGATGCGGCGCGCAGAGTGGTCAGAGAGGGAGGCGGCGCGCAGAGTGGTCAGAGAGGGAGGCGGCGCGCAGAGTGGTCAGAGAGAGAGGCGGTGCGCAGAGTGGTCAGAGAGAGAGGCGGCGCGCAGAGTGGTCAGAGAGAGAGGCGGCGCGCAGAGAGGTCAGAGAGAGAGGCGGAGCGCAGAGTGGTCAGAGAGAGAGGCGGCGCGCCGAGTGGTCAGAGAGAGAGGCGGCGCGCAGAGTGGTCAGAGAGAGAGGCGGCGCGCAGAGTGGTCAGAGAGAGAGGCGGCGCGCAGAGTGGTCAGAGAGAGAGGCGGCGCGCAGAGTGGTCAGAGAGAGAGGATCCGCGCGCAGAGTGGTCAGAGAGTGAGGCTGATTGCAGAGTGGTCAGAGTGAGAGGCCGCGCGCAGAGTGGTCAGAGAGTGAGGCTGATTGCAGAGTGGTCAGAGAGTGAGGCCGCGCGCAGAGTGGTCAGAGAGTGATGCTGCGCAGAAAGTGAGGCTGCGTGCAGAGTGGTCAGAGGGGGAGGCTGCGCGCAAAGTGGTCAGAGAGGGAGGCTGCGTGCAGAGTGGTCAGAGAGGGAGGCTGCGCGCAGAGTGGTCAGAGAGGGAGGCGGCGCGCAGAGAGGTCAGAGAGAGAGGCGGCGCGCAGAGTGGTCAGAGAGAGAGGCGGCGCTCCGAGTGGTCAGAGAGAGAGGCGGCGCGCAGAGTGGTCAGAGAGAGAGGCGGCGCGCAGAGTGGTCAGAGAGAGAGGCGGCGCGCAGCGTGGTCAGAGAGAGAGGCGGCGCGCAGAGTGTTCAGAGAGAGAGGATCCGCGCGCAGAGTGGTCAGAGAGTGAGGCTGATTGCAGAGTGGTCAGAGAGAGAGGCCGCGCGCAGAGTGGTCAGAGAGTGAGGCTGATTGCAGAGTGGTCAGAGAGTGAGGCCGCGCGCAGAGTGGTCAGAGAGTGATGCTGCGCAGAAAGTGAGGCTGCGTGCAGAGTGGTCAGAGGGGGAGGCTGCGCGCAAAGTGGTCAGAGAGGGAGGCTGCGTGCAGAGTGGTCAGAGAGGGAGGCGGTGCGCAGAGTGGTCAGAGAGAGAGGCGGCACGCAGAGTGGTCAGAGAGGGAGGCGGCGCGCAGAGTGGTCAGAGAGATAGGCGGCGCGCAGAGTGGTCAGAGAGAGAGGCGGCGCGCTTAGAGGTCAGAGAGAGAGGCGGCGCGCAGAGTGGTCAGAGAGAGAGGCGGCGCGCAGAGTGGTCAGAGAGAGAGGCGGCGCGCAGAGTGGTTAGTGAGAGAGGCAGCGCGCAGAGAGGTCAGATAGAGAGGCTGCGCGCAGAGTGGTCAGAGAGAGCGGATCCGCGCGCAGAGTGATCAGAGAGTGAGGCTGATTGCAGAGTGGTCAGAGAGAGAGACCGCGCGCAGAGTGGTCAGAGAGTGAGGCTGATTGCAGAGTGGTCAGAGAGTGAGGCCGCGCGCAGAGTGGTCAGAGAGTGATGCTGCGCAGAAAGTGAGGCTGCGTGCAGAGTGGTCAGAGGGGGAGGCTGCGCGCACAGTGGTCAGAGAGGGAGGCTGCGCGCAGAGTGGTCAGAGAGAGAGGCGGCGCGCAGAGTGGTCAGAGGGAGAGGCGGCGCGCAGAGTGGTCAGAGGGAGAGGCGGCGCGCAGAGTGGTCAGAGAGAGAGGCAGCGCGCAGAGAGGTCAGAGAGAGAGGCGGCGCGCAGAGTGGTCAGAGAGAGAGGCGGCGCGCAGAGAGGTCAGAGAGAGATGGCGGCGCGCAGAGAGGTCAGAGAGAGAGGCGGCGTGCAGAGAGGTCAGAGAGAGAGGCGGCGCGCAGAGTGGTCAGAGAGAGAGGCGGCGCGCAGAGTGGTCAGAGAGGGAGGCGGCGCGCAGAGTGGTCAGAGGGAGAGGCGGTGCGCAGAGTGGTCAGAGAGAGAGGCGGCGCGCAGAGAGGTCAGAGAGAGAGGCGGCGCGCAGAGTGGTCAGAGAGAGAGGCGGCGCGCAGAGAGGTCAGAGAGAGATGGCGGCGCGCAGAGAGTTCGGAGAGAGAGGCGGCGCGCAGAGAGGTCAGAGAGAGAGGCGGCGCGCAGAGTGGTCAGAGAGAGAGGCGGCGCGCAGAGTGGTCAGAGAGGGAGGCGGCGCGCAGAGTGGTCAGAGAGGGAGGCTGCGCGCCGAGTGGTGAGAGAGGCAGACTGCGCGCTGAGTGGTCAGAGAGGGAGGCTGCGCGCAGAGTGGTCAGAGAGGGAGGCTGCGCGCAGAGTGGTCAGAGAGGGAGGCAGCGCGCAGAGTGGTCAGAGAGGGAGGCTGCGCGCAGAGTGGTCAGAGAGGGATGCTGCGCGCAGAGTGGTCAGAGAGGGAGGCTGCGCACAGAGTGGTGAGAGAGGGAGGCTGCGCACAGAGTGGTGAGAGAGGGAGGCTGCGCGCAGAGTGGTCAGAGAGGGAGGCTGCGCGCAGAGTGGTCAGAGAGGGAGGCTGCGCGCAGAGTGGTGAGAGAGGGAGGCTGCGCGCAGAGTGGTGAGAAAGGGAGGCTGCGCACAGAGTGGTGAGAGAGGGAGGCTGCGCGCAGAGTGGTCAGAGAGGGAGGCTGCGCGCAGAGTGGTCAGAGAGGGAGGCTGCGCGCAGAGTGGTCAGAGAGGGAGGCTGCGCGCAGAGTGGTCAGAGAGAGAGGCGGCGCGCAGAGTGGTCAGAGAGAGAGGATCCGCGCGCAGAGTGGTCAGAGAGTGAGGCTGATTGCAGAGTGGTCAGAGAGAGAGGCCGCGCGCAGAGTGGTCAGAGAGTGAGGCTGATTGCAGAGTGGTCAGAGAGTGAGGCCGCGCGCAGAGTGGTCAGAGAGTGATTCTGCGCAGAAAGTGAGGCGGCGCGCAGAGTGGTCAGAGAGGGATGCAGCGCGCAGAGTGGTCAGAGAGGGAGGCGGCGCGCAGTGGTCAGAGAGGGATGCGGCGCGCAGAGTGGTCAGAGAGAGAGGCGGCGCGCAGAGAGGTCAGAGAGAGAGGCGGCGCGCAGAGTGGTCAGAGAGAGAGGCGGCGCGCCGAGTGGTCAGAGAGAGAGGCGGCGCGCAGAGTGGTCAGAGAGAGAGGCGGCGTGCAGAGTGGTCAGAGAGAGAGGCGGCGCGCAGAGAGGTCAGAGAGAGAGGCGGCGCGCAGAGTGGTCAGAGAGAGAGGCGGCGCGCCGAGTGGTCAGAGAGAGAGGCGGCGCGCCGAGTGGTCAGAGAGGGAGGCTGCGCGCAGAGTGGTCAGAGAGGGAGGCTCCGCGCAGAGTGGTCAGAGAGGGACGCTCCGCGCAGAGTGGTCAGAGAGGGAGGCTGCGCGCAGAGTGGTCAGAGAGGGAGGCTGCGCGCAGAGTGGTCAGAGAGGGAGGCTGCGCGCAGAGTGGTTAGAGAGGGATGCTGCGCGCAGAGTCGTCAGAGAGGGAGGCTGCGCGCAGAGTGGTGAGAGAGGGAGGCTGCGCGCAGAGTGGTGAGAGAGGGAGGCTGCGCGCAGAGTGGTCAGAGAGGGAGGCTGCGCGCAGAGTGGTCAGAGAGGGAGGCGGCACGCAGAGTGGTCAGAGAGGGATGCGGCGCGCAGAGTGGTCAGAGAGGGAGGCGGCGCGCAGAGTGGTCAGAGAGGGATGCGGCGCGCAGAGTGGTCAGAGAGGGAGGCGGCGCGCAGAGTGGTCAGTGAGGGATGCGGCGCGCAGAGTGGTCAGAGAGGGAGGCGGCGCGCAGAGTGGTCAGAGAGGGAGGCGGCGCGCAGAGTGGTCAGAGAGAGAGGCGGTGCGCAGAGTGGTCAGAGAGAGAGGCGGCGCGCAGTGTGGTCAGAGAGAGAGGCGGCGCGCAGAGAGGTCAGAGAGAGAGGCGGAGCGCAGAGTGGTCAGAGAGAGAGGCGGCGCGCCGAGTGGTCAGAGAGAGAGGTGGCGCGCCGAGTGGTCAGAGAGAGAGGCGGCGCGCAGAGTGGTCAGAGAGAGAGGCGGCGCGCAGAGTGGTCAGAGAGAGAGGCGGCGCGCAGAGTGGTCAGAGAGAGAGGATCCGCGCGCAGAGTGGTCAGAGAGTGAGGCTGATTGCAGAGTGGTCAGAGTGTGAGGCCGCGCGCAGAGTGGTCAGAGAGTGAGGCTGATTGCAGAGTGGTCAGAGAGTGAGGCCGCGCGCAGAGTGGTCAGAGAGTGATGCTGCGCAGAAAGTGAGGCTGCGTGCAGAGTGGTCAGAGGGGGAGGCTGCGCGCAAAGTGGTCAGAGAGGGAGGCTGCGTGCAGAGTGGTCAGAGAGGGAGGCTGCGCGCAGAGTGGTCAGAGAGGGAGGCGGCGCGCAGAGAGGTCAGAGAGAGAGGCGGCGCGCAGAGTGGTCAGAGAGAGAGGCGGCGCTCCGAGTGGTCAGAGAGAGAGGCGGCGCGCAGAGTGGTCAGAGAGAGAGGCGGCGCGCAGAGTGGTCAGAGAGAGAGGCGGCGCGCAGCGTGGTCAGAGAGAGAGGCGGCGCGCAGAGTGTTCAGAGAGAGAGGATCCGCGCGCAGAGTGGTCAGAGAGTGAGGCTGATTGCAGAGTGGTCAGAGAGAGAGGCCGCGCGCAGAGTGGTCAGAGAGTGAGGCTGATTGCAGAGTGGTCAGAGAGTGAGGCCGCGCGCAGAGTGGTCAGAGAGTGATGCTGCGCAGAAAGTGAGGCTGCGTGCAGAGTGGTCAGAGGGGGAGGCTGCGCGCAAAGTGGTCAGAGAGGGAGGCTGCGTGCAGAGTGGTCAGAGAGGGAGGCGGTGCGCAGAGTGGTCAGAGAGAGAGGCGGCACGCAGAGTGGTCAGAGAGGGAGGCGGCGCGCAGAGTGGTCAGAGAGATAGGCGGCGCGCAGAGTGGTCAGAGAGAGAGGCGGCGCGCTTAGAGGTCAGAGAGAGAGGCGGCGCGCAGAGTGGTCAGAGAGAGAGGCGGCGCGCAGAGTGGTCAGAGAGAGAGGCGGCGCGCAGAGTGGTTAGTGAGAGAGGCAGCGCGCAGAGAGGTCAGATAGAGAGGCTGCGCGCAGAGTGGTCAGAGAGAGCGGATCCGCGCGCAGAGTGATCAGAGAGTGAGGCTGATTGCAGAGTGGTCAGAGAGGGAGGCGGCGCGCAGAGTGGTCAGAGAGTGAGGCTGATTGCAGAGTGGTCAGAGAGTGAGGCCGCGCGCAGAGTGGTCAGAGAGTGATGCTGCGCAGAAAGTGAGGCTGCGTGCAGAGTGGTCAGAGGGGGAGGCTGCGCGCACAGTGGTCAGAGAGGGAGGCTGCATGCAGAGTGGTCAGAGAGGGAGGCTGCGCGCAGAGTGGTCAGAGAGAGAGGCGGCGCGCAGAGTGGTCAGAGGGAGAGGCGGCGCGCAGAGTGGTCAGAGGGAGAGGCGGCGCGCAGAGTGGTCAGAGAGAGAGGCGGCGCGCAGAGAGGTCAGAGAGAGAGGCGGCGCGCAGAGTGGTCAGAGAGAGAGGTGGCGCGCAGAGAGGTCAGAGAGAGATGGCGGCGCGCAGAGAGGTCAGAGAGAGAGGCGGCGTGCAGAGAGGTCAGAGAGAGAGGCGGCGCGCAGAGTGGTCAGAGAGAGAGGCGGCGCGCAGAGTGGTCAGAGAGGGAGGCGGCGCGCAGAGTGGTCAGAGGGAGAGGCGGTGCGCAGAGTGGTCAGAGAGAGAGGCGGCGTGCAGAGAGGTCAGAGAGAGAGGCGGCGCGCAGAGTGGTCAGAGAGAGAGGCGGCGCGCAGAGAGGTCAGAGAGAGATGGCGGCGCGCAGAGAGTTCGGAGAGAGAGGCGGCGCGCAGAGAGGTCAGAGAGAGAGGCGGCGCGCAGAGTGGTCAGAGAGAGAGGCGGCGCGCAGAGTGGTCAGAGAGGGAGGCGGCGCGCAGAGTGGTCAGAGAGGGAGGCTGCGCGCCGAGTGGTGAGAGAGGGAGACTGCGCGCTGAGTGGTCAGAGAGGGAGGCTGCGCGCAGAGTGGTCAGAGAGGGAGGCTGCGCGCAGAGTGGTCAGAGAGGGAGGCAGCGCGCAGAGTGGTCAGAGAGGGAGGCTGCGCGCAGAGTGGTCAGAGAGGGATGCTGCGCGCAGAGTGGTCAGAGAGGGAGGCTGCGCACAGAGTGGTGAGAGAGGGAGGCTGCGCACAGAGTGGTGAGAGAGGGAGGCTGCGCGCAGAGTGGTCAGAGAGGGAGGCTGCGCGCAGAGTGGTCAGAGAGGGAGGCTGCGCGCAGAGTGGTGAGAGAGGGAGGCTGCGCGCAGAGTGGTGAGAAAGGGAGGCTGTGCACAGAGTGGTGAGAGAGGGAGGCTGCGCGCAGAGTGGTCAGAGAGGGAGGCTGCGCGCAGAGTGGTCAGAGAGGGAGGCTGCGCGCAGAGTGGTCAGAGAGGGAGGCTGCGCGCAGAGTGGTCAGAGAGAGAGGCGGCGCGCAGAGTGGTCAGAGAGAGAGGATCCGCGCGCAGAGTGGTCAGAGAGTGAGGCTGATTGCAGAGTGGTCAGAGAGAGAGGCCGCGCGCAGAGTGGTCAGAGAGTGAGGCTGATTGCAGAGTGGTCAGAGAGTGAGGCCGCGCGCAGAGTGGTCAGAGAGTGATTCTGCGCAGAAAGTGAGGCGGTGCGCAGAGTGGTCAGAGAGGGATGCAGCGCGCAGAGTGGTCAGAGAGGGAGGCGGCGCGCAGTGGTCAGAGAGGGATGTGGCGCGCAGAGTGGTCAGAGAGAGAGGCGGCGCGCAGAGAGGTCAGAGAGGGAGGCGGCGCGCAGAGTGGTCAGAGAGAGAGGCGGCGCGCCGAGTGGTCAGAGAGAGAGGCGGCGCGCAGAGTGGTCAGAGAGAGAGGCGGCGTGCAGAGTGGTCAGAGAGAGAGGCGGCGCGCAGAGAGGTCAGAGAGAGAGGCGGCGCGCAGAGTGGTCAGAGAGAGAGGCGGCGCGCCGAGTGGTCAGAGAGAGAGGCGGCGCGCAGAGTGGTCAGAGAGAGAGGCGGCGCGCAGAGTGGTCAGAGAGAGAGGCGGCGCGCAGAGTGGTCAGAGAGAGAGGCGGCGCGCAGAGTGGTCAGAGAGAGAGGATACGCGCGCAGAGTGGTCAGAGAGTGAGGCTGATTGCAGAGTGGTCAGAGATAGAGGCCGCCCGAAGAGTGGTCAGAGAGTGAGGCTGATTGCAGATTGGTCAGAGAGGGAGGCTGTGCGCAGAGTGGTTAGAGAGGGATGCTGCGAGCAGAGTTGTCAGAGAGGGAGGCTGCGCGCGGAGTGGTGAGAGAGGGAGGCTGCGCGCAGAGTGGTGAGAGAGGGAGGCTGCGCGCAGAGTGGTCAGAGAGGGAGGCTGCGCGCAGAGTGGTCAGAGAGGGAGGCGGCGCGCAGAGTGGTCAGAGAGGGATGCGGCGCGCAGAGTGGTCAGAGAGGGAGGCGGCGCGCAGAGTGGTCAGAGAGGGATGCGGCGCGCAGAGTGGTCAGAGAGAGAGGCGGCGCGCAGAGTGGTCAGAGAGGGATGCGGCGCGCAGAGTGGTCAGAGAGGGAGGCGGCGCGCAGAGTGGTCAGAGAGGGAGGCGGCGCGCAGAGTGGTCAGAGAGAGAGGCGGCGCGCAGAGTGGTCAGAGAGAGAGGCGGCGCGCAGAGTGGTCAGAGAGAGAGCCGGCGCGCAGAGAGGTCAGAGAGAGAGGCGGAGCGCAGAGTGGTCAGAGAGAGAGGCGGCGTGCCGAGTGGTCAGAGAGAGAGGCGGCGCGCAGAGTGGTCAGAGAGAGAGGCGGCGCGCAGAGTGGTCAGAGAGAGAGGCGGCGCGCTGAGTGGTCAGAGAGAGAGGCGGCGCGCAGAGTGGTCAGAGAGAGAGGCGGCGCGCAGAGTGGTCAGAGAGAGGGGATCCGCGCGCAGAGAGGTCAGAGAGTGAGGCCGCGCGCAGAGTGGTCAGAGAGTGAGGCTGATTGCAGAGTGGTCAGAGAGTGAGGCCGCGCGCAGAGTGGTCAGAGAGTGATGCTGCGCAGAAAGTGAGGCTGCGTGCAGAGTGGTCAGAGGGGGAGGCTGCGCGCAGAGTGGTCAGAGAGGGAGGCTGCGTGCAGAGTGGTCAGAGAGGGAGGCTGCGCGCAGAGTGGTCAGAGAGGGAGGCGGCGCGCAGAGAGGTCAGAGAGAGAGGCGGCGCGCAGAGTGGTCAGAGAGAGAGGCGGCGCGCCGAGTGGTCAGAGAGAGAGGCGGCGCGCAGAGTGGTCAGAGAGAGAGGCGGCGCGCAGAGTGTTCAGAGAGAGAGGATCCGCGCGCAGAGTGGTCAGAGAGTGAGGCTGATTGCAGAGTGGTCAGAGAGAGAGGCCGCGCGCAGAGTGGTCAGAGAGTGAGGCTGATTGCAGAGTGGTCAGAGAGAGAGGCGGCGCGCAGATTGGTCAGAGAGAGAGGCGGCGCGCAGAGTGGTCAGAGAGAGAGGATACGCGCGCAGAGTGGTCAGAGAGTGAGGCTGATTGCAGAGTGGTCAGAGATAGAGGCCGCCCGAAGAGTGGTCAGAGAGTGAGGCTGATTGCAGATTGGTCAGAGAGGGAGGCTGTGCGCAGAGTGGTTAGAGAGGGATGCTGCGAGCAGAGTGGTCAGAGAGGGAGGCGGCGCGCAGAGTGGTCAGAGAGAGAGGCGGCTCGCAGAGTGGTCAGAGAGAGAGGCGGCGCGCAGAGTGGTCAGAGAGAGAGCCGGCGCGCAGAGAGGTCAGAGAGAGAGGCGGAGCGCAGAGTGGTCAGAGAGAGAGGCGGCGTGCCGAGTGGTCAGAGAGAGAGGCGGCGCGCAGAGTGGTCAGAGAGAGAGGCGGCGCGCAGAGTGGTCAGAGAGAGAGGCGGCGCGCTGAGTGGTCAGAGAGAGAGGCGGCGCGCAGAGTGGTCAGAGAGAGAGGCGTCGCGCAGAGTGGTCAGAGAGAGGGGATCCGCGCGCAGAGAGGTCAGAGAGTGAGGCCGCGCGCAGAGTGGTCAGAGAGTGATGCTGCGCAGAAAGTGAGGCTGCGTGCAGAGTGGTCAGAGGGGGAGGCTGCGCGCAGAGTGGTCAGAGAGGGAGGCTGCGTGCAGAGTGGTCATAGAGGGAGGCTGCGCGCAGAGTGGTCAGAGAGGGAGGCGGCGCGCAGAGAGGTCAGAGAGAGAGGCGGCGCGCAGAGTGGTCAGAGAGAGAGGCGGCGCGCCGAGTGGTCAGAGAGAGAGGCGGCACGCAGAGTGGTCAGAGAGAGAGGCGGCGCGCAGAGTGTTCAGAGAGAGAGGATCCGCGCGCAGAGTGGTCAGAGAGTGAGGCTGATTGCAGAGTGGTCAGAGAGAGAGGCCGCGCGCAGAGTGGTCAGAGAGTGAGGCTGATTGCAGAGTGGTCAGAGAGAGAGGCGGCGCGCAGATTGGTCAGAGAGAGAGGCGGCGCGCAGAGTGGTCAGAGAGAGAGGATACGCGCGCAGAGTGGTCAGAGAGTGAGGCTGATTGCAGAGTGGTCAGAGATAGAGGCCGCCCGAAGAGTGGTCAGAGAGTGAGGCTGATTGCAGATTGGTCAGAGAGGGAGGCTGTGCGCAGAGTGGTTAGAGAGGGATGCTGCGAGCAGAGTTGTCAGAGAGGGAGGCTGCGCGCGGAGTGGTGAGAGAGGGAGGCTGCGCGCAGAGTGGTGAGAGAGGGAGGCTGCGCGCAGAGTGGTCAGAGAGGGAGGCTGCGCGCAGAGTGGTCAGAGAGGGAGGCGGCGCGCAGAGTGGTCAGAGAGGGATGCGGCGCGCAGAGTGGTCAGAGAGGGAGGCGGCGCGCAGAGTGGTCAGAGAGGGATGCGGCGCGCAGAGTGGTCAGAGAGAGAGGCGGCGCGCAGAGTGGTCAGAGAGGGATGCGGCGCGCAGAGTGGTCAGAGAGGGAGGCGGTGCGCAGAGTGGTCAGAGAGGGAGGCGGCGCGCAGAGTGGTCAGAGAGAGAGGCGGCGCGCAGAGTGGTCAGAGAGAGAGGCGGCGCGCAGAGTGGTCAGAGAGAGGGGATCCGCGCGCAGAGAGGTCAGAGAGTGAGGCCGCGCGCAGAGTGGTCAGAGAGTGAGGCTGATTGCAGAGTGGTCAGAGAGTGAGGCCGCGCGCAGAGTGGTCAGAGAGTGATGCTGCGCAGAAAGTGAGGCTGCGTGCAGAGTGGTCAGAGGGGGAGGCTGCGCGCAGAGTGGTCAGAGAGGGAGGCTGCGTGCAGAGTGGTCAGAGAGAGAGGCGGCGCGCAGAGTGGTCAGAGAGAGAGGCGGCGCGCAGAGTGGTCAGAGAGAGAGGCGGCGCGCTGAGTGGTCAGAGAGAGAGGCGGCGCGCAGAGTGGTCAGAGAGAGAGGCGGCGCGCAGAGTGGTCAGAGAGAGGGGATCCGCGCGCAGAGAGGTCAGAGAGTGAGGCCGCGCGCAGAGTGGTCAGAGAGTGAGGCTGATTGCAGAGTGGTCAGAGAGTGAGGCCGCGCGCAGAGTGGTCAGAGAGTGATGCTGCGCAGAAAGTGAGGCTGCGTGCAGAGTGGTCAGAGGGGGAGGCTGCGCGCAGAGTGGTCAGAGAGGGAGGCTGCGTGCAGAGTGGTCAGAGAGGGAGGCTGCGCGCAGAGTGGTCAGAGAGGGAGGCGGCGCGCAGAGAGGTCAGAGAGAGAGGCGGCGCGCAGAGTGGTCAGAGAGAGAGGCGGCGCGCAGAGTGGTCAGAGAGAGAGGCGGCGCGCCGAGTGGTCAGAGAGAGAGGCGGCGCGCAGAGTGGTCAGAGAGAGAGGCGGCGCGCAGAGTGTTCAGAGAGAGAGGCGGCGCGCAGAGTGGTCAGAGAGAGAGGCGGCGCGCAGCGTGGTCAGAGAGAGAGGCGGCGCGCAGAGTGTTCAGAGAGAGAGGATCCGCGCGCAGAGTGGTCAGAGAGTGAGGCTGATTGCAGAGTGGTCAGAGAGAGAGGCCGCGCGCAGAGTGGTCAGAGAGTGAGGCTGATTGCAGAGTGGTCAGAGAGTGAGGCCGCGCGCAGAGTGGTCAGAGAGTGATGCTGCGCAGAAAGTGAGGCTGCGTGCAGAGTGGTCAGAGGGGGAGGCTGCGCGCAAAGTGGTCAGAGAGGGAGGCTGCGTGCAGAGTGGTCAGAGAGGGAGGCGGTGCGCAGAGTGGTCAGAGAGAGAGGCGGCACGCAGAGTGGTCAGAGAGGGAGGCGGCGCGCAGAGTGGTCAGAGAGATAGGCGGCGCGCAGAGTGGTCAGAGAGAGAGGCGGCGCGCTTAGAGGTCAGAGAGAGAGGCGGCGCGCAGAGTGGTCAGAGAGAGAGGCGGCGCGCAGAGTGGTCAGAGAGAGAGGCGGCGCGCAGAGTGGTTAGTGAGAGAGGCAGCGCGCAGAGAGGTCAGATAGAGAGGCTGCGCGCAGAGTGGTCAGAGAGAGCGGATCCGCGCGCAGAGTGATCAGAGAGTGAGGCTGATTGCAGAGTGGTCAGAGAGAGAGACCGCGCGCAGAGTGGTCAGAGAGTGAGGCTGATTGCAGAGTGGTCAGAGAGTGAGGCCGCGCGCAGAGTGGTCAGAGAGTGATGCTGCGCAGAAAGTGAGGCTGCGTGCAGAGTGGTCAGAGGGGGAGGCTGCGCGCACAGTGGTCAGAGAGGGAGGCTGCATGCAGAGTGGTCAGAGAGGGAGGCTGCGCGCAGAGTGGTCAGAGAGAGAGGCGGCGCGCAGAGTGGTCAGAGGGAGAGGCGGCGCGCAGAGTGGTCAGAGGGAGAGGCGGCGCGCAGAGTGGTCAGAGAGAGAGGCGGCGCGCAGAGAGGTCAGAGAGAGAGGCGGCGCGCAGAGTGGTCAGAGAGAGAGGCGGCGCGCAGAGAGGTCAGAGAGAGATGGCGGCGCGCAGAGAGGTCAGAGAGAGAGGCTGATTGCAGAGTGGTCAGAGAGAGAGGCGGCGCGCAGATTGGTCAGAGAGAGAGGCGGCGCGCAGAGTGGTCAGAGAGAGAGGATACGCGCGCAGAGTGGTCAGAGAGTGAGGCTGATTGCAGAGTGGTCAGAGATAGAGGCCGCCCGAAGAGTGGTCAGAGAGTGAGGCTGATTGCAGATTGGTCAGAGAGGGAGGCTGTGCGCAGAGTGGTTAGAGAGGGATGCTGCGAGCAGAGTTGTCAGAGAGGGAGGCTGCGCGCGGAGTGGTGAGAGAGGGAGGCTGCGCGCAGAGTGGTGAGAGAGGGAGGCTGCGCGCAGAGTGGTCAGAGAGGGAGGCTGCGCGCAGAGTGGTCAGAGAGGGAGGCGGCGCGCAGAGTGGTCAGAGAGGGATGCGGCGCGCAGAGTGGTCAGAGAGGGAGGCGGCGCGCAGAGTGGTCAGAGAGGGATGCGGCGCGCAGAGTGGTCAGAGAGAGAGGCGGCGCGCAGAGTGGTCAGAGAGGGATGCGGCGCGCAGAGTGGTCAGAGAGGGAGGGGGCGCGCAGAGTGGTCAGAGAGGGAGGCGGCGCGCAGAGTGGTCAGAGAGAGAGGCGGCGCGCAGAGTGGTCAGAGAGAGAGGCGGCGCGCAGAGTGGTCAGAGAGAGAGCCGGCGCGCAGAGAGGTCAGAGAGAGAGGCGGAGCGCAGAGTGGTCAGAGAGAGAGGCGGCGTGCCGAGTGGTCAGAGAGAGAGGCGGCGCGCAGAGTGGTCAGAGAGAGAGGCGGCGCGCAGAGTGGTCAGAGAGAGAGGCGGCGCGCTGAGTGGTCAGAGAGAGAGGCGGCGCGCAGAGTGGTCAGAGAGAGAGGCGGCGCACAGAGTGGTCAGAGAGAGAGGCGGCGCGCAGAGTGGTCAGAGAGAGGGGATCCGCGCGCAGAGAGGTCAGAGAGTGAGGCCGCGCGCAGAGTGGTCAGAGAGTGAGGCTGATTGCAGAGTGGTCAGAGAGTGAGGCCGCGCGCAGAGTGGTCAGAGAGTGATGCTGCGCAGAAAGTGAGGCTGCGTGCAGAGTGGTCAGAGGGGGAGGCTGCGCGCAGAGTGGTCAGAGAGTTAGGCTGCGTGCAGAGTGGTCAGAGAGGGAGGCTGCGCGCAGAGTGGTCAGAGAGGGAGGCGGCGCGCAGAGAGGTCAGAGAGAGAGGCGGCGCGCAGAGTGGTCAGAGAGAGAGGCGGCGCGCAGAGTGGTCAGAGAGAGAGGCGGCGCGCCGAGTGGTCAGAGAGAGAGGCGGCGCGCAGAGTGGTCAGAGAGAGAGGCGGCGCGCAGAGTGTTCAGAGAGAGAGGCGGCGCGCAGAGTGGTCAGAGAGAGAGGCGGCGCGCAGCGTGGTCAGAGAGAGAGGCGGCGCGCAGAGTGTTCAGAGAGAGAGGATCCGCGCGCAGAGTGGTCAGAGAGTGAGGCTGATTGCAGAGTGGTCAGAGAGAGAGGCCGCGCGCAGAGTGGTCAGAGAGTGAGGCTGATTGCAGAGTGGTCAGAGAGTGAGGCCGCGCGCAGAGTGGTCAGAGAGTGATGCTGCGCAGAAAGTGAGGCTGCGTGCAGAGTGGTCAGAGGGGGAGGCTGCGCGCAAAGTGGTCAGAGAGGGAGGCTGCGTGCAGAGTGGTCAGAGAGGGAGGCGGTGCGCAGAGTGGTCAGAGAGAGAGGCGGCACGCAGAGTGGTCAGAGAGGGAGGCGGCGCGCAGAGTGGTCAGAGAGATAGGCGGCGCGCAGAGTGGTCAGAGAGAGAGGCGGCGCGCTTAGAGGTCAGAGAGAGAGGCGGCGCGCAGAGTGGTCAGAGAGAGAGGCGGCGCGCAGAGTGGTCAGAGAGAGAGGCGGCGCGCAGAGTGGTTAGTGAGAGAGGCAGCGCGCAGAGAGGTCAGATAGAGAGGCTGCGCGCAGAGTGGTCAGAGAGAGCGGATCCGCGCGCAGAGTGATCAGAGAGTGAGGCTGATTGCAGAGTGGTCAGAGAGAGAGACCGCGCGCAGAGTGGTCAGAGAGTGAGGCTGATTGCAGAGTGGTCAGAGAGTGAGGCCGCGCGCAGAGTGGTCAGAGAGTGATGCTGCGCAGAAAGTGAGGCTGCGTGCAGAGTGGTCAGAGGGGGAGGCTGCGCGCACAGTGGTCAGAGAGGGAGGCTGCATGCAGAGTGGTCAGAGAGGGAGGCTGCGCGCAGAGTGGTCAGAGAGAGAGGCGGCGCGCAGAGTGGTCAGAGGGAGAGGCGGCGCGCAGAGTGGTCAGAGGGAGAGGCGGCGCGCAGAGTGGTCAGAGAGAGAGGCGGCGCGCAGAGAGGTCAGAGAGAGAGGCGGCGCGCAGAGTGGTCAGAGAGAGAGGCGGCGCGCAGAGAGGTCAGAGAGAGATGGCGGCGCGCAGAGAGGTCAGAGAGAGAGGCGACGTGCAGAGAGGTCAGAGAGAGAGGCGGCGCGCAGAGTGGTCAGAGAGAGAGGCGGCGCGCAGAGTGGTCAGAGAGGGAGGCGGCGCGCAGAGTGGTCAGAGGGAGAGGCGGTGCGCAGAGTGGTCAGAGAGAGAGGCGGCGCGCAGAGAGGTCAGAGAGAGAGGCGGCGCGCAGAGTGGTCAGAGAGAGAGGCGGCGCGCAGAGAGGTCAGAGAGAGATGGCGGCGCGCAGAGAGTTCGGAGAGAGAGGCGGCGCGCAGAGAGGTCAGAGAGAGAGGCGGCGCGCAGAGTGGTCAGAGAGAGAGGCGGCGCGCAGAGTGGTCAGAGAGGGAGGCGGCGCGCAGAGTGGTCAGAGAGGGAGGCTGCGCGCCGAGTGGTGAGAGAGGGAGACTGCGCGCTGAGTGGTCAGAGAGGGAGGCTGCGCGCAGAGTGGTCAGAGAGGGAGGCTGCGCGCAGAGTGGTCAGAGAGGGAGGCAGCGCGCAGAGTGGTCAGAGAGGGAGGCTGCGCGCAGAGTGGTCAGAGAGGGATGCTGCGCGCAGAGTGGTCAGAGAGGGAGGCTGCGCACAGAGTGGTGAGAGAGGGAGGCTGCGCACAGAGTGGTGAGAGAGGGAGGCTGCGCGCAGAGTGGTCAGAGAGGGAGGCTGCGCGCAGAGTGGTCAGAGAGGGAGGCTGCGCGCAGAGTGGTGAGAGAGGGAGGCTGCGCGCAGAGTGGTGAGAAAGGGAGGCTGCGCACAGAGTGGTGAGAGAGGGAGGCTGCGCGCAGAGTGGTCAGAGAGGGAGGCTGCGCGCAGAGTGGTCAGAGAGGGAGGCTGCGCGCAGAGTGGTCAGAGAGGGAGGCCGCGCGCAGAGTGGTCAGAGAGAGAGGCGGCGCGCAGAGTGGTCAGAGAGAGAGGATCCGCGCGCAGAGTGGTCAGAGAGTGAGGCTGATTGCAGAGTGGTCAGAGAGAGAGGCCGCGCGCAGAGTGGTCAGAGAGTGAGGCTGATTGCAGAGTGGTCAGAGAGTGAGGCCGCGCGCAGAGTGGTCAGAGAGTGATTCTGCGCAGAAAGTGAGGCGGCGCGCAGAGTGGTCAGAGAGGGATGCAGCGCGCAGAGTGGTCAGAGAGGGAGGCGGCGCGCAGTGGTCAGAGAGGGATGTGGCGCGCAGAGTGGTCAGAGAGAGAGGCGGCGCGCAGAGAGGTCAGAGAGGGAGGCGGCGCGCAGAGTGGTCAGAGGGGGAGGCTGCGCGCAAAGTGGTCAGAGAGGGAGGCTGCGTGCAGAGTGGTCAGAGAGGGAGGCGGTGCGCAGAGTGGTCAGAGAGAGAGGCGGCACGCAGAGTGGTCAGAGAGGGAGGCGGCGCGCAGAGTGGTCAGAGAGATAGGCGGCGCGCAGAGTGGTCAGAGAGAGAGGCGGCGCGCTTAGAGGTCAGAGAGAGAGGCGGCGCGCAGAGTGGTCAGAGAGAGAGGCGGCGCGCAGAGTGGTCAGAGAGAGAGGCGGCGCGCAGAGTGGTTACTGAGAGAGGCAGCGCGCAGAGAGGTCAGATAGAGAGGCTGCGCGCAGAGTGGTCAGAGAGAGCGGATCCGCGCGCAGAGTGATCAGAGAGTGAGGCTGATTGCAGAGTGGTCAGAGAGAGAGACCGCGCGCAGAGTGGTCAGAGAGTGAGGCTGATTGCAGAGTGGTCAGAGAGTGAGGCCGCGCGCAGAGTGGTCAGAGAGTGATGCTGCGCAGAAAGTGAGGCTGCGTGCAGAGTGGTCAGAGGGGGAGGCTGCGCGCACAGTGGTCAGAGAGGGAGGCTGCATGCAGAGTGGTCAGAGAGGGAGGCTGCGCGCAGAGTGGTCAGAGAGAGAGGCGGCGCGCAGAGTGGTCAGAGGGAGAGGCGGCGCGCAGAGTGGTCAGAGGGAGAGGCGGCGCGCAGAGTGGTCAGAGAGAGAGGCGGCGCGCAGAGAGGTCAGAGAGAGAGGCGGCGCGCAGAGTGGTCAGAGAGAGAGGCGGCGCGCAGAGAGGTCAGAGAGAGATGGCGGCGCGCAGAGAGGTCAGAGAGAGAGGCTGATTGCAGAGTGGTCAGAGAGAGAGGCGGCGCGCAGATTGGTCAGAGAGAGAGGCGGCGCGCAGAGTGGTCAGAGAGAGAGGATACGCGCGCAGAGTGGTCAGAGAGTGAGGCTGATTGCAGAGTGGTCAGAGATAGAGGCCGCCCGAAGAGTGGTCAGAGAGTGAGGCTGATTGCAGATTGGTCAGAGAGGGAGGCTGTGCGCAGAGTGGTTAGAGAGGGATGCTGCGAGCAGAGTTGTCAGAGAGGGAGGCTGCGCGCGGAGTGGTGAGAGAGGGAGGCTGCGCGCAGAGTGGTGAGAGAGGGAGGCTGCGCGCAGAGTGGTCAGAGAGGGAGGCTGCGCGCAGAGTGGTCAGAGAGGGAGGCGGCGCGCAGAGTGGTCAGAGAGGGATGCGGCGCGCAGAGTGGTCAGAGAGGGAGGCGGCGCGCAGAGTGGTCAGAGAGGGATGCGGCGCGCAGAGTGGTCAGAGAGAGAGGCGGCGCGCAGAGTGGTCAGAGAGGGATGCGGCGCGCAGAGTGGTCAGAGAGGGAGGGGGCGCGCAGAGTGGTCAGAGAGGGAGGCGGCGCGCAGAGTGGTCAGAGAGAGAGGCGGCGCGCAGAGTGGTCAGAGAGAGAGGCGGCGCGCAGAGTGGTCAGAGAGAGAGCCGGCGCGCAGAGAGGTCAGAGAGAGAGGCGGAGCGCAGAGTGGTCAGAGAGAGAGGCGGCGTGCCGAGTGGTCAGAGAGAGAGGCGGCGCGCAGAGTGGTCAGAGAGAGAGGCGGCGCGCAGAGTGGTCAGAGAGAGAGGCGGCGCGCTGAGTGGTCAGAGAGAGAGGCGGCGCGCAGAGTGGTCAGAGAGAGAGGCGGCGCGCAGAGTGGTCAGAGAGAGGGGATCCGCGCGCAGAGAGGTCAGAGAGTGAGGCCGCGCGCAGAGTGGTCAGAGAGTGAGGCTGATTGCAGAGTGGTCAGAGAGTGAGGCCGCGCGCAGAGTGGTCAGAGAGTGATGCTGCGCAGAAAGTGAGGCTGCGTGCAGAGTGGTCAGAGGGGGAGGCTGCGCGCAGAGTGGTCAGAGAGTTAGGCTGCGTGCAGAGTGGTCAGAGAGGGAGGCTGCGCGCAGAGTGGTCAGAGAGGGAGGCGGCGCGCAGAGAGGTCAGAGAGAGAGGCGGCGCGCAGAGTGGTCAGAGAGAGAGGCGGCGCGCAGAGTGGTCAGAGAGAGAGGCGGCGCGCCGAGTGGTCAGAGAGAGAGGCGGCGCGCAGAGTGGTCAGAGAGAGAGGCGGCGCGCAGAGTGTTCAGAGAGAGAGTCGGCGCGCAGAGTGGTCAGAGAGAGAGGCGGCGCGCAGCGTGGTCAGAGAGAGAGGCGGCGCGCAGAGTGTTCAGAGAGAGAGGATCCGCGCGCAGAGTGGTCAGAGAGTGAGGCTGATTGCAGAGTGGTCAGAGAGAGAGGCCGCGCGCAGAGTGGTCAGAGAGTGAGGCTGATTGCAGAGTGGTCAGAGAGTGAGGCCGCGCGCAGAGTGGTCAGAGAGTGATGCTGCGCAGAAAGTGAGGCTGCGTGCAGAGTGGTCAGAGGGGGAGGCTGCGCGCAAAGTGGTCAGAGAGGGAGGCTGCGTGCAGAGTGGTCAGAGAGGGAGGCGGTGCGCAGAGTGGTCAGAGAGAGAGGCGGCACGCAGAGTGGTCAGAGAGGGAGGCGGCGCGCAGAGTGGTCAGAGAGATAGGCGGCGCGCAGAGTGGTCAGAGAGAGAGGCGGCGCGCTTAGAGGTCAGAGAGAGAGGCGGCGCGCAGAGTGGTCAGAGAGAGAGGCGGCGCGCAGAGTGGTCAGAGAGAGAGGCGGCGCGCAGAGTGGTTAGTGAGAGAGGCAGCGCGCAGAGAGGTCAGATAGAGAGGCTGCGCGCAGAGTGGTCAGAGAGAGCGGATCCGCGCGCAGAGTGATCAGAGAGTGAGGCTGATTGCAGAGTGGTCAGAGAGAGAGACCGCGCGCAGAGTGGTCAGAGAGTGAGGCTGATTGCAGAGTGGTCAGAGAGTGAGGCCGCGCGCAGAGTGGTCAGAGAGTGATGCTGCGCAGAAAGTGAGGCTGCGTGCAGAGTGGTCAGAGGGGGAGGCTGCGCGCACAGTGGTCAGAGAGGGAGGCTGCATGCAGAGTGGTCAGAGAGGGAGGCTGCGCGCAGAGTGGTCAGAGAGAGAGGCGGCGCGCAGAGTGGTCAGAGGGAGAGGCGGCGCGCAGAGTGGTCAGAGGGAGAGGCGGCGCGCAGAGTGGTCAGAGAGAGAGGCGGCGTGCAGAGAGGTCAGAGAGAGAGGCGGCGCGCAGAGTGGTCAGAGAGAGAGGCGGCGCGCAGAGAGGTCAGAGAGAGATGGCGGCGCGCAGAGAGGTCAGAGAGAGAGGCGGCGTGCAGAGAGGTCAGAGAGAGAGGCGGCGCGCAGAGTGGTCAGAGAGAGAGGCGGCGCGCAGAGTGGTCAGAGAGGGAGGCGGCGCGCAGAGTGGTCAGAGGGAGAGGCGGTGCGCAGAGTGGTCAGAGAGAGAGGCGGCGCGCAGAGAGGTCAGAGAGAGAGGCGGCGCGCAGAGTGGTCAGAGAGAGAGGCGGCGCGCAGAGAGGTCAGAGAGAGATGGCGGCGCGCAGAGAGTTCGGAGAGAGAGGCGGCGCGCAGAGAGGTCAGAGAGAGAGGCGGCGCGCAGAGTGGTCAGAGAGAGAGGCGGCGCGCAGAGTGGTCAGAGAGGGAGGCGGCGCGCAGAGTGGTCAGAGAGGGAGGCTGCGCGCCGAGTGGTGAGAGAGGGAGACTGCGCGCTGAGTGGTCAGAGAGGGAGGCTGCGCGCAGAGTGGTCAGAGAGGGAGGCTGCGCGCAGAGTGGTCAGAGAGGGAGGCAGCGCGCAGAGTGGTCAGAGAGGGAGGCTGCGCGCAGAGTGGTCAGAGAGGGATGCTGCGCGCAGAGTGGTCAGAGAGGGAGGCTGCGCACAGAGTGGTGAGAGAGGGAGGCTGCGCACAGAGTGGTGAGAGAGGGAGGCTGCGCGCAGAGTGGTCAGAGAGGGAGGCTGCGCGCAGAGTGGTCAGAGAGGGAGGCTGCGCGCAGAGTGGTGAGAGAGGGAGGCTGCGCGCAGAGTGGTGAGAAAGGGAGGCTGCGCACAGAGTGGTGAGAGAGGGAGGCTGCGCGCAGAGTGGTCAGAGAGGGAGGCTGCGCGCAGAGTGGTCAGAGAGGGAGGCTGCGCGCAGAGTGGTCAGAGAGGGAGGCCGCGCGCAGAGTGGTCAGAGAGAGAGGCGGCGCGCAGAGTGGTCAGAGAGAGAGGATCCGCGCGCAGAGTGGTCAGAGAGTGAGGCTGATTGCAGAGTGGTCAGAGAGAGAGGCCGCGCGCAGAGTGGTCAGAGAGTGAGGCTGATTGCAGAGTGGTCAGAGAGTGAGGCCGCGCGCAGAGTGGTCAGAGAGTGATTCTGCGCAGAAAGTGAGGCGGCGCGCAGAGTGGTCAGAGAGGGATGCAGCGCGCAGAGTGGTCAGAGAGGGAGGCGGCGCGCAGTGGTCAGAGAGGGATGTGGCGCGCAGAGTGGTCAGAGAGAGAGGCGGCGCGCAGAGAGGTCAGAGAGGGAGGCGGCGCGCAGAGTGGTCAGAGAGAGAGGCGGCGCGCCGAGTGGTCAGAGAGAGAGGCGGCGCGCAGAGTGGTCAGAGAGAGAGGCGGCGTGCAGAGTGGTCAGAGAGAGAGGCGGCGCGCAGAGAGGTCAGAGAGAGAGGCGGCGCGCAGAGTGGTCAGAGAGAGAGGCGGCGCGCCGAGTGGTCAGAGAGAGAGGCGGCGCGCAGAGTAGTCAGAGAGAGAGGCGGCGCGCAGAGTGGTCAGAGAGAGAGGCGGCGCGCAGAGTGGTCAGAGAGAGAGGCGGCGCGCAGAGTGGTCAGAGAGAGAGGATACGCGCGCAGAGTGGTCATAGAGTGAGGCTGATTGCAGAGTGGTCAGAGATAGAGGCCGCCCGAAGAGTGGTCAGAGAGTGAGGCTGATTGCAGATTGGTCAGAGAGGGTGGCTGTGCGCAGAGTGGTTAGAGAGGGATGCTGCGAGCAGAGTTGTCAGAGAGGGAGGCTGCGCGCGGAGTGGTGAGAGAGGGAGGCTGCGCGCAGAGTGGTGAGAGAGGGAGGCTGCGCGCAGAGTGGTCAGAGAGGGAGGCTGCGCGCAGAGTGGTCAGAGAGGGAGGCGGCGCGCAGAGTGGTCAGAGAGGGATGCGGCGCGCAGAGTGGTCAGAGAGGGAGGCGGCGCGCAGAGTGGTCAGAGAGGGATGCGGCGCGCAGAGTGGTCAGAGAGAGAGGCGGCGCGCAGAGTGGTCAGAGAGGGATGCGGCGCGCAGAGTGGTCAGAGAGGGAGGCGGCGCGCAGAGTGGTCAGAGAGGGAGGCGGCGCGCAGAGTGGTCAGAGAGAGAGGCGGCGCGCAGAGTGGTCAGAGAGAGAGGCGGCGCGCAGAGTGGTCAGAGAGAGAGCCGGCGCGCAGAGAGGTCAGAGAGAGAGGCGGAGCGCAGAGTGGTCAGAGAGAGAGGCGGCGTGCCGAGTGGTCAGAGAGAGAGGCGGCGCGCAGAGTGGTCAGAGAGAGAGGCGGCGCGCAGAGTGGTCAGAGAGAGAGGCGGCGCGCTGAGTGGTCAGAGAGAGAGGCGGCGCGCAGAGTGGTCAGAGAGAGAGGCGGCGCGCAGAGTGGTCAGAGAGAGGGGATCCGCGCGCAGAGAGGTCAGAGAGTGAGGCCGCGCGCAGAGTGGTCAGAGAGTGAGGCTGATTGCAGAGTGGTCAGAGAGTGAGGCCGCGCGCAGAGTGGTCAGAGAGTGATGCTGCGCAGAAAGTGAGGCTGCGTGCAGAGTGGTCAGAGGGGGAGGCTGCGCGCAGAGTGGTCAGAGAGGGAGGCTGCGTGCAGAGTGGTCAGAGAGGGAGGCTGCGCGCAGAGTGGTCAGAGAGGGAGGCGGCGCGCAGAGAGGTCAGAGAGAGAGGCGGCGCGCAGAGTGGTCAGAGAGAGAGGCGGCGCGCCGAGTGGTCAGAGAGAGAGGCGGCGCGCAGAGTGGTCAGAGAGAGAGGCGGCGCGCAGAGTGTTCAGAGAGAGAGGATCCGCGCGCAGAGTGGTCAGAGAGTGAGGCTGATTGCAGAGTGGTCAGAGAGAGAGGCCGCGCGCAGAGTGGTCAGAGAGTGAGGCTGATTGCAGAGTGGTCAGAGAGAGAGGCGGCGCGCAGATTGGTCAGAGAGGGAGGCTGCGCGCGGAGTGGTGAGAGAGGGAGGCTGCGCGCAGAGTGGTGAGAGAGGGAGGCTGCGCGCAGAGTGGTCAGAGAGGGAGGCTGCGCGCAGAGTGGTCAGAGAGGGAGGCGGCGCGCAGAGTGGTCAGAGAGGGATGCGGCGCGCAGAGTGGTCAGAGAGGGAGGCGGCGCGCAGAGTGGTCAGAGAGGGATGCGGCGCGCAGAGTGGTCAGAGAGAGAGGCGGCGCGCAGAGTGGTCAGAGAGGGATGCGGCGCGCAGAGTGGTCAGAGAGGGAGGCGGCGCGCAGAGTGGTCAGAGAGGGAGGCGGCGCGCAGAGTGGTCAGAGAGAGAGGCGGCGCGCAGAGTGGTCAGAGAGAGAGGCGGCGCGCAGAGTGGTCAGAGAGAGAGCCGGCGCGCAGAGAGGTCAGAGAGAGAGGCGGAGCGCAGAGTGGTCAGAGAGAGAGGCGGCGTGCCGAGTGGTCAGAGAGAGAGGCGGCGCGCAGAGTGGTCAGAGAGAGAGGCGGCGCGCAGAGTGGTCAGAGAGAGAGGCGGCGCGCTGAGTGGTCAGAGAGAGAGGCGGCGCGCAGAGTGGTCAGAGAGAGAGGCGGCGCGCAGAGTGGTCAGAGAGAGGGGATCCGCGCGCAGAGAGGTCAGAGAGTGAGGCCGCGCGCAGAGTGGTCAGAGAGTGAGGCTGATTGCAGAGTGGTCAGAGAGTGAGGCCGCGCGCAGAGTGGTCAGAGAGTGATGCTGCGCAGAAAGTGAGGCTGCGTGCAGAGTGGTCAGAGGGGGAGGCTGCGCGCAGAGTGGTCAGAGAGGGAGGCTGCGTGCAGAGTGGTCAGAGAGGGAGGCTGCGCGCAGAGTGGTCAGAGAGGGAGGCGGCGCGCAGAGAGGTCAGAGAGAGAGGCGGCGCGCAGAGTGGTCAGAGAGAGAGGCGGCGCGCAGAGTGGTCAGAGAGAGAGGCGGCGCGCCGAGTGGTCAGAGAGAGAGGCGGCGCGCAGAGTGGTCAGAGAGAGAGGCGGCGCGCAGAGTGTTCAGAGAGAGAGGATCCGCGCGCAGAGAGGTCAGAGAGTGAGGCTGATTGCAGAGTGGTCAGAGAGAGAGGCCGCGCGCAGAGTGGTCAGAGAGTGAGGCTGATTGCAGAGTGGTCAGAGAGTGAGGCCGCGCGCAGAGTGGTCAGAGAGTGATGCTGCGCAGAAAGTGAGGCTGCGTGCAGAGTGGTCAGAGGGGGAGGCTGCGCGCAGAGTGGTCAGAGAGGGAGGCGGTGCGCAGAGTGGTCAGAGAGAGAGGCGGCGCGCAGAGTGGTCAGAGAGAGAGGCGGCACGCAGAGTGGTCAGAGAGAGAGGCGGCGCGCAGAGTGGTCAGAGAGAGAGGCGGCGCGCAGAGTGGTCAGAGAGAGAGGCGGCGCGCAGAGTGGTCAGAGAGAGCGGCGGCGCGCTTAGAGGTCAGAGAGAGAGGCGGCGCGCAGAGTGGTCAGAGAGAGAGGCGGCGCGCAGAGTGGTCAGAGAGAGAGGCGGCGCGCAGAGTGGTCAGAGAGAGAGGCAGCGCGCAGAGTGGTCAGATAGAGAGGCGGCGCGCAGAGTGATCAGAGAGAGCGGATCCGCGCGCAGAGTGATCAGAGAGTGAGGCTGATTGCAGAGTGGTCAGAGAGAGAGACCGCGCGCAGAGTGGTCAGAGAGTGAGGCTGATTGCAGAGTGGTCAGAGAGTGAGGCCGCGCGCAGAGTGGTCAGAGAGTGATGCTGCGCAGAAAGTGAGGCTGCGTGCAGAGTGGTCAGAGGGGGAGGCTGCGCGCACAGTGGTCAGAGAGGGAGGGAGCGCGCAGAGTGGTCAGAGAGGGAGGCTGCGCGCAGAGTGGTCAGAGAGAGAGGCGGCGCGCAGAGTGGTCAGAGAGAGAGGATCCGCGCGCAGAGTGGTCAGAGAGTGAGGCTGATTGCAGAGTGGTCAGAGAGAGAGGCCGCGCGCAGAGTGGTCAGAGAGTGAGGCTGATTGCAGAGTGGTCAGAGAGTGAGGCCGCGCGCAGAGTGGTCAGAGAGTGATTCTGCGCAGAAAGTGAGGCGGCGCGCAGAGTGGTCAGAGAGGGATGCAGCGCGCAGAGTGGTCAGAGAGGGAGGCGGCGCGCAGTGGTCAGAGAGGGATGCGGCGCGCAGAGTGGTCAGAGAGAGAGGCGGCGCGCAGAGAGATCAGAGAGAGAGGCGGCGCGCATTGTGGTCAGAGAGAGAGGCGGCGCGCCGAGTGGTCAGAGAGAGAGGCGGCGCGCAGAGTGGTCAGAGAGAGAGGCGGCGCGCAGAGTGGTCAGAGAGAGAGGCGGCGCGCAGAGAGGTCAGAGAGAGAGGCGGCGCGCAGAGTGGTCAGAGAGAGAGGCGGCGCGCCGAGTGGTCAGAGAGAGAGGCGGCGCGCAGAGTGGTCAGAGAGAGAGGCGGCGCGCAGAGTGGTCAGAGAGAGAGGCGGCGCGCAGAGTGGTCAGAGAGAGAGGCTGCGCGCAGAGTGGTCAGAGAGAGAGGATCCGCGCGCAGAGTGGTCAGAGAGTGAGGCTGATTGCAGAGTGGTCAGAGATAGAGGCCGCCCGCAGACTGGTCAGAGAGTGAGGCTGATTGCAGAGTGGTCAGAGAGTGAGGCCGCGCGCAGAGTGGTCAGAGAGTGATGCTGCGCAGAAAGTGAGGCTACGTGCAGAGTGGTCATAGGGGGAGGCTGCGCGCAAAGTGGTCAGAGAGGGAGGCTGCGTGCAGAGTGGTCAGAGAGAGAGGCTGCGCGCAGAGTGGTCAGAGAGGGAGGCGGCGCGCAGAGAGGTCAGAGAGAGAGGCGGTGCGCAGAGTGGTCAGAGAGAGAGGCGGCGCGCCGAGTGGTCAGAGAGGGAGGCTGCGCGCAGAGTGGTCAGAGAGGGAGGCTGCGCGCAGAGTGGTCAGAGAGGGAGGCTCCGCGCAGAGTGGTCAGAGAGGGAGGCTGCGCGCAGAGTGGTCAGAGAGGGAGGCTGCGCGCAGAGTGGTCAGAGAGGGAGGCTGCGTGCAGAGTGGTTAGAGAGGGATGCTGCGCGCAGAGTCGTCAGAGAGGGAGGCGGTGCGCAGAGTTGTCAGAGTGGGAGGCTGCGCGCAGAGTGGTCAGAGAGAGAGGCGGCGCGCAGAGTGGTCAGAGAGAGAGGCGGCGCGCAGTGTGGTCAGAGAGAGAGGCGGCGCGCAGAGTGGTCAGAGAGAGAAGCGGGGCGCAGAGTGGTCAGAGAGAGAGGCGGCGCGCAGAGTGGTCAGAGAGAGAGGCGGCGCACAGAGTGGTCAGAGAGAGAGGCGGCGCGCAGAGTGGTCAGAGAGAGAGGCGGCGCGCAGAGTGGTCAGAGAGAGAGGCGGTGCGCAGAGAGGTCAGAGAGAGAGGCGGCGCGCAGAGTGGTCAGAGAGAGAGGCGGCGCGCAGAGTGGTCAGATAGAGAGGCGGCGCGCAGAGTGGTCAGAGAGAGAGGATCCGCGCGCAGAGTGGTCAGAGAGTGAGGCGGCGCGCAGACTGGTCAGAGAGGGAGGCGGCGCGCAGAGTGGTCAGAGAGGGAGGCTGCGCGCAGAGTGGTCAGAGAGGGAGGCTGCGCGCAGAGTGGTCAGAGAGGGAGGCTGCGCGCAGAGTGGTCAGAGAGGGAGGCTGCGCGCAGAGTGGTCAGAGAGGGAGGCGGCGCGCAGAGTGGTCAGAGAGGGATGCGGCGCGCAGAGTGGTCAGAGAGGGAGGCGGCGCGCAGAGTGGTCAGAGAGGGATGCGGCGCGCAGAGTGGTCAGAGAGGGAGGCGGCGCGCAGAGTGGTCAGAGAGAGAGGCGGTGCGCAGAGTGGTCAGAGAGAGAGGCGGCGCGCAGAGTGGTCAGAGAGAGAGGCGGCGCGCAGAGAGGTCAGAGAGAGAGGCGGAGCGCAGAGTGGTCAGAGAGAGAGGCGGCGCGCGAGTGATCAGAGAGAGAGGCGGCGCGCAGAGTGGTCAGAGAGAGAGGCGGCGCGCCGAGTGGTCAGAGAGAGAGGCGGCGCGCAGAGTGGTCAGAGAGAGAGGCGGCGCGCAGAGTGGTCAGAGAGAGAGGCGGCGCGCAGAGTGGTCAGAGAGAGAGGCGGCGCGCAGAGTGGTCAGAGAGAGAGGATCCGCGCGCAGAGTGGTCAGAGAGTGAGGCTGATTGCAGAGTGGTCAGAGTGAGAGGCCGCGCGCAGAGTGGTCAGAGAGTGAGGCTGATTGCAGAGTGGTCAGAGAGTGAGGCCGCGCGCAGAGTGGTCAGAGAGTGATGCTGCGCAGAAAGTGAGGCTGCGTGCAGAGTGGTCAGAGGGGGAGGCTGCGCGCACAGTGGTCAGAGAGGGAGGCTGCGTGCAGAGTGGTCAGAGAGGGAGGCTGCGCGCAGAGTGGTCAGAGAGGGAGGATCCGCGCGCAGAGTGGTCAGAGAGTGAGGCTGATTGCAGAGTGGTCAGAGAGAGAGGCCGCGCGCAGAGTGGTCAGAGAGTGAGGCTGATTGCAGAGTGGTCAGAGAGTGAGGCCGCGCGCAGAGTGGTCAGAGAGTGATGCTGCGCAGAAAGTGAGGCTGTGTGCAGAGTGGTCAGAGGGGGAGGCTGCGCGCAAAGTGGTCAGAGAGGGAGGCTGCGTGCAGAGTGGTCAGAGAGGGAGGCGGTGCGCAGAGTGGTCAGAGAGAGAGGCGGCGCGCAGAGTGGTCAGAGAGAGAGGCGGCACGCAGAGTGGTCAGAGAGGGAGGCGGCGCGCAGAGTGGTCAGAGAGAGAGGCGGCGCGCAGAGTGGTCAGAGAGAGAGGCGGCGCGCAGAGTGGTCAGAGAGATAGGCGGCGCGCTTAGAGGTCAGAGAGAGAGGCGGCGCGCAGAGTGGTCAGAGAGAGAGGCGGCGCGCAGAGTGGTCAGAGAGAGAGGCGGCGCGCAGAGAGGTCAGATAGAGAGGCGGCGCGCAGAGTGGTCAGAGAGAGCGGATCCGCGCGCAGAGTGATCAGAGAGTGAGGCTGATTGCAGAGTGGTCAGAGAGAGAGGCAGCGCGCAGAGAGGTCAGATAGAGAGGCGGCGCGCAGAGTGGTCAGAGAGAGCGGATCCGCGCGCAGAGTGATCAGAGAGTGAGGCTGATTGCAGAGTGGTCAGAGAGAGAGGCAGCGCGCAGAGAGGTCAGATAGAGAGGCGGCGCGCAGAGTGGTCAGAGAGAGAGGATCCGCGCGCAGAGTGGTCAGAGAGTGAGGCTGATTGCAGAGTGGTCAGAGATAGAGGCCGCCCGCAGAGTGGTCAGAGAGTGAGGCTGATTGCAGAGTGGTCAGAGAGTGAGGCCGCGCGCAGAGTGGTCAGAGAGTGATGCTGCGCAGAAAGTGAGGCTGCGTGCAGAGTGGTCATAGGGGGAGGCTGCGCGCAAAGTGGTCAGAGAGGGAGGCTGCGTGCAGAGTGGTCAGAGAGAGAGGCTGCGCGCAGAGTGGTCAGAGAGGGAGGCGGCGCGCAGAGAGGTCAGAGAGAGAGGCGGCGCGCAGAGTGGTCAGAGAGGGAGGCTGCGCGCAGAGTGGTCAGAGAGGGAGGCTGCGCGCAGAGTGGTCAGAGAGGGAGGCTCCGCGCAGAGTGGTCAGAGAGGGAGGCTGCGCGCAGAGTGGTCAGAGAGGGAGGCTGCGCGCAGAGTGGTCAGAGAGGGAGGCTGCGTGCAGAGTGGTTAGAGAGGGATGCTGCGCGCAGAGTCGTCAGAGAGGGAGGCGGCGCGCAGAGTTGTCAGAGTGGGAGGCGGCGCGCAGAGTGGTCAGAGAGAGAGGCGGCGCGCAGAGTGGTCAGAGAGAGAGGCGGCGCGCAGTGTGGTCAGAGAGAGAGGCGGCGCGCAGAGTGGTCAGAGAGAGAGGCGGGGCGCAGAGTGGTCAGAGAGAGAGGCGGCGCGCAGAGTGGTCAGAGAGAGAGGCGGCGCACAGAGTGGTCAGAGAGAGAGGCGGCGCGCAGAGTGGTCAGAGAGAGAGGCGGCGCGCAGAGTGGTCAGAGAGAGAGGCGGTGCGCAGAGAGGTCAGAGAGAGAGGCGGCGCGCAGAGTGGTCAGAGAGAGAGGCGGCGCGCAGAGTGGTCAGATAGAGAGGCGGCGCGCAGAGTGGTCAGAGAGAGAGGATCCGCGCGCAGAGTGGTCAGAGAGTGAGGCGGCGCGCAGACTGGTCAGAGAGGGAGGCGGCGCGCAGAGTGGTCAGAGAGGGAGGCTGCGCGCAGAGTGGTCAGAGAGGGAGGCTGCGCGCAGAGTGGTCAGAGAGGGAGGCTGCGCGCAGTGTGGTCAGAGAGGGAGGCTGCGCGCAGAGTGGTCAGAGAGGGAGGCGGCGCGCAGAGTGGTCAGAGAGGGATGCGGCGCGCAGAGTGGTCAGAGAGGGAGGCGGCGCGCAGAGTGGTCAGAGAGAGAGGCGGTGCGCAGAGTGGTCAGAGAGAGAGGTGGCGCGCAGAGTGGTCAGAGAGAGAGGCGGCGCGCAGAGAGGTCAGAGAGAGAGGCGGAGCGCAGAGTGGTCAGAGAGAGAGGCGGCGCGCGAGTGGTCAGAGAGAGAGGCGGCGCGCAGAGTGGTCAGAGAGAGAGGCGGCGCGCCGAGTGGTCAGAGAGAGAGGCGGCGCGCAGAGTGGTCAGAGAGAGAGGCGGCGCGCAGAGTGGTCAGAGAGAGAGGCGGCGCGCAGAGTGGTCAGAGAGAGAGGCGGCGCGCAGAGTGGTCAGAGAGAGAGGATCCGCGCGCAGAGTGGTCAGAGAGTGAGGCTGATTGCAGAGTGGTCAGAGTGAGAGGCCGCGCGCAGAGTGGTCAGAGAGTGAGGCTGATTGCAGAGTGGTCAGAGAGTGAGGCCGCGCGCAGAGTGGTCAGAGAGTGATGCTGCGCAGAAAGTGAGGCTGCGTGCAGAGTGGTCAGAGGGGGAGGCTGCGCGCACAGTGGTCAGAGAGGGAGGCTGCGTGCAGAGTGGTCAGAGAGGGAGGCTGCGCGCAGAGTGGTCAGAGAGGGAGGATCCGCGCGCAGAGTGGTCAGAGAGTGAGGCTGATTGCAGAGTGGTCAGAGAGAGAGGCCGCGCGCAGAGTGGTCAGAGAGTGAGGCTGATTGCAGAGTGGTCAGAGAGTGAGGCCGCGCGCAGAGTGGTCAGAGAGTGATGCTGCGCAGAAAGTGAGGCTGTGTGCAGAGTGGTCAGAGGGGGAGGCTGCGCGCAAAGTGGTCAGAGAGGGAGGCTGCGTGCAGAGTGGTCAGAGAGGGAGGCGGTGCGCAGAGTGGTCAGAGAGAGAGGCGGCGCGCAGAGTGGTCAGAGAGAGAGGCGGCACGCAGAGTGGTCAGAGAGGGAGGCGGCGCGCAGAGTGGTCAGAGAGAGAGGCGGCGTGCAGAGTGGTCAGAGAGAGAGGCGGCGCGCAGAGTGGTCAGAGAGATAGGCGGCGCGCTTAGAGGTCAGAGAGAGAGGCGGCGCGCAGAGTGGTCAGAGAGAGAGGCGGCGCGCAGAGTGGTCAGAGAGAGAGGCGGCGCGCAGAGAGGTCAGATAGAGAGGCGGCGCGCAGAGTGGTCAGAGAGAGCGGATCCGCGCGCAGAGTGATCAGAGAGTGAGGCTGATTGCAGAGTGGTCAGAGAGAGAGGCAGCGCGCAGAGAGGTCAGATAGAGAGGCGGCGCGCAGAGTGGTCAGAGAGAGCGGATCCGCGCGCAGAGTGATCAGAGAGTGAGGCTGATTGCAGAGTGGTCAGAGAGAGAGACCGCGCGCAGTGTGGTCAGAGAGTGAGGCTGATTGCAGAGTGGTCAGAGAGTGAGGCCGCGCGCAGAGTGGTCAGAGAGTGATGCTGCGCAGAAAGTGAGGCTGCGTGCAGAGTGGTCAGAGGGGGAGGCTGCGCGCACAGTTGTCAGAGAGGGAGGCTGCATGCAGAGTGGTCAGAGAGGGAGGCTGCGCGCAGAGTGGTCAGAGAGAGAGGAGGCGCGCAGAGTGGTCAGAGGGAGATGCGGCGCGCAGAGTGGTCAGAGGGAGAGGCGGCGCGCAGAGTGGTCAGAGAGAGAGGCGGCGCGCAGAGAGGTCAGAGAGAGAGGCGGCGCGCAGAGTGGTCAGAGAGAGAGGCGGCGCGCAGAGAGGTCAGAGAGAGATGGCGGCGCGCAGAGAGGTCAGAGAGAGAGGCGGCGTGCAGAGAGGTCAGAGAGGGAGGCTGCGCGCAGAGTGGTCAGAGAGGGAGGCTGCGTGCAGAGTGGTTAGAGAGGGATGCTGCGCGCAGAGTGGTCAGAGAGGGAGGCGGCGCGCAGAGTTGTCAGAGTGGGAGGCGGCGCGCAGAGTGGTCAGAGAGAGAGGCGGCGCGCAGAGTGGTCAGAGAGAGAGGCGGCGCGCAGTGTGGTCAGAGAGAGAGGCGGCGCGCAGAGTGGTCAGAGAGAGAGGCGGGGCGCAGAGTGGTCAGAGAGAGAGGCGGCGCGCAGAGTGGTCAGAGAGAGAGGCGGCGCACAGAGTGGTCAGAGAGAGAGGCGGCGCGCAGAGTGGTCAGAGAGAGAGGCGGCGCGCAGAGTGGTCAGAGAGAGAGGCGGTGCGCAGAGAGGTCAGAGAGAGAGGCGGCGCGCAGAGTGGTCAGAGAGAGAGGCGGCGCGCAGAGTTGTCAGATAGAGAGGCGGCGCGCAGAGTGGTCAGAGAGAGAGGATCCGCGCGCAGAGTGGTCAGAGAGTGAGGCGGCGCGCAGACTGGTCAGAGAGGGAGGCGGCGCGCAGAGTGGTCAGAGAGGGAGGCTGCGCGCAGAGTGGTCAGAGAGGGAGGCTGCGCGCAGAGTGGTCAGAGAGGGAGGCTGCGCGCAGAGTGGTCAGAGAGGGAGGCGGCGCGCAGAGTGGTCAGAGAGGGATGCGGCGCGCAGAGTGGTCAGAGAGGGAGGCGGCGCGCAGAGTGGTCTGAGAGAGAGGCGGTGCGCAGAGTGGTCAGAGAGAGAGGCGGCGCGCAGAGTGGTCAGAGAGAGAGGCGGCGCGCAGAGAGGTCAGAGAGAGAGGCGGAGCGCTGAGTGGTCAGAGAGAGAGGCGGCGCGCGAGTGGTCAGAGAGAGAGGCGGCGCGCAGAGTGGTCAGAGAGAGAGGCGGCGCGCCGAGTGGTCAGAGAGAGAGGCGGCGCGCAGAGTGGTCAGAGAGAGAGGCGGCGCGCAGAGTGGTCAGAGAGAGAGGCGGCGCGCAGAGTGGTCAGAGAGAGAGGCGGCGCGCAGAGTGGTCAGAGAGAGAGGATCCGCGCGCAGAGTGGTCAGAGAGTGAGGCTGATTGCAGAGTGGTCAGAGTGAGAGGCCGCGCGCAGAGTGGTCAGAGAGTGAGGCTGATTGCAGAGTGGTCAGAGAGTGAGGCCGCGCGCAGAGTGGTCAGAGAGTGATGCTGCGCAGAAAGTGAGGCTGCGTGCAGAGTGGTCAGAGGGGGAGGCTGCGCGCACAGAGGTCAGAGAGGGAGGCTGCGTGCAGAGTGGTCAGAGAGGGAGGCTGCGCGCAGAGTGGTCAGAGAGGGAGGATCCGCGCGCAGAGTGGTCAGAGAGTGAGGCTGATTGCAGAGTGGTCAGAGAGAGAGGCCGCGCGCAGAGTGGTCAGAGAGTGAGGCTGATTGCAGAGTGGTCAGAGAGTGAGGCCGCGCGCAGAGTGGTCAGAGAGTGATGCTGCGCAGAAAGTGAGGCTGTGTGCAGAGTGGTCAGAGGGGGAGGCTGCGCGCAAAGTGGTCAGAGAGGGATGCTGCGTGCAGAGTGGTCAGAGAGGGAGGCGGTGCGCAGAGTGGTCAGAGAGAGAGGCGGCGCGCAGAGTGGTCAGAGAGAGAGGCGGCACGCAGAGTGGTCAGAGAGGGAGGCGGCGCGCAGAGTGGTCAGAGAGAGAGGCGGCGCGCAGAGTGGTCAGAGAGATAGGCGGCGCGCTTAGAGGTCAGAGAGAGAGGCGGCGCGCAGAGTGGTCAGAGAGAGAGGCGGCGCGCAGAGTGGTCAGAGAGAGAGGCGGCGCGCAGAGAGGTCAGATAGAGAGGCGGCGCGCAGAGTGGTCAGAGAGAGCGGATCCGCGCGCAGAGTGATCAGAGAGTGAGGCTGATTGCAGAGTGGTCAGAGAGAGAGGCAGCGCGCAGAGAGGTCAGATAGAGAGGCGGCGCGCAGAGTGGTCAGAGAGAGCGGATCCGCGCGCAGAGTGATCAGAGAGTGAGGCTGATTGCAGAGTGGTCAGAGAGAGAGACCGCGCGCAGTGTGGTCAGAGAGTGAGGCTGATTGCAGAGTGGTCAGAGAGTGAGGCCGCGCGCAGAGTGGTCAGAGAGTGATGCTGCGCAGAAAGTGAGGCTGCGTGCAGAGTGGTCAGAGGGGGAGGCTGTGCGCACAGTGGTCAGAGAGGGAGGCTGCATGCAGAGTGGTCAGAGAGGGAGGCTGCGCGCAGAGTGGTCAGAGAGAGAGGCGACGCGCAGAGTGGTCAGAGGGAGAGGCGGCGCGCAGAGTGGTCAGAGGGACAGGCGGCGCGCAGAGTGGTCAGAGAGAGAGGCGGCGCGCAGAGAGGTCAGAGAGAGAGGCTGCGCGCAGAGTGGTCAGAGAGAGAGGCAGCGCGCAGAGAGGTCAGAGAGAGATGGCGGCGCGCAGAGAGGTCAGAGAGAGAGGCGGCGTGCAGAGAGGTCAGAGAGAGAGGCGGCGCGCAGAGTGGTCAGAGAGGGAGGCGGCGCGCAGAGTGGTCAGAGAGAGAGGCGGCGCGCAGAGTGGTTAGAGAGAGAGGCAGCGCGCAGAGAGGTCAGATAGAGAGGCGGCGCGCAGAGTGGTCAGAGAGAGCGGATCCGCGCGCAGAGTGATCAGAGAGTGAGGCTGATTGCAGAGTGGTCAGAGAGAGACACGGCGCGCAGAGTGGTCAGAGAGTGAGGCTGATTGCAGAGTTGTCAGAGAGTGAGGCCGCGCGCAGAGTGGTCAGAGAGTGATGCTGCGCAGAAAGTGAGGCTGCGTGCAGAGTGGTCAGAGGGGGAGGCTGCGCGCACAGTGGTCAGAGAGGGAGGCTGCATGCAGAGTGGTCAGAGAGGGAGGCTGCGCGCAGAGTGGTCAGAGAGAGAGACCGCGCGCAGAGTGGTCAGAGAGTGAGGCTGATTGCAGAGTGGTCAGAGAGTGAGGCCGCGCGCAGAGTGGTCAGAGAGTGATGCTGCGCAGAAAGTGAGGCTGCGTGCAGAGTGGTCAGAGGGGGAGGCTGCGCGCACAGTGGTCAGAGAGGGAGGCTGCATGCAGAGTGGTCAGAGAGGGAGGCTGCGCGCAGAGTGGTCAGAGAGAGAGGCGGCGCGCAGAGTGGTCAGAGGGAGAGGCGGCGCGCAGAGTGGTCAGAGGGAGAGGCGGCGCGCAGAGTGGTCAGAGAGAGAGGCGGCGCGCAGAGAGGTCAGAGAGAGAGGCGGCGCGCAGAGTGGTCAGAGAGAGAGGCGGTGCGCAGAGAGGTCAGGGAGAGATGGCGGCGAGCAGAGAGGTCAGAGAGAGAGGCGGCGCGCAGAGAGGTCAGAGAGAGAGGCGGCGCGCAGAGTGGTCAGAGAGAGAGGCGGCGCGCAGAGTGGTCAGAGAGGGAGGCGGCGCGCAGAGTGGTCAGAGAGGGAGGCGGCGCGCAGAGTGGTCAGAGAGGGAGGCGGCGCGCAGACTGGTCAGAGAGGGAGGCGGCGCGCAGAGTGGTCAGAGAGGGAGGCTGCGCGCAGAGTGGTCAGAGAGGGAGGCTGCGCGCAGAGTGGTCAGAGAGGGAGGCTGCGCGCAGAGTGGTCAGAGAGGGAGGCTGCGCGCAGAGTGGTTAGAGAGGGAGGCTGCGCGCAGAGTGGTCAGAGAGGGAGGCACGCGCAGAGTGCTCAGAGAGGGAGGCGGCGCGCAGAGTGGTCAGAGAGAGAGGCGGCGCGCAGAGTGGTCAGAGAGAGAGGCGGCGCGCAGAGTGGTCAGATAGAGAGGCGGCGCGCAGAGTGGTCAGAGAGAGAGGATCTGCGCGCAGAGTGGTCAGAGAGTGAGGCTGATTGCAGAGTGGTCAGAGAGAGAGGCCGCGCGCAGAGTGGTCAGAGAGTGAGGCTGATTGCAGAGTTGTCAGAGAGTGAGGCCGCACGCAGAGTGGTCAGAGAGTGATGCTGCGCAGAAAGTGAGGCTGCGTGCAGAGTGGTCAGAGGGGGAGGCTGCGCGCACTGTGGTCAGAGAGGGAGGCTGCGTGCAGAGTGGTCAGAGAGGGAGGCTGCGCGCAGAGTGGTCAGAGAGGGAGGCTGCGCGCAGAGTGGTCAGAGAGAGAGGCAGCGCGCAGAGTGGTCAGATAGAGAGGCGGCGCGCAGAGTGGTCAGAGAGAGCGGATCCGCGCGCAGAGTGATCAGAGAGTGAGGCTGATTGCAGAGTGGTCAGAGAGAGAGACCGCGCGCAGAGTGGTCAGAGAGTGAGGCTGATTGCAGAGTGGTCAGAGAGTGAGGCCGCGCGCAGAGTGGTCAGAGAGTGATGCTGCGCAGAAAGTGAGGCTGCGTGCAGAGTGGTCAGAGGGGGAGGCTGCGTGCACAGTGGTCAGAGAGTGAGGCTGCTTGCAGAGTGGTCAGAGAGGGAGGCTGCGCGCAGAGTGGTCAGAGAGGGAGGCTGCGCGCAGAGTGGTCAGAGAGAGAGGAGGCGCGCAGAGTGGTCAGAGGGAGAGGCGGCGCGCAGAGTGGTCAGAGGGAGAGGCGGCGCGCAGAGTGGTCAGAGAGAGAGGCGGCGCGCAGTGAGGTCAGAGAGAGAGGCGGCGCGCAGAGTGGTCAGAGAGAGAGGCGGCGCGCAGAGAGGTCAGGGAGAGATGGCGGCGCGCAGAGAGGTCAGAGAGAGAAGCGGCGCGCAGAGAGGTCAGAGAGAGAGGCGGCGCGCAGAGTGGTCAGAGAGAGAGGCGGCGCGCAGAGTGGTCAGAGAGGGAGGCGGCGCGCAGAGTGGTCAGAGAGGGAGGCGGCGCGCAGAGTGGTCAGAGAGGGAGGCGGCGCGCAGACTGGTCAGAGAGGGAGGCGGCGCGCAGAGTGGTCAGAGAGGGAGGCTGCGCGCAGAGTGGTCAGAGAGGGAGGCTGCGCGCAGAGTGGTCAGAGAGGGAGGCTGCGCGCAGAGTTGTCAGAGAGGGAGGCTGCGCGCAGAGTGGTCAGAGAGGGAGGCTGCGCGCAGAGTGGTTAGAGAGGGAGGCTGCGCGCAGAGTGGTCAGAGAGGGAGGCACGCGCAGAGTGGTCAGAGAGGGAGGCGGCGCGCAGAGTGGTCAGAGAGGGAGGCGGCGCGCAGAGTGGTCAGAGAGGGAGGCGGCGCGCAGAGTGCTCAGTGAGGGAGGCGGCGCGCAGAGTGGTCAGAGAGGGAGGCGGCGCGCCGAGTTGTCAGAGTGGGAGGCGGCGCGCAGAGTGGTCAGAGAGAGAGGCGTCGCGCAGAGTGGTCAGAGAGAGAGGCGGCGCGCAGTGTGGTCAGAGAGAGAGGCGGCGCGCAGAGTGGTCAGAGAGAGAGGCGGGGCGCAGAGTGGTCAGAGAGAGAGGCGGCGCGCAGAGTGGTCAGAGAGAGAGGCGGCGCACAGAGTGGTCAGAGAGAGAGGCGGCGCGCAGAGTGGTCAGAGAGAGAGGCGGCGCGCAGAGTGGTCAGAGAGAGAGGCGGTGCGCAGAGAGGTCAGAGAGTGATGCTGCGCAGAAAGTGAGGCTGCGTGCAGAGTGGTCAGAGAGGGAGGCTGCGCGCACAGTGGTCAGAGAGGGAGGGAGCGCGCAGAGTGGTCAGAGAGGGAGGCTGCGCGCAGAGTGGTCAGAGAGAGAGGCGGCGCGCAGAGTGGTCAGAGAGAGAGGATCCGCGCGCAGAGTGGTCAGAGAGTGAGGCTGATTGCAGAGTGGTCAGAGAGAGAGGCCGCGCGCAGAGTGGTCAGAGAGTGAGGCTGATTGCAGAGTGGTCAGAGAGTGAGGCCGCGCGCAGAGTGGTCAGAGAGTGATTCTGCGCAGAAAATGAGGCGGCGCGCAGAGTGGTCAGAGAGGGATGCAGCGCGCAGAGTGGTCAGAGAGGGAGGCGGCGCGCAGTGGTCAGAGAGGGATGCGGCGCGCAGAGTGGTCAGAGAGAGAGGCGGCGCGCAGAGAGATCAGAGAGAGAGGCGGCGCGCAGAGTGGTCAGAGAGAGAGGCGGCGCGCCGAGTGGTCAGAGAGAGAGGCGGCGCGCAGAGTGGTCAGAGAGAGAGGCGGCGCGCAGAGTGGTCAGAGAGAGAGGCGGCGCGCAGAGAGGTCAGAGAGAGAGGCGGCGCGCAGAGTGGTCAGAGAGAGAGGCGGCGCACCGAGTGGTCAGAGAGAGAGGCGGCGCGCAGAGTGGTCAGAGAGAGAGGCGGCGCGCAGAGTGGTCAGAGAGAGAGGCGGCGCGCAGAGTGGTCAGAGAGAGAGGCGGCGCGCAGAGTGGTCAGAGAGAGAGGATCCGCGCGCAGAGTGGTCAGAGAGTGAGGCTGATTGCAGAGTGGTCAGAGATAGAGGCCGCCCGCAGAGTGGTCAGAGAGTGAGGCTGATTGCAGAGTGGTCAGAGAGTGAGGCCGCGCGCAGAGTGGTCAGAGAGTGATGCTGCGCAGAAAGTGAGGCTGCGTGCAGAGTGGTCATAGGGGGAGGCTGCGCGCAAAGTGGTCAGAGAGGGAGGCTGCGTGCAGAGTGGTCAGAGAGAGAGGCTGCGCGCAGAGTGGTCAGAGAGGGAGGCGGCGCGCAGAGAGGTCAGAGAGAGAGGCGGTGCGCAGAGTGGTCAGAGAGAGAGGCGGCGCGCCGAGTGGTCAGAGAGGGAGGCTGCGCGCAGAGTGGTCAGAGAGGGAGGCTGCGCGCAGAGTGGTCAGAGAGGGAGGCTCCGCGCAGAGTGGTCAGAGAGGGAGGCTGCGCGCAGAGTGGTCAGAGAGGGAGGCTGCGCGCAGAGTGGTCAGAGAGGGAGGCTGCGTGCAGAGTGGTTAGAGAGGGATGCTGCGCGCAGAGTCGTCAGAGAGGGAGGCGGCGCGCAGAGTTGTCAGAGTGGGAGGCGGCGCGCAGAGTGGTCAGAGAGAGAGGCGGCGCGCAGAGTGGTCAGAGAGAGAGGCGGCGCGCAGTGTGGTCAGAGAGAGAGGCGGCGCGCAGAGTGGTAAGAGAGAGAGGCGGGGCGCAGAGTGGTCAGAGAGAGAGGCGGCGCGCAGAGTGGTCAGAGAGAGAGGCGGCGCACAGAGTGGTCAGAGAGAGAGGCGGCGCGCAGAGTGATCAGAGAGAGAGGCGGCGCGCAGAGTGGTCAGAGAGAGAGGCGGTGCGCAGAGAGGTCAGAGAGAGAGGCGGCGCGCAGAGTGGTCAGAGAGAGAGGCGGCGCGCAGAGTGGTCAGATAGAGAGGCGGCGCGCAGAGTGGTCAGAGAGAGAGGATCCGCGCGCAGAGTGGTCAGAGAGTGAGGCGGCGCGCAGACTGGTCAGAGAGGGAGGCGGCGCGCAGAGTGGTCAGAGAGGGAGGCTGCGCGCAGAGTGGTCAGAGAGGGAGGCTGCGCGCAGAGTGGTCAGAGAGGGAGGCTGCGCGCAGAGTGGTCAGAGAGGGAGGCTGCGCGCAGAGTGGTCAGAGAGGGAGGCGGCGCGCAGAGTGGTCAGAGAGGGATGCGGCGCGCAGAGTGGTCAGAGAGGGAGGCGGCGCGCAGAGTGGTCAGAGAGAGAGGCGGTGCGCAGAGTGGTCAGAGAGAGAGGCGGCGCGCAGAGTGGTCAGAGAGAGAGGCGGCGCGCAGAGAGGTCAGAGAGAGAGGCGGAGCGCAGAGTGGTCAGAGAGAGAGGCGGCGCGCGAGTGGTCAGAGAGAGAGGCGGCGCGCAGAGTGGTCAGAGAGAGAGGCGGCGCGCCGAGTGGTCAGAGAGAGAGGCGGCGCGCAGAGTGGTCAGAGAGAGAGGCGGCGCGCAGAGTGGTCAGAGAGAGAGGCGGCGCGCAGAGTGGTCAGAGAGAGAGGCGGCGCGCAGAGTGGTCAGAGAGAGAGGATCCGCGCGCAGAGTGGTCAGAGAGTGAGGCTGATTGCAGAGTGGTCAGAGTGAGAGGCCGCGCGCAGAGTGGTCAGAGAGTGAGGCTGATTGCAGAGTGGTCAGAGAGTGAGGCCGCGCGCAGAGTGGTCAGAGAGTGATGCTGCGCAGAAAGTGAGGCTGCGTGCAGAGTGGTCAGAGGGGGAGGCTGCGCGCACAGTGGTCAGAGAGGGAGGCTGCGTGCAGAGTGGTCAGAGAGGGAGGCTGCGCGCAGAGTGGTCAGAGAGGGAGGATCCGCGCGCAGAGTGGTCAGAGAGTGAGGCTGATTGCAGAGTGGTCAGAGAGAGAGGCCGCGCGCAGAGTGGTCAGAGAGTGAGGCTGATTGCAGAGTGGTCAGAGAGTGAGGCCGCGCGCAGAGTGGTCAGAGAGTGATGCTGCGCAGAAAGTGAGGCTGTGTGCAGAGTGGTCAGAGGGGGAGGCTGCGCGCAAAGTGGTCAGAGAGGGAGGCTGCGTGCAGAGTGGTCAGAGAGGGAGGCGGTGCGCAGAGTGGTCAGAGAGAGAGGCGGCGCGCAGAGTGGTCAGAGAGAGAGGCGGCACGCAGAGTGGTCAGAGAGGGAGGCGGCGCGCAGAGTGGTCAGAGAGAGAGGCGGCGCGCAGAGTGGTCAGAGAGAGAGGCGGCGCGCAGAGTGGTCAGAGAGATAGGCGGCGCGCTTAGAGGTCAGAGAGAGAGGCGGCGTGCAGAGTGGTCAGAGAGAGAGGCGGCGCGCAGAGTGGTCAGAGAGAGAGGCGGCGCGCAGAGAGGTCAGATAGAGAGGCGGCGCGCAGAGTGGTCAGAGAGAGTGGATCCGCGCGCAGAGTGATCAGAGAGTGAGGCTGATTGCAGAGTGGTCAGAGAGAGAGGCAGCGCGCAGAGAGGTCAGATAGAGAGGCGGCGCGCAGAGTGGTCAGAGAGAGCGGATCCGCGCGCAGAGTGATCAGAGAGTGAGGCTGATTGCAGAGTGGTCAGAGAGAGAGGCAGCGCGCAGAGAGGTCAGATAGAGAGGCGGCGCGCAGAGTGGTCAGAGAGAGAGGATCCGCGCGCAGAGTGGTCAGAGAGTGATGCTGCGCAGAAAGTGAGGCTGCGTGCAGAGTGGTCATAGGGGGAGGCTGCGCGCAAAGTGGTCAGAGAGGGAGGCTGCGTGCAGAGTGGTCAGAGAGAGAGGCTGCGCGCAGAGTGGTCAGAGAGGGAGGCGGCGCGCAGAGAGGTCAGAGAGAGAGGCGGTGCGCAGAGTGGTCAGAGAGAGAGGCGGCGCGCCGAGTGGTCAGAGAGGGAGGCTGCGCGCAGAGTGGTCAGAGAGGGAGGCTGCGCGCAGAGTGGTCAGAGAGGGAGGCTCCGCGCAGAGTGGTCAGAGAGGGAGGCTGCGCGCAGAGTGGTCAGAGAGGGAGGCTGCGCGCAGAGTGGTCAGAGAGGGAGGCTGCGTGCAGAGTGGTTAGAGAGGGATGCTGCGCGCAGAGTCGTCAGAGAGGGAGGCGGCGCGCAGAGTTGTCAGAGTGGGAGGCGGCGCGCAGAGTGGTCAGAGAGAGAGGCGGCGCGCAGAGTGGTCAGAGAGAGAGGCGGCGCGCAGTGTGGTCAGAGAGAGAGGCGGCGCGCAGAGTGGTCAGAGAGAGAGGCGGGGCGCAGAGTGGTCAGAGAGAGAGGCGGCGCGCAGAGTGGTCAGAGAGAGAGGCGGCGCACAGAGTGGTCAGAGAGAGAGGCGGCGCGCAGAGTGGTCAGAGAGAGAGGCGGCGCGCAGAGTGGTCAGAGAGAGAGGCGGTGCGCAGAGAGGTCAGAGAGAGAGGCGGCGCGCAGAGTGGTCAGAGAGAGAGGCGGCGCGCAGAGTGGTCAGATAGAGAGGCGGCGCGCAGAGTGGTCAGTGAGAGAGGATCCGCGCGCAGAGTGGTCAGAGAGTGAGGCGGCGCGCAGACTGGTCAGAGAGGGAGGCGGCGCGCAGAGTGGTCAGAGAGGGAGGCTGCGCGCAGAGTGGTCAGAGAGGGAGGCTGCGCGCAGAGTGGTCAGAGAGGGAGGCTGCGCGCAGAGTGGTCAGAGAGGGAGGCTGCGCGCAGAGTGGTCAGAGAGGGAGGCGGCGCGCAGAGTGGTCAGAGAGGGATGCGGCGCGCAGAGTGGTCAGAGAGGGAGGCGGCGCGCAGAGTGGTCAGAGAGAGAGGCGGTGCGCAGAGTGGTCAGAGAGAGAGGCGGCGCGCAGAGTGGTCAGAGAGAGAGGCGGCGCGCAGAGAGGTCAGAGAGAGAGGCGGAGCGCAGAGTGGTCAGAGAGAGAGGCGGCGCGCGAGTGGTCAGAGAGAGAGGCGGCGCGCAGAGTGGTCAGAGAGAGAGGCGGCGCGCCGAGTGGTCAGAGAGAGAGGCGGCGCGCAGAGTGGTCAGAGAGAGAGGCGGCGCGCAGAGTGGTCAGAGAGAGAGGCGGCGCGCAGAGTGGTCAGAGAGAGAGGCGGCGCGCAGAGTGGTCAGAGAGAGAGGATCCGCGCGCAGAGTGGTCAGAGAGTGAGGCTGATTGCAGAGTGGTCAGAGTGAGAGGCCGCGCGCAGAGTGGTCAGAGAGTGAGGCTGATTGCAGAGTGGTCAGAGAGTGAGGCCGCGCGCAGAGTGGTCAGAGAGTGATGCTGCGCAGAAAGTGAGGCTGCGTGCAGAGTGGTCAGAGGGGGAGGCTGCGCGCACAGTGGTCAGAGAGGGAGGCTGCGTGCAGAGTGGTCAGAGAGGGAGGCAGCGCGCAGAGTGGTCAGAGAGGGAGGATCCGCGCGCAGAGTGGTCAGAGAGTGAGGCTGATTGCAGAGTGGTCAGAGAGAGAGGCCGCGCGCAGAGTGGTCAGAGAGTGAGGCTGATTGCAGAGTGGTCAGAGAGTGAGGCCGCGCGCAGAGTGGTCAGAGAGTGATGCTGCGCAGAAAGTGAGGCTGTGTGCAGAGTGGTCAGAGGGGGAGGCTGCGCGCAAAGTGGTCAGAGAGGGAGGCTGCGTGCAGAGTGGTCAGAGAGGGAGGCGGTGCGCAGAGTGGTCAGAGAGAGAGGCGGCGCGCAGAGTGGTCAGAGAGAGAGGCGGCACGCAGAGTGGTCAGAGAGGGAGGCGGCGCGCAGAGTGGTCAGAGAGAGAGGCGGCGCGCAGAGTGGTCAGAGAGAGAGGCGGCGCGCAGAGTGGTCAGAGAGATAGGCGGCGCGCTTAGAGGTCAGAGAGAGAGGCGGCGCGCAGAGTGGTCAGAGAGAGAGGCGGCGCGCAAAGTGGTCAGAGAGAGAGGCGGCGTGCAGAGAGGTCAGATAGAGAGGCGGCGCGCAGAGTGGTCAGAGAGAGCGGATCCGCGCGCAGAGTGATCAGAGAGTGAGGCTGATTGCAGAGTGGTCAGAGAGAGAGGCAGCGCGCAGAGAGGTCAGATAGAGAGGCGTCGCGCAGAGTGGTCAGAGAGAGCGGATCCGCGCGCAGAGTGATCAGAGAGTGAGGCTGATTGCAGAGTGGTCAGAGAGAGAGACCGCGCGCAGTGTGGTCAGAGAGTGAGGCTGATTGCAGAGTGGTCAGAGAGTGAGGCCGCGCGCAGAGTGGTCAGAGAGTGATGCTGCGCAGAAAGTGAGGCTGCGTGCAGAGTGGTCAGAGGGGGAGGCTGCGCGCACAGTGGTCAGAGAGGGAGGCTGCATGCAGAGTGGTCAGAGAGGGAGGCTGCGCGCAGAGTGGTCAGAGAGAGAGGCGGCGCGCAGAGTGGTCAGAGGGAGAGGCGGCGCGCAGAGTGGTCAGAGGGAGAGGCGGCACGCAGAGTGGTCAGAGAGAGAGGCGGCGCGCAGAGAGGTCAGAGAGAGAGGCGGCGCGCAGAGTGGTCAGAGAGAGAGGCGGCGCGCAGAGAGGTCAGAGAGAGATGGCGGCGCGCAGAGAGGTCAGAGAGAGAGGCGGCGTGCAGAGAGGTCAGAGAGAGAGGCGGCGCGCAGAGTGGTCAGAGAGGGAGGCGGCGCGCAGAGTGGTCAGAGAGAGAGGCGGCGCGCAGAGTGGTTAGAGAGAGAGGCAGCGCGCAGAGAGGTCAGATAGAGAGGCGGCGCGCAGAGTGGTCAGAGAGAGCGGATCCGCGCGCAGAGTGGTCAGAGAGGGAGGCTGCGTGCAGAGTGGTCAGAGAGGGAGGCAGCGCGCAGAGTGGTCAGAGAGGGAGGCTGCGTGCAGAGTGGTTAGAGAGGGATGCTGCGCGCAGAGTCGTCAGAGAGGGAGGCGGCGCACAGAGTTGTCAGAGTGGGAGGCGGCGCGCAGAGTGGTCAGAGAGAGAGGCGGCGCGCAGAGTGGTCAGAGAGAGAGGCGGCGCGCAGTGTGGTCAGAGAGAGAGGCGGCGCGCAGAGTGGTCAGAGAGAGAGGCGGGGCGCAGAGTGGTCAGAGAGAGAGGCGGCGCGCAGAGTGGTCAGAGAGAGAGGCGGCGCACAGAGTGGTCAGAGAGAGAGGCGGCGCGCAGAGTGGTCAGAGAGAGAGGCGGCGCGCAGAGTGGTCAGAGAGAGAGGCGGTGCGCAGAGAGGTCAGAGAGAGAGGCGGCGCGCAGAGTGGTCAGAGAGAGAGGCGGCGCGCAGAGTTGTCAGATAGAGAGGCGGCGCGCAGAGTGGTCAGAGAGAGAGGATCCGCGCGCAGAGTGGTCAGAGAGTGAGGCGGCGCGCAGACTGGTCAGAGAGGGAGGCGGCGCGCAGAGTGGTCAGAGAGGGAGGCTGCGCGCAGAGTGGTCAGAGAGGGAGGCTGCGCGCAGAGTGGTCAGAGAGGGAGGCTGCGCGCAGAGTGGTCAGAGAGGGAGGCTGCGCGCAGAGTGGTCAGAGAGGGAGGCGGCGCGCAGAGTGGTCAGAGAGGGATGCGGCGCGCAGAGTGGTCAGAGAGGGAGGCGGCGCGCAGAGTGGTCAGAGAGAGAGGCGGTGCGCAGAGTGGTCAGAGAGAGAGGCGGCGCGCAGAGTGGTCAGAGAGAGAGGCGGCGCGCAGAGAGGTCAGAGAGAGAGGCGGAGCGCAGAGTGGTCAGAGAGAGAGGCGGCGCGCGAGTGGTCAGAGAGAGAGGCGGCGCGCAGAGTGGTCAGAGAGAGAGGCGGCGCGCCGAGTGGTCAGAGAGAGAGGCGGTGCGCAGAGTGGTCAGAGAGAGAGGCGGCGCGCAGAGTGGTCAGAGAGAGAGGCGGCGCGCAGAGTGGTCAGAGAGATAGGCGGCGCGCAGAGTGGTCAGAGAGAGAGGATCCGCGCGCAGAGTGGTCAGAGAGTGAGGCTGATTGCAGAGTGGTCAGAGTGAGAGGCCGCGCGCAGAGTGGTCAGAGAGTGAGGCTGATTGCAGAGTGGTCAGAGAGTGAGGCCGCGCGCAGAGTGGTCAGAGAGTGATGCTGCGCAGAAAGTGAGGCTGCGTGCAGAGTGGTCAGAGGGGGAGGCTGCGCGCACAGTGGTCAGAGAGGGAGGCTGCGTGCAGAGTGGTCAGAGAGGGAGGCTGCGCGCAGAGTGGTCAGAGAGGGAGGATCCGCGCGCAGAGTGGTCAGAGAGTGAGGCTGATTGCAGAGTGGTCAGAGAGAGAGGCCGCGCGCAGAGTGGTCAGAGAGTGAGGCTGATTGCAGAGTGGTCAGAGAGTGAGGCCGCGCGCAGAGTGGTCAGAGAGTGATGCTGCGCAGAAAGTGAGGCTGTGTGCAGAGTGGTCAGAGGGGGAGGCTGCGCGCAAAGTGGTCAGAGAGGGAGGCTGCGTGCAGAGTGGTCAGAGAGGGAGGCGGTGCGCAGAGTGGTCAGAGAGAGAGGCGGCGCGCAGAGTGGTCAGAGAGAGAGGCGGCACGCAGAGTGGTCAGAGAGGGAGGCGGCGCGCAGAGTGGTCAGAGAGAGAGGCGGCGCGCAGAGTGGTCAGAGAGAGAGGCGGCGCGCAGAGTGGTCAGAGAGATAGGCGGCGCGCTTAGAGGTCAGAGAGAGAGGCGGCGCGCAGAGTGGTCAGAGAGAGAGGCGGCGCGCAGAGTGGTCAGAGAGAGAGGCGGCGCGCAGAGAGGTCAGATAGAGAGGCGGCGCGCAGAGTGGTCAGAGAGAGCGGATCCGCGGTCAGAGAGAGCGGATCCGCGCGCAGAGTGATCAGAGAGTGAGGCTGATTGCAGAGTGGTCAGAGAGAGAGGCAGCGCGCAGAGAGGTCAGATAGAGAGGCGGCGCGCAGAGTGGTCAGAGAGAGCGGATCCGCGCGCAGAGTGATCAGAGAGTGAGGCTGATTGCAGAGTGGTCAGAGAGAGAGACCGCGCGCAGTGTGGTCAGAGAGTGAGGCTGATTGCAGAGTGGTCAGAGAGTGAGGCCGCGCGCAGAGTGGTCAGAGAGTGATGTTGCGCAGAAAGTGAGGCTGCGTGCAGAGTGGTCAGAGGGGGAGGCTGCGCGCACAGTGGTCAGAGAGGGAGGCTGCATGCAGAGTGGTCAGAGAGGGAGGCTGCACGCAGAGTGGTCAGAGAGAGAGGCGGCGCGCAGAGTGGTCAGATGGAGAGGCGGCGCGCAGAGTGGTCAGAGGGAGAGGCGGTGCGCAGAGTGGTCAGAGAGAGAGGCGGCGCGCAGAGAGGTCAGATAGAGAGGCGGCGCGCAGAGTGGTCAGAGAGAGCGGATCCGCGCGCAGAGTGATCAGAGAGTGAGGCTGATTGCAGAGTGGTCAGAGAGAGAGGCAGCGCGCAGAGAGGTCAGATAGAGAGGCGGCGCGCAGAGTGGTCAGAGAGAGCGGATCCGCGCGCAGAGTGATCAGAGAGTGAGGCTGATTGCAGAGTGGTCAGAGAGAGAGACCGCGCGCAGTGTGGTCAGAGAGTGAGGCTGATTGCAGAGTGGTCAGAGAGTGAGGCCGCGCGCAGAGTGGTCAGAGAGTGATGCTGCGCAGAAAGTGAGGCTGCGTGCAGAGTGGTCAGAGGGGGAGGCTGCGCGCACAGTGGTCAGAGAGGGAGGCTGCATGCAGAGTGGTCAGAGAGGGAGGCTGCGCGCAGAGTGGTCAGAGAGAGAGGCGGCGCGCAGAGTGGTCAGAGGGAGAGGCGGCGCGCAGAGTGGTCAGAGGGAGAGGCGGCGCGCAGAGTGGTCAGAGAGAGAGGCGGCGCGCAGAGAGGTCAGAGAGAGAGGCGGCGCGCAGAGTGGTCAGAGAGAGAGGCGGCGCGCAGAGAGGTCAGAGAGAGATCGCGGCGCGCAGAGAGGTCAGAGAGAGAGGCGGCGTGCAGAGAGGTCAGAGAGAGAGGCGGCGCGCAGAGTGGTCAGAGAGGGAGGCGGCGCGCAGAGTGGTCAGAGAGAGAGGCGGCGCGCAGAGTGGTTAGAGAGAGAGGCAGCGCGCAGAGAGGTCAGATAGAGAGGCGGCGCGCAGAGTGGTCAGAGAGAGCGGATCCGCGCGCAGAGTGGTCAGAGAGGGAGGCGGCGCGCAGAGTGGTCAGAGAGGGAGGCTGCGCGCAGAGTGGTCAGAGAGGGAGGCTGCGTGCAGAGTGGTTAGAGAGGGATGCTGCGCGCAGAGTCGTCAGAGAGGGAGGCGGCGCGCAGAGTTGTCAGAGTGGGAGGCGGCGCGCAGAGTGGTCAGAGAGAGAGGCGGCGCGCAGAGTGGTCAGAGAGAGAGGCGGCGCGCAGTGTGGTCAGAGAGAGAGGCGGCGCGCAGAGTGGTCAGAGAGAGAGGCGGGGCGCAGAGTGGTCAGAGAGAGAGGCGGCGCGCAGAGTGGTCAGAGAGAGAGGCGGCGCACAGAGTGGTCAGAGAGAGAGGCGGCGCGCAGAGTGGTCAGAGAGAGAGGCGGTGCGCAGAGAGGTCAGAGAGAGAGGCGGCGCGCAGAGTGGTCAGAGAGAGAGGCGGCGCGCAGAGTTGTCAGATAGAGAGGCGGCGCGCAGAGTGGTCAGAGAGAGAGGATCCGCGCGCAGAGTGGTCAGAGAGTGAGGCGGCGCGCAGACTGGTCAGAGAGGGAGGCGGCGCGCAGAGTGGTCAGAGAGGGAGGCTGCGCGCAGAGTGGTCAGAGAGGGAGGCTGCGCGCAGAGTGGTCAGAGAGTGAGGCTGCGCGCAGAGTGGTCAGAGAGGGAGGCTGCGCGCAGAGTGGTCAGAGAGGGAGGCGGCGCGCAGAGTGGTCAGAGAGGGATGCGGCGCGCAGAGTGGTCAGAGAGGGAGGCGGCGCGCAGAGTGGTCAGAGAGAGAGGCGGTGCGCAGAGTGGTCAGAGAGAGAGGCGGCGCGCAGAGTGGTCAGAGAGAGAGGCGGCGCGCAGAGAGGTCAGAGAGAGAGGCGGAGCGCAGAGTGGTCAGAGAGAGAGGCGGCGCGCGAGTGGTCAGAGAGAGAGGCGGCGCGCAGAGTGGTCAGAGAGAGAGGCGGCGCGCCGAGTGGTCAGAGAGAGAGGCGGTGCGCAGAGTGGTCAGAGAGAGAGGCGGCGCGCAGAGTGGTCAGAGAGAGAGGCGGCGCGCAGAGTGGTCAGAGAGAGAGGCGGCGCGCAGAGTGGTCAGAGAGAGAGGATCCGCGCGCAGAGTGGTCAGAGAGTGAGGCTGATTGCAGAGTGGTCAGAGTGAGAGGCCGCGCGCAGAGTGGTCAGAGAGTGAGGCTGATTGCAGAGTGGTCAGAGAGTGAGGCCGCGCGCAGAGTGGTCAGAGAGTGATGCTGCGCAGAAAGTGAGGCTGCGTGCAGAGTGGTCAGAGGGGGAGGCTGCGCGCACAGTGGTCAGAGAGGGAGGCTGCGTGCAGAGTGGTCAGAGAGGGAGGCTGCGCGCAGAGTGGTCAGAGAGGGAGGATCCGCGCGCAGAGTGGTCAGAGAGTGAGGCTGATTGCAGAGTGGTCAGAGAGAGAGGCCGCGCGCAGAGTGGTCAGAGAGTGAGGCTGATTGCAGAGTGGTCAGAGAGTGAGGCCGCGCGCAGAGTGGTCAGAGAGTGATGCTGCGCAGAAAGTGAGGCTGTGTGCAGAGTGGTCAGAGGGGGAGGCTGCGCGCAAAGTGGTCAGAGAGGGAGGCTGCGTGCAGAGTGGTCAGAGAGGGAGGCGGTGCGCAGAGTGGTCAGAGAGAGAGGCGGCGCGCAGAGTGGTCAGAGAGAGAGGCGGCACGCAGAGTGGTCAGAGAGGGAGGCGGCGCGCAGAGTGGTCAGAGAGAGAGGCGGCGCGCAGAGTGGTCAGAGAGAGAGGCGGCGCGCAGAGTGGTCAGAGAGATAGGCGGCGCGCTTAGAGGTCAGAGAGAGAGGCGGCGCGCAGAGTGGTCAGAGAGAGAGGCGGCGCGCAGAGTGGTCAGAGAGAGAGGCGGCGCGCAGAGAGGTCAGATAGAGAGGCGGCGCGCAGAGTGGTCAGAGAGAGCGGATCCGCGCGCAGAGTGATCAGAGAGTGAGGCTGATTGCAGAGTGGTCAGAGAGAGAGGCAGCGCGCAGAGAGGTCAGATAGAGAGGCGGCGCGCAGAGTGGTCAGAGAGAGCGGATCCGCGCGCAGAGTGATCAGAGAGTGAGGCTGATTGCAGAGTGGTCAGAGAGAGAGACCGCGCGCAGTGTGGTCAGAGAGTGAGGCTGATTGCAGAGTGGTCAGAGAGTGAGGCCGCGCGCAGAGTGGTCAGAGAGTGATGCTGCGCAGAAAGTGAGGCTGCGTGCAGAGTGGTCAGAGGGGGAGGCTGCGCGCACAGTGGTCAGAGAGGGAGGCTGCATGCAGAGTGGTCAGAGAGGGAGGCTGCGCGCAGAGTGGTCAGAGAGAGAGGCGGCGCGCAGAGTGGTCAGAGGGAGAGGCGGCGCGCAGAGTGGTCAGAGGGAGAGGCGGCGCGCAGAGTGGTCAGAGAGAGAGGCGGCACGCAGAGAGGTCAGAGAGAGAGGCGGCGCGCTGAGTGGTCAGAGAGAGAGGCGGCGCGCAGAGAGGTCAGAGAGAGATGGCGGCGCGCAGAGAGGTGAGAGAGAGAGGCGGCGTGCAGAGAGGTCAGAGAGAGAGGCGGCGCGCAGAGTGGTCAGAGAGGGAGGCGGCGCGCAGAGTGGTCAGAGAGAGAGGCGGCGCGCAGAGTGGTTAGAGAGAGAGGCAGCGCGCAGAGAGGTCAGATAGAGAGGCGGCGCGCAGAGTGGTCAGAGAGAGCGGATCCGCGCGCAGAGTGATCAGAGAGTGAGGCTGATTGCAGAGTGGTCAGAGAGAGAGACGGCGCGCAGAGTGGTCAGAGAGTGAGGCTGATTGCAGAGTGGTCAGAGAGTGAGGCCGCGCGCAGAGTGGTCAGAGAGTGATGCTGCGCAGAAAGTGAGGCTGCGTGCAGAGTGGTCAGAGGGGGAGGCTGCGCGCACAGTGGTCAGAGAGGGAGGCTGCATGCAGAGTGGTCAGAGAGGGAGGCTGCGCGCAGAGTGGTCAGAGAGAGAGACCGCGCGCAGAGTGGTCAGAGAGTGAGGCTGATTGCAGAGTGGTCAGAGAGTGAGGCCGCGCGCAGAGTGGTCAGAGAGTGATGCTGCGCAGAAAGTGAGGCTGCGTGCAGAGTGGTCAGAGGGGGAGGCTGCGCGCACAGTGGTCAGAGAGGGAGGCTGCATGCAGAGTGGTCAGAGAGGGAGGCTGCGCGCAGAGTGGTCAGAGAGAGAGGCGGCGCGCAGAGTGGTCAGAGGGAGAGGCGGCGCGCAGAGTGGTCAGAGGGAGAGGCGGCGCGCAGAGTGGTCAGAGAGAGAGGCGGCGCGCAGAGAGGTCAGAGAGAGAGGCGGCGCGCAGAGTGGTCAGAGAGAGAGGCGGTGCGCAGAGAGGTCAGGGAGAGATGGCGGCGCGCAGAGAGGTCAGAGAGAGAGGCGGCGCGCAGAGAGGTCAGAGAGAGAGGCGGCGCGCAGAGTGGTCAGAGAGAGAGGCGGCGCGCAGAGTGGTCAGAGAGGGAGGCGGCGCGCAGAGTGGTCAGAGAGGGAGGCGGCGCGCAGAGTGGTCAGAGAGGGAGGCGGCGCGCAGACTGGTCAGAGAGGGAGGCGGCGCGCAGAGTGGTCAGAGAGGGAGGCTGCGCGCAGAGTGGTCAGAGAGGGAGGCTGCGCGCAGAGTGGTCAGAGAGGGAGGCTGCGCGCAGAGTGGTCAGAGAGGGAGGCTGCGCGCAGAGTGGTCAGAGAGGGAGGCTGCGCGCAGAGTGGTTAGAGAGGGAGGCTGCGCGCAGAGTGGTCAGAGAGGGAGGCACGCGCAGAGTGCTCAGAGAGGGAGGCGGCGCGCAGAGTGGTCAGAGAGAGAGGCGGCGCGCAGAGTGGTCAGAGAGAGAGGCGGCGCGCAGAGTGGTCAGATAGAGAGGCGGCGCGCAGAGTGGTCAGAGAGAGAGGATCCGCGCGCAGAGTGGTCAGAGAGTGAGGCTGATTGCAGAGTGGTCAGAGAGAGAGGCCGCGCGCAGAGTGGTCAGAGAGTGAGGCTGATTGCAGAGTTGTCAGAGAGTGAGGCCGCACGCAGAGTGGTCAGAGAGTGATGCTGCGCAGAAAGTGAGGCTGCGTGCAGAGTGGTCAGAGGGGGAGGCTGCGCGCACTGTGGTCAGAGAGGGAGGCTGCGTGCAGAGTGGTCAGAGAGGGAGGCTGCGCGCAGAGTGGTCAGAGAGGGAGGCTGCGCGCAGAGTGGTCAGAGAGAGAGGCAGCGCGCAGAGTGGTCAGATAGAGAGGCGGCGCGCAGAGTGGTCAGAGAGAGCGGATCCGCGCGCAGAGTGATCAGAGAGTGAGGCTGATTGCAGAGTGGTCAGAGAGAGAGACCGCGCGCAGAGTGGTCAGAGAGTGAGGCTGATTGCAGAGTGGTCAGAGAGTGAGGCCGCGCGCAGAGTGGTCAGAGAGTGATGCTGCGCAGAAAGTGAGGCTGCGTGCAGAGTGGTCAGAGGGGGAGGCTGCGTGCACAGTGGTCAGAGAGTGAGGCTGCATGCAGAGTGGTCAGAGAGGGAGGCTGCGCGCAGAGTGGTCAGAGAGGGAGGCTGCGCGCAGAGTGGTCAGAGAGAGAGGAGGCGCGCAGAGTGGTCAGAGGGAGAGGCGGCGCGCAGAGTGGTCAGAGGGAGAGGCGGCGCGCAGAGTGGTCAGAGAGAGAGGCGGCGCGCAGTGAGGTCAGAGAGAGAGGCGGCGCGCAGAGTGGTCAGAGAGAGAGGCGGCGCGCAGAGAGGTCAGGGAGAGATGGCGGCGCGCAGAGAGGTCAGAGAGAGAAGCGGCGCGCAGAGAGGTCAGAGAGAGAGGCGGCGCGCAGAGTGGTCAGAGAGAGAGGCGGCGCGCAGAGTGGTCAGAGAGGGAGGCGGCGCGCAGAGTGGTCAGAGAGGGAGGCGGCGCGCAGAGTGGTCAGAGAGGGAGGCGGCGCGCAGACTGGTCAGAGAGGGAGGCGGCGCGCAGAGTGGTCAGAGAGGGAGGCTGCGCGCAGAGTGGTCAGAGAGGGAGGCTGCGCGCAGAGTGGTCAGAGAGGGAGGCTGCGCGCAGAGTGGTCAGAGAGGGAGGCTGCGCGCAGAGTGGTCAGAGAGGGAGGCTGCGCGCAGAGTGGTTAGAGAGGGAGGCTGCGCGCAGAGTGGTCAGAGAGGGAGGCACGCGCAGAGTGGTCAGAGAGGGAGGCGGCGCGCAGAGTGGTCAGAGAGGGAGGCGGCGCGCAGAGTGGTCAGAGAGGGAGGCGGCGCGCAGAGTGCTCAGTGAGGGAGGCGGCGCGCAGAGTGGTCAGAGAGGGAGGCGGCGCGCAGAGTTGTCAGAGTGGGAGGCGGCGCGCAGAGTGGTCAGAGAGAGAGGCGGCGCGCAGAGTGGTCAGAGAGAGAGGCGGCGCGCAGTGTGGTCAGAGAGAGAGGCGGCGCGCAGAGTGGTCAGAGAGAGAGGCGGGGCGCAGAGTGGTCAGAGAGAGAGGCGGCGCGCAGAGTGGTCAGAGAGAGAGGCGGCGCACAGAGTGGTCAGAGAGAGAGGCGGCGCGCAGAGTGGTCAGAGAGAGAGGCGGCGCGCAGAGTGGTCAGAGAGAGAGGCGGTGCGCAGAGAGGTCAGAGAGAGAGGCGGCGCGCAGAGTGGTCAGAGAGAGAGGCGGCGCGCAGAGTGGTCAGATAGAGAGGCGGCGCGCAGAGTGGTCAGAGAGAGAGGATCCGCGCGCAGAGTGGTCAGAGAGTGAGGCTGATTGCAGAGTGGTCAGAGAGAGAGGCCGCGCGCAGAGTGGTCAGAGAGTGAGGCTGATTGCAGAGTTGTCAGAGAGTGAGGCCGCGCGCAGAGTGGTCAGAGAGTGATGCTGCGCAGAAAGTGAGGCTGCGTGCAGAGTGGTCAGAGGGGGTGGCTGCGCGCACTGTGGTCAGAGAGGGAGGCTGCGTGCAGAGTGGTCAGAGAGGGAGGCTGCGCGCAGAGTGGTCAGAGAGGGAGGCTGCGCGCAGAGTGGTCAGAGAGAGAGGCGGCGCGCAGTGTGGTCAGATGGAGAGGCGGCGCACAGAGTGGTCAGAGGGAGAGGCGGCGCACGGAGTGGTCAGAGAGAGAGGCGGCGCGCAGAGTGGTCAGAGAGAGAGGCGGCGCGCAGAGTGGTCAGAGAGAGAGGCGGTGCGCAGAGAGGTCAGAGAGAGAGGCGGCGCGCAGAGTGGTCAGAGAGAGAGGCGGCGCGCAGAGTGGTCAGATAGAGAGGCGGCGCGCAGAGTGGTCAGAGAGAGAGGATCCGCGCGCAGAGTGGTCAGAGAGTGAGGCTGATTGCAGAGTGGTCAGAGAGAGAGGCCGCGCGCAGAGTGGTCAGAGAGTGAGGCTGATTGCAGAGTTGTCAGAGAGTGAGGCCGCGCGCAGAGTGGTCAGAGAGTGATGCTGCGCAGAAAGTGAGGCTGCGTGCAGAGTGGTCAGAGGGGGTGGCTGCGCGCACTGTGGTCAGAGAGGGAGGCTGCGTGCAGAGTGGTCAGAGAGGGAGGCTGCGCGCAGAGTGGTCAGAGAGAGAGGCAGCGCGCAGAGTGGTCAGATAGAGAGGCGGCGCGCAGAGTGGTCAGAGAGAGCGGATCCGCGCGCAGAGTGATCAGAGAGTGAGGCTGATTGCAGAGTGGTCAGAGAGAGAGACCGCGCGCAGAGTGGTCAGAGAGTGAGGCTGATTGCAGAGTGGTCAGAGAGTGAGGCCGCGCGCAGAGTGGTCAGAGAGTGATGCTGCGCAGAAAGTGAGGCTGCGTGCAGAGTGGTCAGAGGGGGAGGCTGCGTGCACAGTGGTCAGAGAGTGAGGCTGCATGCAGAGTGGTCAGAGAGGGAGGCTGCGCGCAGAGTGGTCAGAGAGGGAGGCTGCGCGCAGAGTGGTCAGAGAGAGAGGAGGCGCGCAGAGTGGTCAGAGGGAGAGGCGGCGCGCAGAGTGGTCAGAGGGAGAGGCGGCGCGCAGAGTGGTCAGAGAGAGAGGCGGCGCGCAGTGAGGTCAGAGAGAGAGGCGGCGCGCAGAGTGGTCAGAGTGAGAGGCGGCGCGCAGAGAGGTCAGGGAGAGATGGCGGCGCGCAGAGAGGTCAGAGAGAGAAGCGGCGCGCAGAGAGGTCAGAGAGAGAGGCGGCGCGCAGAGTGGTCAGAGAGAGAGGCGGCGCGCAGAGTGGTCAGAGAGGGAGGCGGCGCGCAGAGTGGTCAGAGAGGGAGGCGGCGCGCAGAGTGGTCAGAGAGGGAGGCGGCGCGCAGACTGGTCAGAGAGGGAGGCGGCGCGCAGAGTGGTCAGAGAGGGAGGCTGCGCGCAGAGTGGTCAGAGAGGGAGGCTGCGCGCAGCGTGGTCAGAGAGGGAGGCTGCGCGCAGAGTGGTCAGAGAGGGAGGCTGCGCGCAGAGTGGTCAGAGAGGGAGGCTGCGCGCAGAGTGGTTAGAGAGGGAGGCTGCGCGCAGAGTGGTCAGAGAGGGAGGCACGCGCAGAGTGGTCAGAGAGGGAGGCGGCGCGCAGAGTGGTCAGAGAGGGAGGCGGCGCGCAGAGTGGTCAGAGAGGGAGGCGGCGCGCAGAGTGCTCAGTGAGGGAGGCGGCGCGCAGAGTGGTCAGAGAGGGAGGCGGCGCGCAGAGTTGTCAGAGTGGGAGGCGGCGCGCAGAGTGGTCAGAGAGAGAGGCGGCGCGCAGAGTGGTCAGAGAGAGAGGCGGCGCGCAGTGTGGTCAGAGAGAGAGGCGGCGCGCAGAGTGGTCAGAGAGAGAGGCGGGGCGCAGAGTGGTCAGAGAGAGAGGCGGCGCGCAGAGTGGTCAGAGAGAGAGGCGGCGCACAGAGTGGTCAGAGAGAGAGGCGGCGCGCAGAGTGGTCAGAGAGAGAGGCGGCGCGCAGAGTGGTCAGAGAGAGAGGCGGTGCGCAGAGAGGTCAGAGAGAGAGGCGGCGCGCAGAGTGGTCAGAGAGAGAGGCGGCGCGCAGAGTGGTCAGATAGAGAGGCGGCGCGCAGAGTGGTCAGAGAGAGAGGATCCGCGCGCAGAGTGGTCAGAGAGTGAGGCTGATTGCAGAGTGGTCAGAGAGAGAGGCCGCGCGCAGAGTGGTCAGAGAGTGAGGCTGATTGCAGAGTTGTCAGAGAGTGAGGCCGCGCGCAGAGTGGTCAGAGAGTGATGCTGCGCAGAAAGTGAGGCTGCGTGCAGAGTGGTCAGAGGGGGTGGCTGCGCGCACTGTGGTCAGAGAGGGAGGCTGCGTGCAGAGTGGTCAGAGAGGGAGGCTGCGCGCAGAGTGGTCAGAGAGGGAGGCTGCGCGCAGAGTGGTCAGAGAGAGAGGCGGCGCGCAGTGTGGTCAGATGGAGAGGCGGCGCACAGAGTGGTCAGAGGGAGAGGCGGCGCACGGAGTGGTCAGAGAGAGAGGCGGCGCGCAGAGTGGTCAGAGAGAGAGGCGGCGCGCAGAGTGGTCAGAGAGAGAGGCGGTGCGCAGAGAGGTCAGAGAGAGAGGCGGCGCGCAGAGTGGTCAGAGAGAGAGGCGGCGCGCAGAGTGGTCAGATAGAGAGGCGGCGCGCAGAGTGGTCAGAGAGAGAGGATCCGCGCGCAGAGTGGTCAGAGAGTGAGGCTGATTGCAGAGTGGTCAGAGAGAGAGGCCGCGCGCAGAGTGGTCAGAGAGTGAGGCTGATTGCAGAGTTGTCAGAGAGTGAGGCCGCGCGCAGAGTGGTCAGAGAGTGATGCTGCGCAGAAAGTGAGGCTGCGTGCAGAGTGGTCAGAGGGGGTGGCTGCGCGCACTGTGGTCAGAGAGGGAGGCTGCGTGCAGAGTGGTCAGAGAGGGAGGCTGCGCGCAGAGTGGTCAGAGAGGGAGGCTGCGCGCAGAGTGGTCAGAGAGAGAGGCGGCGCGCAGTGTGGTCAGATGGAGAGGCGGCGCGCAGAGTGGTCAGAGGGAGAGGCGGCGCGCAGAGTGGTCAGAGAGAAGACGCGGTGCACAGAGAGGTCAGAGAGAGAGGCGGCGCGCAGAGTGGTCAGAGAGAGAGGCGGCGCGCAGTGTGGTCAGAGAGAGAGGCGGCGCGCAGAGTGGTCAGAGAGAGAGGCGGGGCGCAGAGTGGTCAGAGAGAGAGGCGGCGCGCAGAGTGGTCAGAGAGAGAGGCGGCGCACAGAGTGGTCAGAGAGAGAGGCGGCGCGCAGAGTGGTCAGAGAGAGAGGCGGCGCGCAGAGTGGTCAGAGAGAGAGGCGGTGCGCAGAGAGGTCAGAGAGAGAGGCGGCGCGCAGAGTGGTCAGAGAGAGAGGCGGCGCGCAGAGTGGTCAGATAGAGAGGCGGCGCGCAGAGTGGTCAGAGAGAGAGGATCCGCGCGCAGAGTGGTCAGAGAGTGAGGCTGATTGCAGAGTGGTCAGAGAGAGAGGCCGCGCGCAGAGTGGTCAGAGAGTGAGGCTGATTGCAGAGTTGTCAGAGAGTGAGGCCGCGCGCAGAGTGGTCAGAGAGTGATGCTGCGCAGAAAGTGAGGCTGCGTGCAGAGTGGTCAGAGGGGGTGGCTGCGCGCACTGTGGTCAGAGAGGGAGGCTGCGTGCAGAGTGGTCAGAGAGGGAGGCTGCGCGCAGAGTGGTCAGAGAGGGAGGCGGCGCGCAGTGTGGTCAGATGGAGAGACGGCGCGCAGAGTGGTCAGAGGGAGAGGCGGCGCGCAGAGTGGTCAGAGAGAAGAGGCGGCGCACAGAGAGGTCAGAGAGAGAGGCGGCGCGCAGAGTGGTCAGAGAGAGAGGCGGCGCGCAGAGAGGTCAGAGAGAGATGGCGGCGCGCAGAGAGGTCAGAGAGAGAGGCGGCGCGCAGAGAGGTGAGAGAGAGAGGCGGCGCGCAGAGTGGTCAGAGAGGGAGGCGGCGCGCAGAGTGGTCAGAGAGGGAGGCTGCGCGCAGAGTGGTCAGAGAGGGAGGCTGCGCGCAGAGTGGTCAGAGAGGGAGGCTGCGCGCAGAGTGGTCAGAGAGGGAGGAGGCGCGCAGAGTGGTCAGAGGGAGAGGCGGCGCGCAGAGTGGTCAGAGGGAGAGGCGGCGCGCAGAGTGGTCAGAGAGAGAGGCGGCGCGCAGTGAGGTCAGAGAGAGAGGCGGCGCGCAGAGTGGTCAGAGAGAGAGGCGGCGCGCAGAGAGGTCAGGGAGAGATGGCGGCGCGCAGAGAGGTCAGAGAGAGAAGCGGCGCGCAGAGAGGTCAGAGAGAGAGGCGGCGCGCAGAGTGGTCAGAGAGAGAGGCGGCGCGCAGAGTGGTCAGAGAGGGAGGCGGCGCTCAGAGTGGTCAGAGAGGGAGGCGGCGCGCAGAGTGGTCAGAGAGGGAGGCGGCGCGCAGAGTGGTCAGAGAGGGAGGCGGCGCGCAGAGTGGTCAGAGAGGGAGGCTGCGCGCAGAGTGGTCAGAGAGGGAGGCTGCGCGCAGTGTGGTCAGAGAGGGAGGCTGCGCGCAGAGTGGTCAGAGAGGGAGGCTGCGCGCAGAGTGGTCAGAGAGGGAGGCTGCGCGCAGAGTGGTCAGAGAGGGAGGCTGCGCGCAGAGTGGTCAGAGAGGGAGGCACGCGCAGAGTGGTCAGAGAGGGAGGCGGCGCGCAGAGTGGTCAGAGAGAGAGGCGGCGTGCCGAGTGGTCAGAGAGAGAGGCGGGGCGCAGAGTGGTCAGAGAGAGAGGCGGCGCGCAGAGTGGTCAGAGAGAGAGGCGGCGCACAGAGTGGTCAGAGAGAGAGGCGGCGCGCAGAGTGGTCAGAGAGAGAGGCGGCGCGCAGAGTGGTCAGAGAGAGAGGCGGTGCGCAGAGAGGTCAGAGAGAGAGGCGGCGCGCAGAGTGGTCAGAGAGAGAGGCGGCGCGCAGAGTGGTCAGATAGAGAGGCGGCGCGCAGAGTGGTCAGAGAGAGAGGATCCGCGCGCAGAGTGGTCAGAGAGTGAGGCTGATTGCAGAGTGGTCAGAGAGAGAGGCCGCGCGCAGAGTGGTCAGAGAGTGAGGCTGATTGCAGAGTTGTCAGAGAGTGAGGCCGCGCGCAGAGTGGTCAGAGAGTGATGCTGCGCAGAAAGTGAGGCTGCGTGCAGAGTGGTCAGAGGGGGTGGCTGCGCGCACTGTGGTCAGAGAGGGAGGCTGCGTGCAGAGTGGTCAGAGAGGGAGGCTGCGCGCAGAGTGGTCAGAGAGGGAGGCTGCGCGCAGAGTGGTCAGAGAGAGAGGCGGCGCGCAGTGTGGTCAGATGGAGAGACGGCGCGCAGAGTGGTCAGATGGAGAGGCGGCGCGCAGAGTGGTCAGAGAGAAGAGGCGGCGCACAGAGAGGTCAGAGAGAGAGGCGGCGCGCAGAGTGGTCAGAGAGAGAGGCGGCGCGCAGAGAGGTCAGAGAGAGATGGCGGCGCGCAGAGAGGTCAGAGAGAGAGGCGGCGCGCAGAGAGGTGAGAGAGAGAGGCGGCGCGCAGAGTGGTCAGAGAGGGAGGCGGCGAGCAGAGTGGTCAGAGAGGGAGGCTGCGCGCAGAGTGGTCAGAGAGGGAGGCTGCGCGCAGAGTGGTCAGAGAGGGAGGCTGCGCGCAGAGTGGTCAGAGAGGGAGGCTGCGCGCAGAGTGGTCAGAGAGAGAGGCGGCGCGCAGAGTGGTCAGAGAGAGAGGCGGCGCACAGAGTGGTCAGAGAGAGAGGCGGCGCGCAGAGTGGTCAGAGAGAGAGGCGGCGCGCAGAGTGGTCAGAGAGAGAGGCGGTGCGCAGAGAGGTCAGAGAGAGAGGCGGCGCGCAGAGTGGTCAGAGAGAGAGGCGGCGCGCAGAGTGGTCAGATAGAGAGGCGGCGCGCAGAGTGGTCAGAGAGAGAGGATCCGCGCGCAGAGTGGTCAGAGAGTGAGGCTGATTGCAGAGTGGTCAGAGAGAGAGGCCGCGCGCAGAGTGGTCAGAGAGTGAGGCTGATTGCAGAGTTGTCAGAGAGTGAGGCCGCGCGCAGAGTGGTCAGAGAGTGATGCTGCGCAGAAAGTGAGGCAGCGTGCAGAGTGGTCAGAGGGGGTGGCTGCGCGCACTGTGGTCAGAGAGGGAGGCTGCGTGCAGAGTGGTCAGAGAGGGAGGCTGCGCGCAGAGTGGTCAGAGAGGGAGGCTGCGCGCAGAGTGGTCAGAGAGAGAGGCGGCGCGCAGTGTGGTCAGATGGAGAGGCGGCGCGCAGAGTGGTCAGAGGGAGAGGCGGCGCACAGAGTGGTCAGAGAGAGAGGCGGCGCGCAGAGTGGTCAGAGAGAAGACGCGGTGCACAGAGAGGTCAGAGAGAGAGGCGGCGCGCAGAGTGGTCAGAGAGAGAGGCGGCGCGCAGTGTGGTCAGAGAGAGAGGCGGCGCGCAGAGTGGTCAGAGAGAGAGGCGGGGCGCAGAGTGGTCAGAGAGAGAGGCGGCGCGCAGAGTGGTCAGAGAGAGAGGCGGCGCACAGAGTGGTCAGAGAGAGAGGCGGCGCGCAGAGTGGTCAGAGAGAGAGGCGGCGCGCAGAGTGGTCAGAGAGAGAGGCGGTGCGCAGAGAGGTCAGAGAGAGAGGCGGCGCGCAGAGTGGTCAGAGAGAGAGGCGGCGCGCAGAGTGGTCAGATAGAGAGGCGGCGCGCAGAGTGGTCAGAGAGAGAGGATCCGCGCGCAGAGTGGTCAGAGAGTGAGGCTGATTGCAGAGTGGTCAGAGAGAGAGGCCGCGCGCAGAGTGGTCAGAGAGTGAGGCTGATTGCAGAGTTGTCAGAGAGTGAGGCCGCGCGCAGAGTGGTCAGAGAGTGATGCTGCGCAGAAAGTGAGGCTGCGTGCAGAGTGGTCAGAGGGGGTGGCTGCGCGCACTGTGGTCAGAGAGGGAGGCTGCGTGCAGAGTGGTCAGAGAGGGAGGCTGCGCGCAGAGTGGTCAGAGAGGGAGGCTGCGCGCAGAGTGGTCAGAGAGAGAGGCGGCGCGCAGTGTGGTCAGATGGAGAGACGGCGCGCAGAGTGGTCAGAGGGAGAGGCGGCGCGCAGAGTGGTCAGAGAGAAGAGGCGGCGCACAGAGAGGTCAGAGAGAGAGGCGGCGCGCAGAGTGGTCAGAGAGAGAGGCGGCGCGCAGAGAGGTCAGAGAGAGATGGCGGCGCGCAGAGAGGTCAGAGAGAGAGGCGGCGCGCAGAGAGGTGAGAGAGAGAGGCGGCGCGCAGAGTGGTCAGAGAGGGAGGCGGCGAGCAGAGTGGTCAGAGAGGGAGGCTGCGCGCAGAGTGGTCAGAGAGGGAGGCTGCGCGCAGAGTGGTCAGAGAGGGAGGCTGCGCGCAGAGTGGTCAGAGAGGGAGGCTGCGCGCAGAGTGGTCAGAGAGGGAGGCGGCGCGCAGAGTGGTCAGAGAGGGATGCGGCGCGCAGAGTGGTCAGAGAGGGAGGCGGCGCGCAGAGTGGTCAGAGAGGGATGCGGCGCGCCGAGTGGTCAGAGAGGGAGGCGGCGCGCAGAGTGGTCAGAGAGAGAGGCGGTGCGCAGAGTGGTCAGAGAGAGAGGCGGCGCGCAGAGTGGTCAGAGAGAGAGGCGGCGCGCAGAGTGGTCAGAGAGAGAGGCGGCGCGCAGAGTGGTCAGAGAGAGAGGCGGCGCGCAGAGAGGTCAGAGAGAGAGGTGGCGCGCAGAGTGGTCAGAGAGAGAGGCGGCGTGCCGAGTGGTCAGAGAGAGAGGCGGCGCGCAGAGTGGTCAGAGAGAGAGGCGGCGCGCAGAGTGGTCAGAGAGAGAGGCGGCGCGCAGAGTGGTCAGAGAGAGAGGCGGCGCGCAGAGTGGTCAGAGAGAGAGGCGGCGCGCAGAGTGGTCAGAGAGAGAGGATCCACGCGCAGAGTGGTCAGAGAGTGAGGCTGATTGCAGAGTGGTCAGAGAGAGAGGCCGCACGCAGAGTGGTCAGAGAGTGAGGCTGATTGCAGAGTGGTCAGAGAGTGAGGCCGCGCGCAGAGTGGTCAGAGAGTGATGCTGCGCAGAAAGTGAGGCTGCGTGCAGAGTGGTCAGAGGGGGAGGCTGCGCGCAAAGTGATCAGAGAGGGAGGCTGCGTGCAGAGTGGTCAGAGAGGGAGGCGGCGCGCAGAGTGGTCAGAGAGGGAGGCGGCGCGCAGAGTGGTCAGAGAGGGAGGCGGCGCGCAGACTGGTCAGAGAGAGAGGCGGCGCGCAGAGAGGTCAGAGAGAGATGGCGGCGCGCAGAGAGGTCAGAGAGAGAGGCGGCGCGCAGAGAGGTCAGAGAGAGAGGCGGCGCGCAGAGTGGTCAGAGAGGGAGGCGGCGCGCAGAGTGGTCAGAGAGGGAGGCGGCGCGCAGAGTGGTCAGAGAGGGAGGCTGCGCGCAGAGTGGTCAGAGAGGGAGGCTGCGCGCAGAGTGGTCAGAGAGGGAGGCTGCGCGCAGAGTGGTCAGAGAGGGAGGCTGCGCGCAGAGTGGTCAGAGAGGGAGGCTGCGCGCAGAGTGGTCAGAGAGGGAGGCTGCGCGCAGAGTGGTCAGTGAGGGATGCTGCGCGCAGAGTGGTCAGAGAGGGAGGCTGCGCGCAGAGTGGTGAGAGAGGGAGGCTGCGCGCTGAGTGGTGAGAGAGGGAGGCTGCGCGCAGAGTGGTCGGAGAGGGAGGCTGCGCGCAGAGTGGTCAGAGAGGGAGGCTGCGCGCAGAGTGGTCAGAGAGGGAGGCTGCGCGCAGAGTGGTCAGAGAGGGAGGCGGCGCGCAGAGTGGTCAGAGAGGGATGCGGCGCGCAGAGTGGTCAGAGAGGGAGGCGGTGCGCAGACTGGTCAGAGAGGGATGCGGCGCGCAGAGTGGTCAGAGAGGGAGGCGGCGCGCAGAGTGGTCAGAGAGAGAGGCGGCGCGCAGAGTGGTCAGAGAGAGAGGCGGCGCGCAGAGTGGTCAGAGAGAGAGGCGGCGCGCAGAGTGGTCAGAGAGAGAGGCGGCGCGCAGAGTGGTCAGAGAGAGAGGCGGCGCGCAGAGAGGTCAGAGAGAGAGGCGGCGCGCAGAGTGGTCAGAGAGAGAGGCGGCGTGCCGAGTGGTCAGAGAGAGAGGCGGTGCGCAGAGTGGTCAGAGAGAGAGGCGGCGCGCAGAGTGGTCAGAGAGAGAGGCGGCGCGCAGAGTGGTCAGAGAGAGAGGCGGCGCGCAGAGTGGTCAGAGAGAGAGGCGGCGCGCAGAGTGGTCAGAGAGAGAGGATCCACGCGCAGAGTGGTCAGAGAGTGAGGCTGATTGCAGAGTGGTCAGAGAGAGAGGCCGCAAGCAGAGTGGTCAGAGAGTGAGGCTGATTGCAGAGTGGTCAGAGAGTGAGGCCGCGCGCAGAGTGGTCAGAGAGTGATGCTGCGCAGAAAGTGAGGCTGCGTGCAGAGTGGTCAGAGGGGGAGGCTGCGCGCAAAGTGGTCAGAGAGGGAGGCTGCGCGCAGAGTGGTCAGAGAGGGAGGCGGCGCGCAGAGTGGTCAGAGAGGGAGGCGGCGCGCAGAGTGGTCAGAGAGGGAGGCGGCGCGCAGAGTGGTCAGAGAGGGAGGCTGCGCGCAGAGTGGTCAGAGAGGGAGGCTGCGCGCAGAGTCGTCAGAGAGGGAGGCTGCGCGCAGAGTGGTCAGAGAGGGAGGCTGCGCGCAGAGTGGTCAGAGAGGGAGGCTGCGCGCAGAGTGGTCAGAGAGGGAGGCTGCGCGCAGAGTGGTTAGAGAGGGAGGCTGCGCGCAGAGTGGTCAGAGAGGGAGGCACGCGCAGAGTGCTCAGAGAGGGAGGCGGCGCGCAGAGTGGTCAGAGAGGGAGGCGGCGCGCAGAGTGGTCAGAGAGGGAGGCGGCGCGCAGAGTGGTCAGAGAGGGAGGCGGCGCGCAGAGTGGTCAGAGAGGGAGGCGGCGCGCAGAGTTGTCAGAGAGCGAGGCGGCGCGCAGAGTGGTCAGAGAGAGAGGCGGCGCGCAGAGTGGTCAGAGACAGAGGCGGCGCGCAGTGTGGTCAGAGAGAGAGGCGGCGCGCAGAGTGGTCAGAGAGAGAGGCGGGGCGCAGAGTGGTCAGAGAGAGAGGCGGCGCGCAGAGTGGTCAGAGAGAGAAGCGGCGCACAGAGTGGTCAGAGAGAGAGGCGGCGCGCAGAGTGGTCAGAGAGAGAGGCGGCGCGCTGAGTGGTCAGAGAGAGAGGCGGCGCGCAGAGAGGTCAGAGAGAGAGGCGGCGCGCAGAGTGGTCAGAGAGAGAGGCGGCGCGCAGAGTGGTCAGAGAGAGAGGCGGCGCGCAGAGTGGTCAGAGAGAGAGGCGGCGCGCAGAGTGGTCAGATAGAGAGGCGGCGCGCAGCGTGGTCAGAGAGAGAGGATCCGCGCGCAGAGTGGTCAGAGAGTGAGGCTGATTGCAGAGTGGTCAGAGAGAGAGGCCGCGCGCAGAGTGGTCAGAGAGTGAGGCTGATTGCAGAGTTGTCAGAGAGTGAGGCCGCGCGCAGAGTGGTCAGAGAGTGATGCTGCGCAGAAAGTGAGGCTGCGTGCAGAGTGGTCAGAGGGGGAGGCTGCGCGCACTGTGGTCAGAGAGGGAGGCTGCGTGCAGAGTGGTCAGAGAGGGAGGCTGCGCGCAGAGTGGTCAGAGAGGGAGGCTGCGCGCAGAGTGGTCAGAGAGAGAGGCAGCGCGCAGAGTGGTCAGATAGAGAGGCGGCGCGCAGAGTGGTCAGAGAGAGCGGATCCGCGCGCAGAGTGATCAGAGAGTGAGGCTGATTGCAGAGTGGTCAGAGAGAGAGACCGCGCGCAGAGTGGTCAGAGAGTGAGGCTGATTGCAGAGTGGTCAGAGAGTGAGGCCGCGCGCAGAGTGGTCAGAGAGTGATGCTGCGCTGAAAGTGAGGCTGCGTGCAGAGTGGTCAGAGGGGGAGGCTGCGCGCACAGTGGTCAGAGAGTGAGGCTGCATGCAGAGTGGTCAGAGAGGGAGGCCGCGCGCAGAGTGGTCAGAGAGAGAGGAGGCGCGCAGAGTGGTCAGAGGGAGAGGCGGCGCGCAGAGTGGTCAGAGGGAGAGGCGGCGCGCAGAGTGGTCAGAGAGAGAGGCGGCGCGCAGAGAGGTCAGAGAGAGAGGCGGCGCGCAGAGTGGTCAGAGAGAGAGGCGGCGCGCAGAGAGGTCAGGGAGAGATGGCGGCGCGCAGAGAGGTCAGAGAGAGAAGCGGCGCGCAGAGAGGTCAGAGAGAGAGGCGGCGCGCAGAGTGGTCAGAGAGAGAGGCGGCGCGCAGAGTGGTCAGAGAGGGAGGCGGCGCGCAGAGTGGTCAGAGAGGGAGGCGGCGCGCAGAGTGGTCAGAGAGGGAGGCGGCGCGCAGACTGGTCAGAGAGGGAGGCGGCGCGCAGAGTGGTCAGAGAGGGAGGCTGCGCGCAGAGTGGTCAGAGAGGGAGGCTGCGCGCAGAGTGGTCAGAGAGGGAGGCTGCGCGCAGAGTGGTCAGAGAGGGAGGCTGCGCGCAGCGTGGTCAGAGAGGGAGGCTGCGCGCAGAGTGGTTAGAGAGGGAGGCTGCGCGCAGAGTGGTCAGAGAGGGAGGCACGCGCAGAGTGGTCAGAGAGGGAGGCGGCGCGCAGAGTGGTCAGAGAGGGAGGCGGCGCGCAGAGTGGTCAGAGAGGGAGGCGGCGCGCAGAGTGCTCAGTGAGGGAGGCGGCGCGCAGAGTGGTCAGAGAGGGAGGCGGCGCGCAGAGTTGTCAGAGAGGGAGGCGGCGCGCAGAGTGGTCAGAGAGAGAGGCGGCACGCAGAGTGGTCAGAGAGAGAGGCGGCGCGCTGTGTGGTCAGAGAGAGAGGCGGCGCGCAGAGTGGTCAGAGAGAGAGGCGGGGCGCAGAGTGGTCAGAGATAGAGGCGGCGCGCAGAGTGGTCAGAGAGAGAGGCGGCGCACAGAGTGGTCAGAGAGAGAGGCGGCGCGCAGAGTGGTCAGAGAGAGAGGCGGCGCGCAGAGTGGTCAGAGAGAGAGGCGGTGCGCAGAGAGGTCAGAGAGAGAGGCGGCGCGCAGAGTGGTCAGAGAGAGAGGCGGCGCGCAGAGTGGTCAGATAGAGAGGCGGCGCGCAGAGTGGTCAGAGAGAGAGGATCCGCGCGCAGAGTGGTCAGAGAGTGAGGCTGATTGCAGAGTGGTCAGAGAGAGAGGCCACGCGCAGAGTGGTCAGAGAGTGAGGCTGATTGCAGAGTTGTCAGAGAGTGAGGCCGCGCGCAGAGTGGTCAGAGAGTGATGCTGCGCAGAAAGTGAGGCTGCGTGCAGAGTGGTCAGAGGGGGTGGCTGCGCGCACTGTGGTCAGAGAGGGAGGCTGCGTGCAGAGTGGTCAGAGAGGGAGGCTGCGCGCAGAGTGGTCAGAGAGGGAGGCTGCGCGCAGAGTGGTCAGAGAGAGAGGCGGCGCGCAGTGTGGTCAGATGGAGAGGCGGCGCGCAGAGTGGTCAGAGGGAGAGGCGGCGCGCAGAGTGGTCAGAGAGAAGAGGCGGCGCACAGAGAGGTCAGAGAGAGAGGCGGCGCGCAGAGTGGTCAGAGAGAGAGGCGGCGCGCAGAGAGGTCAGAGAGAGATGGCGGCGCGCAGAGAGGTCAGAGAGAGAGGCGGCGCGCAGAGAGGTCAGAGAGAGAGGCGGCGCGCAGAGTGGTCAGAGAGGGAGGCGGCGCGCAGAGTGGTCAGAGAGGGAGGCGGCGCGCAGAGTGGTCAGAGAGGGAGGCTGCGCGCAGAGTGGTCAGAGAGGGAGGCTGCGCGCAGAGTGGTCAGAGAGGGAGGCTGCGCGCAGAGTGGTCAGAGAGGGAGGCTGCGCGCAGAGTGGTCAGAGAGGGAGGCTGCGCGCAGAGTGGTCAGAGAGGGAGGCTGTGCGCAGAGTGGTCAGTGAGGGATGCTGCGCGCAGAGTGGTCAGAGAGGGAGGCTGCGCGCAGAGTGGTGAGAGAGGGAGGCTGCGCGCTGAGTGGTGAGAGAGGGAGGCTGCGCGCAGAGTGGTCGGAGAGGGAGGCTTCGCGCAGAGTGGTCAGAGAGGGAGGCTGCGCGCAGAGTGGTCAGAGAGGGAGGCTGCGCGCAGAGTGGTCAGAGAGGGAGGCAGCGCGCAGAGTGGTCAGAGAGGGATGCGGCGCGCAGAGTGGTCAGAGAGGGAGGCGGCGCGCAGAGTGGTCAGAGAGGGATGCGGCGCGCAGAGTGGTCAGAGAGGGAGGCGGCGCGCAGAGTGGTCAGAGAGAGAGGCTGATTGCAGAGTTGTCAGAGAGTGAGGCCGCGCGCAGAGTGGTCAGAGAGTGATGCTGCGCAGAAAGTGAGGCTGCGTGCAGAGTGGTCAGAGGGGGTGGCTGCGCGCACTGTGGTCAGAGAGGGAGGCTGCGTGCAGAGTGGTCAGAGAGGGAGGCTGCGCGCAGAGTGGTCAGAGAGGGAGGCTGCGCGCAGAGTGGTCAGAGAGAGAGGCGGCGCGCAGTGTGGTCAGATGGAGAGGCGGCGCGCAGAGTGGTCAGAGGGAGAGGCGGCGCGCAGAGTGGTCAGAGAGAAGAGGCGGCGCACAGAGAGGTCAGAGAGAGAGGCGGCGCGCAGAGTGGTCAGAGAGAGAGGCGGCGCGCAGAGAGGTCAGAGAGAGATGGCGGCGCGCAGAGAGGTCAGAGAGAGAGGCGGCGCGCAGAGAGGTCAGAGAGAGAGGCGGCGCGCAGAGTGGTCAGAGAGGGAGGCGGCGCGCAGAGTGGTCAGAGAGGGAGGCGGCGCGCAGAGTGGTCAGAGAGGGAGGCTGCGCGCAGAGTGGTCAGAGAGGGAGGCTGCGCGCAGAGTGGTCAGAGAGGGAGGCTGCGCGCAGAGTGGTCAGAGAGGGAGGCTGCGCGCAGAGTGGTCAGAGAGGGAGGCTGCGCGCAGAGTGGTCAGAGAGGGAGGCTGTGCGCAGAGTGGTCAGTGAGGGATGCTGCGCGCAGAGTGGTCAGAGAGGGAGGCTGCGCGCAGAGTGGTGAGAGAGGGAGGCTGCGCGCTGAGTGGTGAGAGAGGGAGGCTGCGCGCAGAGTGGTCGGAGAGGGAGGCTTCGCGCAGAGTGGTCAGAGAGGGAGGCTGCGCGCAGAGTGGTCAGAGAGGGAGGCTGCGCGCAGAGTGGTCAGAGAGGGAGGCAGCGCGCAGAGTGGTCAGAGAGGGATGCGGCGCGCAGAGTGGTCAGAGAGGGAGGCGGCGCGCAGAGTGGTCAGAGAGGGATGCGGCGCGCAGAGTGGTCAGAGAGGGAGGCGGCGCGCAGAGTGGTCAGAGAGAGAGGCGGTGCGCAGAGTGGTCAGAGAGAGAGGCGGCGCGCAGAGTGGTCAGAGAGAGAGGCGGCGCGCAGAGTGGTCAGAGAGAGAGGCGGCGCGCAGAGTGGTCAGAGAGAGAGGCGGCGCGCAGAGAGGTCAGAGAGGCGGCGCGCAGAGTGGTCAGAGAGAGAGGCGGCGTGCCGAGTGGTCAGAGAGAGAGGCAGCGCGCAGAGTGGTCAGAGAGAGAGGCGGCGCGCAGAGTGGTCAGAGAGAGAGGCGGCGCGCAGAGTGGTCAGAGAGAGAGGCGGCGCGCAGAGTGGTCAGAGAGAGAGGCGGCGCGCAGAGTGGTCAGAGAGAGAGGATCCACGCGCAGAGTGGTCAGAGAGTGAGGCTGATTGCAGAGTGGTCAGAGAGAGAGGCCGCACGCAGAGTGGTCAGAGAGTGAGGCTGATTGCAGAGTGGTCAGAGAGTGAGGCCGCGCGCAGAGTGGTCAGAGAGTGATGCTGCGCAGAAAGTGAGGCTGCGTGCAGAGTGGTCAGAGGGGGAGGCTGCGCGCAAAGTGGTCAGAGTGGGAGGCTGCGTGCAGAGTTGTCAGAGAGGGAGGCTGCGCGCAGAGTGGTCAGAGAGGGAGGCGGCGCGCAGAGAGGTCAGAGAGAGAGGCGGCGCGCAGAGTGGTCAGAGAGAGAGGCGGCGCGCCGAGTGGTCAGAGAGGGAGGCTGCGCGCAGAGTGGACAGAGAGGGAGGCTGCGCGCAGAGTGGTCAGAGAGGGAGGCTCCGCGCAGAGTGGTCAGAGAGGGAGGCTGCGCGCAGAGTGGTCAGAGAGGGAGGCTGCGCGCATTGTGGTCAGAGAGGGAGGCCGCGCGCAGAGTGGTCAGAGAGGGATGCGACGCGCAGAGTGGTCAGAGAGGGAGGCGGCGCGCAGAGTGGTCAGAGAGAGAGGCGGCGCGCAGAGTGGTCAGAGAGAGATGCGGCGCACAGAGTGGTCAGAGAGAGAGGCGGCGCGCAGAGTGGTCAGAGAGAGAGGCGGCGCGCAGAGAGGTCAGAGAGAGAGACGGCGCGCAGAGTGGTCAGAGAGAGAGGCGGCGTGCCGAGTGGTCAGAGAGAGAGGCGGCGCGCAGAGTGGTCAGAGAGGGAGGCGGCGCGCTGAGTGGTCAGAGAGAGAGGCGGCGCGCAGAGTGGTCAGAGAGAGAGGCTGTGCGCAGAGTGGTCAGAGAGAGAGGATCCACGCGTAGAGTGGTCAGAGAGTGAGGCTGATTGCAGAGTGGTCAGAGAGAGAGGCCGCACGCAGAGTGGTCAGAGAGTGAGGCTGATTGCAGAGTGGTCAGAGAGTGAGGCCGCGCGCAGAGTGGTCAGAGAGTGATGCTGCGCAGAAAGTGAGGCTGCGTGCAGAGTGGTCAGAGGGGGAGGCTGCGCGCAAAGTGGTCAGAGAGGGAGGCTGCGTGCAGAGTGGTCAGAGAGGGAGGCTGCGCGCAGAGAGGTCAGAGAGGGAGGCGGCGCGCAGAGAGGTCAGAGAGAGAGGCGGCGCGCAGAGTGGTCAGAGAGAGAGGCGGCGCGCCGAGTGGTCAGAGAGGGAGGCTGCGCGCAGAGTGGACAGAGAGGGAGGCTGCGCGCAGAGTGGTCAGAGAGGGAGTCTCCGCGCAGAGTGGTCAGAGAGGGAGGCTGCGCGCAGAGTGGTCAGAGAGGGAGGCTGCGCGCATTGTGGTCAGAGAGGGAGGCTGCGCGCAGAGTGGTCAGAGTGGGATGCTGCGCGCAGAGTCGTCAGAGAGGGAGGCTGTGCGCAAAGTGGTGAGAGAGGGAGGCTGCGCGCAGAGTGGTGAGAGAGGGAGGCTGCGCGCAGAGTGGTGAGAGAGGGAGGCTGCGCGCAGAGTGGTCAGAGAGGGAGGCGGCGCGCAGAGTGGTCAGAGACGGAGGCTGCGCGCAGAGTGGTCAGAGAGGGAGGCTGCGCGCAGAGTGGTCAGAGAGGGAGGCTGCGCGCAGAGTGGTCAGAGAGGGAGGCGGCGCGCAGATTGCTCAGAGAGGGAGGCGGCGCGCAGAGTGGTCAGAGAGGGAGGCGGCGCGCAGAGTGGTCAGAGAGGGAGGCTGCGCGCAGAGTGGTCAGAGAGGGAGGCTGCGCGCAGAGTGGTGAGAGAGGGAGGCTGCGCGCAGAGTAGTGAGAGAGGGAGGCTGCGCGCAGAGTGGTGAGAGAGGGAGGCTGCGCGCAGAGTGGTGAGAGAGGGAGGCTGCGCGCAGAGTGGTCAGAGAGGGAGGCTGCGCGCAGAGTGGTCAGAGAGGGAAGCTGCGCGCAGAGTGGTCAGAGAGGGATGCGGCGCGCAGAGTGGACAGAGAGGGAGGCGGCGCGCAGAGTGGTCAGAGAGGGATGCGGCGCGCAGAGTGGTCAGAGAGGGAGGCGGCACGCAGAGTGGTCAGAGAGGGATGCGCGCGCAGAGTGGTCAGAGAGGGAGGCGGCGCGCAGAGTGGTCAGAGAGGGAGGCGGCGCGCAGAGTGGTCAGAGAGAGAGGCGGTGCGCAGAGTGGTCAGAGAGAGAGGCGGCGCGCAGAGTGGTCAGAGAGAGAGGCGGCGCGCAGAGAGGTCAGAGAGAGAGGCGGAGCGCAGAGTGGTCAGAGAGAGAGGCGGCGCGCCGAGTGGTCAGAGAGAGAGGCGGCGCGCAGAGTGGTCAGAGAGAGAGGCGGCGCGCAGAGTGGTCAGAGAGAGAGGCGGCGCGCAGAGTGGTCAGAGAGAGAGGCGGCGCGCAGAGTGGTCAGAGAGAGAGGCGGCGCACAGAGTGGTCAGAGAGAGAGGATCCGCGCGCAGAGAGGTCAGAGAGTGAGGCCACGCGCAGAGTGGTCAGAGAGTGAGGCTGATTGCAGAGTGGTCAGAGAGTGAGGCCGCGCGCAGAGTGGTCAGAGAGTGATGCTGCACAGAAAGTGAGGCTGCGTGCAGAGTGGTCAGAGGGGGAGGCTGCGCGCAGAGTGGTCAGAGAGGGAGGCTGCGTGCAGAGTGATCAGAGAGGGAGGCTGCGCGCAGAGTGGTCAGAGAGGGAGGCGGCGCGCAGAGAGGTCAGAGAGAGAGGCGGCGCGCAGAGTGGTCAGAGAGAGAGGCGGCGCGCCGAGTGGTCAGAGAGAGAGGCGGCGCGCAGAGTGGTCAGAGAGAGAGGCGGCGCGCAGAGTGGTCAGAGAGAGAGGCGGCGCGCAGCGTGGTCAGAGAGAGAGGCGGCGCGCAGAGTGTTCAGAGAGAGAGGATCCGCGCTCAGAGTGGTCAGAGAGTGAGGCTGATTGCTGAGTGGTCAGAGAGAGAGGCCGCGCGCAGAGTGGTCAGAGAGTGAGGCTGATTGCAGAGTGGTCAGAGAGTGAGGCCGCGCGCAGAGTGGTCAGAGAGTGATGCTGCGCAGAAAGTGAGGCTGCGTGCAGAGTGGTCAGAGGGGGAGGCTGCGCGCAGAGTGGTCAGAGAGGGAGGCGGTGCGCAGAGTGGTCAGAGAGAGAGGCGGCGCGCAGAGTGGTCAGAGAGAGAGGCGGCACGCAGAGTGGTCAGAGAGGGAGGCGGCGCGCAGAGTGGTCAGAGAGAGAGGCGGCGCGCAGAGTGGTCAGAGAGAGAGGCGGCGCGCAGAGTGGTCAGAGAGAGAGGCGGCGCGCAGAGTGGTCAGAGAGAGAGGCGGCGCGCTTAGAGGTCAGAGAGAGAGGCGGCGCGCAGAGTGGTCAGAGAGGGAGGCGGCGCGCAGAGTGGTCAGAGAGAGAGGCGGCGCGCAGAGTGGTCAGAGAGAGCGGATCCGCGCGCAGAGTGATCAGAGAGTGAGGCTGATTGCAGAGTGGTCAGAGAGAGAGACCGCGCGCAGAGTGGTCAGAGAGTGAGGCTGATTGCAGAGTGGTCAGAGAGTGAGGCCGCGCGCAGAGTGGTCAGAGAGTGATGCTGCGCAGAAAGTGAGGCTGCGTGCAGAGTGGTCAGAGGGGGAGGCTGCGCGCAGAGTGGTCAGAGAGGGAGGCTGCATGCAGAGTGGTCAGAGAGGGAGGCTGCGCGCAGAGTGGTCAGAGAGAGAGGCGGCGCGCAGAGTGGTCAGAGGGAGAGGCGGCGCGCAGAGTGGTCAGAGGAAGAGACGGCGCGCAGAGTGGTCAGAGAGAGAGGCGGCACGCAGAGAGGTCAGAGAGAGAGGCGGCGCGCAGGGTGGTCAGAGAGAGAGGCGGTGCGCAGAGAGGTCAGGGAGAGATGGCGGCGCGCAGAGAGGTCAGAGAGAGAGGCGGCGCGCAGAGAGGTCAGAGAGAGAGGCGGCGCGCAGAGTGGTCAGAGAGGGAGGCTGCGCGCAGAGTGGTCAGAGAGGGAGGCTGCGCGCAGAGTGGTCAGAGAGGGAGGCTGCGCGCAGAGTGGTCAGAGAGGGAGGCTGCGCGCTGAGTGGTCAGTGAGGGATGCTGCGCGCAGAGTGGTCAGAGAGGGAGGCTGCGCGCAGAGTGGTGAGAGAGGGAGGCTGCGCGCTGAGTGGTGAGAGAGGGAGGCTGCGCGCAGAGTGGTCGGAGAGGGAGGCTTCGCGCAGAGTGGTCAGAGAGGGAGGCTGCGCGCAGAGTGGTCAGAGAGGGAGGCTGCGCGCAGAGTGGTCAGAGAGGGAGGCAGCGCGCAGAGTGGTCAGAGAGGGATGCGGCGCGCAGAGTGGTCAGAGAGGGAGGCGGCGCGCAGAGTGGTCAGAGAGGGATGCGGCGCGCAGAGTGGTCAGAGAGGGAGGCGGCGCGCAGAGTGGTCAGAGAGAGAGGCGGTGCGCAGAGTGGTCAGAGAGAGAGGCGGCGCGCAGAGTGGTCAGAGAGAGAGGCGGCGCGCAGAGTGGTCAGAGAGAGAGGCGGCGCGCAGAGTGGTCAGAGAGAGAGGCGGCGCGCAGAGAGGTCAGAGAGGCGGCGCGCAGAGTGGTCAGAGAGAGAGGCGGCGTGCCGAGTGGTCAGAGAGAGAGGCGGCGCGCAGAGTGGTCAGAGAGAGAGGCGGCGCGCAGAGTGGTCAGAGAGAGAGGCGGCGCGCAGAGTGGTCAGAGAGAGAGGCGGCGCGCAGAGTGGTCAGAGAGAGAGGCGGCGCGCAGAGTGGTCAGAGAGAGAGGATCCACGCGCAGAGTGGTCAGAGAGTGAGGCTGATTGCAGAGTGGTCAGAGAGAGAGGCCGCACGCAGAGTGGTCAGAGAGTGAGGCTGATTGCAGAGTGGTCAGAGAGTGAGGCCGCGCGCAGAGTGGTCAGAGAGTGATGCTGCGCAGAAAGTGAGGCTGCGTGCAGAGTGGTCAGAGGGGGAGGCTGCGCGCAAAGTGGTCAGAGAGGGAGGCTGCGTGCAGAGTTGTCAGAGAGGGAGGCTGCGCGCAGAGTGGTCAGAGAGGGAGGCGGCGCGCAGAGAGGTCAGAGAGAGAGGCGGCGCGCAGAGTGGTCAGAGAGAGAGGCGGCGCGCCGAGTGGTCAGAGAGGGAGGCTGCGCGCAGAGTGGACAGAGAGGGAGGCTGCGCGCAGAGTGGTCAGAGAGGGAGGCTCCGCGCAGAGTGGTCAGAGAGGGAGGCAGCGCGCAGAGTGGTCAGAGAGGGAGGCTGCGCGCATTGTGGTCAGAGAGGGAGGCCGCGCGCAGAGTGGTCAGAGAGGGATGCGACGCGCAGAGTGGTCAGAGAGGGAGGCGGCGCGCAGAGTGGTCAGAGAGAGAGGCGGCGCGCAGAGTGGTCAGAGAGAGAGGCGGCGCACAGAGTGGTCAGAGAGAGAGGCGGCGCGCAGAGTGGTCAGAGAGAGAGGCGGCGCGCAGAGAGGTCAGAGAGAGAGACGGCGCGCAGAGTGGTCAGAGAGAGAGGCGGCGTGCCGAGTGGTCAGAGAGAGAGGCGGCGCGCAGAGTGGTCAGAGAGGGAGGCGGCGCGCTGAGTGGTCAGAGAGAGAGGCGGCGCGCAGAGTGGTCAGAGAGAGAGGCGGCGCGCAGAGTGGTCAGAGAGAGAGGATCCACGCGTAGAGTGGTCAGAGAGTGAGGCTGATTGCAGAGTGGTCAGAGAGAGAGGCGGCGCGCAGAGTGGTCAGAGAGAGAGGCGGCGCGCAGAGTGGTCAGAGAGAGAGGCGGCGCGCAGAGTGGTCAGAGAGAGAGGCGGCGCGCAGAGTGGTCAGAGAGAGAGGCGGCGCGCAGAGTGGTCAGAGAGAGAGGATCCACGCGCAGAGTGGTCAGAGAGTGAGGCTGATTGCAGAGTGGTCAGAGAGAGAGGCCGCACGCAGAGTGGTCAGAGAGTGAGGCTGATTGCAGAGTGGTCAGAGAGTGAGGCCGCGCGCAGAGTGGTCAGAGAGTGATGCTGCGCAGAAAGTGAGGCTGCGTGCAGAGTGGTCAGAGGGGGAGGCTGCGCGCAAAGTGGTCAGAGAGGGAGGCTGCGTGCAGAGTTGTCAGAGAGGGAGGCTGCGCGCAGAGTGGTCAGAGAGGGAGGCGGCGCGCAGAGAGGTCAGAGAGAGAGGCGGCGCGCAGAGTGGTCAGAGAGAGAGGCGGCGCGCCGAGTGGTCAGAGAGGGATGCTGCGCGCAGAGTGGACAGAGAGGGAGGCTGCGCGCAGAGTGGTCAGAGAGGGAGGCTCCGCGCAGAGTGGTCAGAGAGGGAGGCAGCGCGCAGAGTGGTCAGAGAGGGAGGCTGCGCGCATTGTGGTCAGAGAGGGAGGCCGCGCGCAGAGTGGTCAGAGAGGGATGCGACGCGCAGAGTGGTCAGAGAGGGAGGCGGCGCGCAGAGTGGTCAGAGAGAGAGGCGGCGCGCAGAGTGGTCAGAGAGAGAGGCGGCGCACAGAGTGGTCAGAGAGAGAGGCGGCGCGCAGAGTGGTCAGAGAGAGAGGCGGCGCGCAGAGAGGTCAGAGAGAGAGACGGCGCGCAGAGTGGTCAGAGAGAGAGGCGGCGTGCCGAGTGGTCAGAGAGAGAGGCGGCGCGCAGAGTGGTCAGAGAGGGAGGCGGCGCGCTGAGTGGTCAGAGAGAGAGGCGGTGCGCAGAGTGGTCAGAGAGAGAGGCGGCGCGCAGAGTGGTCAGAGAGAGAGGATCCACGCGTAGAGTGGTCAGAGAGTGAGGCTGATTGCAGAGTGGTCAGAGAGAGAGGCCGCACGCAGAGTGGTCAGAGAGTGAGGCTGATTGCAGAGTGGTCAGAGAGTGAGGCCGCGCGCAGAGTGGTCAGAGAGTGATGCTGCGCAGAAAGTGAGGCTGCGTGCAGAGTGGTCAGAGGGGGAGGCTGCGCGCAAAGTGGTCAGAGAGGGAGGCTGCGTGCAGAGTGGTCAGAGAGGGAGGCTGCGCGCAGAGAGGTCAGAGAGGGAGGCGGCGCGCAGAGAGGTCAGAGAGAGAGGCGGCGCGCAGAGTGGTCAGAGAGAGAGGCGGCGCGCCGAGTGGTCAGAGAGGGAGGCTGCGCGCAGAGTGGACAGAGAGGGAGGCTGCGCGCAGAGTGGTCAGAGAGGGAGTCTCCGCGCAGAGTGGTCAGAGAGGGAGGCTGCGCGCAGAGTGGTCAGAGAGGGAGGCTGCGCGCATTGTGGTCAGAGAGGGAGGCTGCGCGCAGAGTGGTCAGAGTGGGATGCTGCGCGCAGAGTCGTCAGAGAGGGAGGCTGCGCGCAAAGTGGTGAGAGAGGGAGGCTGCGCGCAGAGTGGTGAGAGAGGGAGGCTGCGCGCAGAGTGGTGAGAGAGGGAGGCTGCGCGCAGAGTGGTCAGAGAGGGAGGCTGCGCGCAGAGTGGTCAGAGAGGGAGGCTGCGCGCAGAGTGGTCAGAGAGGGAGGCTGCGCGCAGAGTGGTCAGAGAGGGAGGCTGCGCGCAGAGTGGTCAGAGAGGGAGGCGGCGCGCAGATTGCTCAGAGAGGGAGGCGGCGTGCGGAGTGGTCAGAGAGGGAGGCGGCGCGCAGAGTGGTCAGAGAGGGAGGCTGCGCGCAGAGTGGTCAGAGAGGGAGGCTGCGCGCAGAGTGGTGAGAGAGGGAGGCTGCGCGCAGAGTAGTGAGAGAGGGAGGCTGCGCGCAGAGTGGTGAGAGAGGGAGGCTGCGCGCAGTGTGGTGAGAGAGGGAGGCTGCGCGCAGAGTGGTCAGAGAGGGAGGCTGCGCGCAGAGTGGTCAGAGAGGGAAGCTGCGCGCAGAGTGGTCAGAGAGGGATGCGGCGCGCAGAGTGGACAGAGAGGGAGGCGGCGCGCAGAGTGGTCAGAGAGGGATGCGGCGCGCAGAGTGGTCAGAGAGGGAGGCGGCACGCAGAGTGGTCAGAGAGGGATGCGGCGCGCAGAGTGGTCAGAGAGGGAGGCGGCGCGCAGAGTGGTCAGAGAGGGAGGCGGCGCGCAGAGTGGTCAGAGAGAGAGGCGGTGCGCAGAGTGGTCAGAGAGAGAGGCGGCGCGCAGAGTGGTCAGAGAGAGAGGCGGCGCGCAGAGAGGTCAGAGAGAGAGGCGGAGCGCAGAGTGGTCAGAGAGAGAGGCGGCGCGCCGAGTGGTCAGAGAGAGAGGCGGCGCGCAGAGTGGTCAGAGAGAGAGGCGGCGCGCAGAGTGGTCAGAGAGAGAGGCGGCGCGCAGAGTGGTCAGAGAGAGAGGCGGCGCGCAGAGTGGTCAGAGAGAGAGGCGGCGCACAGAGTGGTCAGAGAGAGAGGATCCGCGCGCAGAGAGGTCAGAGAGTGAGGCCACGCGCAGAGTGGTCAGAGAGTGAGGCTGATTGCAGAGTGGTCAGAGAGTGAGGCCGCGCGCAGAGTGGTCAGAGAGTGATGCTGCGCAGAAAGTGAGGCTGCGTGCAGAGTGGTCAGAGGGGGAGGCTGCGCGCAGAGTGGTCAGAGAGGGAGGCTGCGTGCAGAGTGATCAGAGAGGGAGGCTGCGCGCAGAGTGGTCAGAGAGGGAGGCGGCGCGCAGAGAGGTCAGAGAGAGAGGCGGCGCGCAGAGTGGTCAGAGAGAGAGGCGGCGCGCCGAGTGGTCAGAGAGAGAGGCGGCGCGCAGAGTGGTCAGAGACAGAGGCGGCGCGCATAGTGGTCAGAGAGAGAGGCGGCGCGCAGCGTGGTCAGAGAGAGAGGCGGCGCGCAGAGTGTTCAGAGAGAGAGGATCCGCGCTCAGAGTGGTCAGAGAGTGAGGCTGATTGCAGAGTGGTCAGAGAGAGAGGCCGCGCGCAGAGTGGTCAGAGAGTGAGGCTGATTGCAGAGTGGTCAGAGAGTGAGGCCGCGCGCAGAGTGGTCAGAGAGTGATGCTGCGCAGAAAGTGAGGCTGCGTGCAGAGTGGTCAGAGTGGGAGGCAGCGCGCAGAGTGGTCAGAGAGGGAGGCGGTGCGCAGAGTGGTCAGAGAGAGAGGCGGCGCGCAGAGTGGTCAGAGAGAGAGGCGGCACGCGGAGTGGTCAGAGAGGGAGGCGGCGCGCAGAGTGGTCAGAGAGAGAGGCGGCGCGCAGAGTGGTCAGAGAGAGAGGCGGCGCGCAGAGTGGTCAGAGAGAGAGGCGGCGCGCAGAGTGGTCAGAGAGAGAGGCGGCGCGCTTAGAGGTCAGAGAGAGAGGCGGCGCGCAGAGTGGTCAGAGAGGGAGGCGGCGCGCAGAGTGGTCAGAGAGAGAGGCGGCGCGCAGAGTGGTCAGAGAGAGAGGCGGCGCGCAGAGTGGTCAGAGAGAGAGGCGGCGCGCAGAGTGGTCAGAGAGAGAGGCGGCGCGCTTAGAGGTCAGAGAGAGAGGCGGCGCGCAGAGTGGTCAGAGAGAGAGGCGGCGCGCAGAGTGGTCAGAGAGAGAGGCGGCGCGCAGAGTGGTCAGAGAGAGAGGCAGCGCGCAGAGTGGTCAGATAGAGAGGCGGCGCGCAGAGTGGTCAGAGAGAGCGGATCCGCGCGCAGAGTGATCAGAGAGTGAGGCTGATTGCAGAGTGGTCAGAGAGAGAGACCGCGCGCAGAGTGGTCAGAGAGTGAGGCTGATTGCAGAGTGGTCAGAGAGTGAGGCCGCGCGCAGAGTGGTCAGAGAGTGATGCTGCGCAGAAAGTGAGGCTGCGTGCAGAGTGGTCAGAGGGGGAGGCTGCGCGCAGAGTGGTCAGAGAGGGAGGCTGCATGCAGAGTGGTCAGAGAGGGAGGCTGCGCGCAGAGTGGTCAGAGAGAGAGGCGGCGCGCAGAGTGGTCAGAGGGAGAGGCGGCGCGCAGAGTGGTCAGAGGAAGAGACGGCGCGCAGAGTGGTCAGAGAGAGAGGCGGCACGCAGAGAGGTCAGAGAGAGAGGCGGCGCGCAGTGTGGTCAGAGAGAGAGGCGGTGCGCAGAGAGGTCAGGGAGAGACGGCGGCGCGCAGAGAGGTCAGAGAGAGAGGCGGCGCGCAGAGAGGTCAGAGAGAGAGGCGGCGCACAGAGTGGTCAGAGAGAGAGGCGGCGCGCAGAGTGGTCAGAGAGGGAGGCGGCGCGCAGTGTGGTCAGAGAGGGAGGCGGCGCACAGACTGGTCAGAGAGGGAGGCGGCGCGCAGAGTGGTCAGAGAGGGAGGCTGCGCGCAGAGTGGTCAGAGAGAGAGGCGGCGCACAGAGTGGTCAGAGAGAGAGGATCCGCGCGCAGAGAGGTCAGAGAGTGAGGCCACGCGCAGAGTGGTCAGAGAGTGAGGCTGATTGCAGAGTGGTCAGAGAGTGAGGCCGCGCGCAGAGTGGTCAGAGAGTGATGCTGCGCAGAAAGTGAGGCTGCGTGCAGAGTGGTCAGAGGGGGAGGCTGCGCGCAGAGTGGTCAGAGAGGGAGGCTGCGTGCAGAGTGATCAGAGAGGGAGGCTGCGCGCAGAGTGGTCAGAGAGGGAGGCGGCGCGCAGAGAGGTCAGAGAGAGAGGCGGCGCGCAGAGTGGTCAGAGAGAGAGGCGGCGCGCCGAGTGGTCAGAGAGAGAGGCGGCGCGCAGAGTGGTCAGAGAGAGAGGCGGCGCGCATAGTGGTCAGAGAGAGAGGCGGCGCGCAGCGTGGTCAGAGAGAGAGGCGGCGCGCAGAGTGTTCAGAGAGAGAGGATCCGCGCTCAGAGTGGTCAGAGAGTGAGGCTGATTGCAGAGTGGTCAGAGAGAGAGGCCGCGCGCAGAGTGGTCAGAGAGTGAGGCTGATTGCAGAGTGGTCAGAGAGTGAGGCCGCGCGCAGAGTGGTCAGAGAGTGATGCTGCGCAGAAAGTGAGGCTGCGTGCAGAGTGGTCAGAGGGGGAGGCTGCGCGCAGAGTGGTCAGAGAGGGAGGCGGTGCGCAGAGTGGTCAGAGAGAGAGGCGGCGCGCAGAGTGGTCAGAGAGAGAGGCGGCACGCAGAGTTGTCAGAGAGGGAGGCGGCGCGCAGAGTGGTCAGAGAGAGAGGCGGCGCGCAGAGTGGTCAGAGAGAGAGGCGGCGCGCAGAGTGGTCAGAGAGAGAGGCGGCGCGCAGAGTGGTCAGAGAGAGAGGCGGCGCGCTTAGAGGTCAGAGAGAGAGGCGGCGCGCAGAGTGGTCAGAGAGGGAGGCGGCGCGCAGAGTGGTCAGAGAGAGAGGCGGCGCGCAGAGTGGTCAGAGAGAGAGGCGGCGCGCAGAGTGGTCAGAGAGAGAGGCGGCGCGCAGAGTGGTCAGAGAGAGAGGCGGCGCGCTTAGAGGTCAGAGAGAGAGGCGGCGCGCAGAGTGGTCAGAGAGAGAGGCGGCGCGCAGAGTGGTCAGAGAGAGAGGCGGCGCGCAGAGTGGTCAGAGAGAGAGGCAGCGCGCAGAGTGGTCAGATAGAGAGGCGGCGCGCAGAGTGGTCAGAGAGAGCGGATCCGCGCGCAGAGTGATCAGAGAGTGAGGCTGATTGCAGAGTGGTCAGAGAGAGAGACCGCGCGCAGAGTGGTCAGAGAGTGAGGCTGATTGCAGAGTGGTCAGAGAGTGAGGCCGCGCGCAGAGTGGTCAGAGAGTGATGCTGCGCAGAAAGTGAGGCTGCGTGCAGAGTGGTCAGAGGGGGAGGCTGCGCGCAGAGTGGTCAGAGAGGGAGGCTGCATGCAGAGTGGTCAGAGAGGGAGGCTGCGCGCAGAGTGGTCAGAGAGAGAGGCGGCGCGCAGAGTGGTCAGAGGGAGAGGCGGCACGCAGAGTGGTCAGAGGAAGAGACGGCGCGCAGAGTGGTCAGAGAGAGAGGCGGCACGCAGAGAGGTCAGAGAGAGAGGCGGCGCGCAGGGTGGTCAGAGAGAGAGGCGGTGCGCAGAGAGGTCAGGGAGAGACGGCGGCGCGCAGAGAGGTCAGAGAGAGAGGCGGCGCGCAGAGAGGTCAGAGAGAGAGGCGGCGCACAGAGTGGTCAGAGAGAGAGGCGGCGCGCAGAGTGGTCAGAGAGGGAGGCGGCGCGCAGAGTGGTCAGAGAGGGAGGCGGCGCGCAGTGTGGTCAGAGAGGGAGGCGGCGCACAGACTGGTCAGAGAGGGAGGCGGCGCGCAGAGTGGTCAGAGAGGGAGGCTGCGCGCAGAGTGGTCAGAGAGGGAGGCTGCGCGCAGAGTGGTCAGAGAGGGAGGCAGCGCGCAGAGTGGTCAGAGAGGGAGGCAGCGCGCAGAGTGGTTAGAGAGGGAGGCTGCGCGCAGAGTGGTCAGAGAGGGAGGCATGCGCAGAGTGCTCAGAGAGGGATGCGGCGCGCAGAGTGGTCAGAGAGGGAGGCGGCGCGCAGAGTGGTCAGAGAGGGAGGCGGCGCGCAGAGTGGTCAGAGAGGGAGGCGGCGCGCAGAGTGGTCAGAGAGGGAGGCGGTGCGCAGAGTTGTCAGAGAGCGAGGCGGCGCGCAGAGTGGTCAGAGAGAGAGGCGGCGCGCAGAGTGGTCAGAGAGAGAGGCGGCGCGCAGTGTGGTCAGAGAGAGAGGCGGCGCGCAGAGTGGTCAGAGAGAGAGGCGGGGCGCAGAGTGGTCAGAGAGAGAGGCGGCGCGCAGAGTGGTCAGAGAGAGAGGCGGCGCGCAGAGTGGTCAGAGAGAGAGGCGGCGCGCAGAGTGGTCAGAGAGAGAGGCGGCGCGCAGAGAGGTCAGAGAGAGAGGCGGCGCGCAGAGTGGTCAGAGAGAGAGGCGGCGCGCAGAGTGGTCAGAGAGAGAGGCGGCGCGCAGAGTGGTCAGAGAGAGAGGCGGCGCGCAGAGTGGTCAGATAGAGAGGCGGCGCGCAGAGTGGTCAGAGAGAGAGGATCCGCACGCAGAGTTGTCAGAGAGTGAGGCTGATTGCAGAGTGGTCAGAGAGAGAGGCGGCGCGCAGAGTGGTCAGAGAGTGAGGCTGATTGCAGAGTTGTCAGAGAGTGAGGCCGCGCGCAGAGTGGTCAGAGAGTGATGCTGCGCAGAAAGTGAGGCTGCGTGCAGAGTGGTCAGAGGGGGAGGCTGCGTGCACTGTGGTCAGAGAGGGAGGCTGCGTGCAGAGTGGTCAGAGAGGGAGGCTGCGTGCAGATTGGTCAGAGAGGGAGGCTGCGCGCAGAGTGGTCAGAGAGAGAGGCAGCGCGCAGAGTGGTCAGATAGAGAGGCGGCGCGCAGAGTGGTCAGAGAGAGCGGATCCGCGCGCAGAGTGATCAGAGAGTGAGGCTGATTGCAGAGTGGTCAGAGAGAGAGACCGCGCGCAGAGTGGTCAGAGAGTGAGGCTGATTGCAGAGTGGTCAGTAAGTGATGCTGCGCAGAAAGTGAGGCTGCGTGCAGAGTGGTCAGAGGGGGAGGCTGCGCGCACAGTGGTCAGAGAGTGAGGCTGCATGCAGAGTGGTCAGAGAGGGAGGCTGCGCGCAGAGTGGTCAGAGAGGGAGGCTGCGCGCAGAGTGGTCAGAGAGAGAGGAGGCGCGCAGAGTGGTCAGAGGGAGAGGCGGCGCGCAGAGTGGTCAGAGGGAGAGGCGGCGCGCAGAGTGGTCAGAGAGAGAGGCGGCGCGCAGAGAGGTCAGAGAGAGAGGCGGCGCGCAGAGTGGTCAGAGAGAGAGGCGGCGCGCAGAGAGGTCAGGGAGAGATGGCGGCGCGCAGAGAGGTCAGAGAGAGAAGCGGCGCGCAGAGAGGTCAGAGAGAGAGGCGGCGCGCAGAGTGGTCAGAGAGAGAGGTGGCGCGCAGAGTGGTCAGAGAGGGAGGCGGCGCGCAGAGTGGTCAGAGAGGGAGGCGGCGCGCAGAGTGGTCAGAGAGGGAGGCGGCGCGCAGACTGGTCAGAGAGGGAGGCGGCGCGCAGAGTGGTCAGAGAGGGAGGCTGCGTGCAGAGTGGTCAGAGAGGGAGGCTGCGCGCAGAGTGGTCAGAGAGGGAGGCTGCGCGCAGAGTGGTCAGAGAGGGAGGCTGCGCGCAGAGTGGTCAGAGAGGGAGGCTGCGCGCAGAGTGGTTAGAGAGGGAGGCTGCGCGCAGAGTGGTCAGAGAGGGAGGCACGCGCAGAGTGGTCAGTGAGGGAGGCGGCGCGCAGAGTGGTCAGAGAGGGAGGCGGCGCGCAGAGTGGTCAGAGAGGGAGGCGGCGCGCAGAGTGCTCAGTGAGGGAGGCGGCGCGCAGAGTGGTCAGAGAGGGAGGCGGCGCGCAGAGTTGTCAGAGAGGGAGGCGGCGCGCAGAGTGGTCAGAGAGAGAGGCGGCGCGCAGAGTGGTCAGAGAGAGAGGCGGCGCACAGTGTGGTCAGAGAGAGAGGCGGCGCGCAGAGTGGTCAGAGAGAGAGGCGGGGCGCAGAGTGGTCAGAGAGAGAGGCGGCGCGCAGAGTGGTCAGAGAGAGAGGCGGCGCGCAGAGTGGTCAGAGAGAGAGGCGGCGCGCAGAGTGGTCAGAGAGAGAGGCGGCGCGCAGAGTGGTCAGAGAGAGAGGCGGTGCGCAGAGAGGTCAGAGAGAGAGGCGGCGCGCAGAGTGGTCAGAGAGAGAGGCGGCGCGCAGAGTGGTCAGATAGAGAGGCGGCGCGCAGAGTGGTCAGAGAGAGAGGATCCGCGCGCAGAGTGGTCAGAGAGTGAGGCTGATTGCAGAGTGGTCAGAGAGAGAGGCCGCGCGCAGAGTGGTCAGAGAGTGAGGCTGATTGCAGAGTTGTCAGAGATTGAGGCCGCGCGCAGAGTGGTCAGAGAGTGATGCTGCGCAGAAAGTGAGGCTGCGTGCAGAGTGGTCAGAGGGGGTGGCTGCGCGCACTGTGGTCAGAGAGGGAGGCTGCGTGCAGAGTGGTCAGAGAGGGAGGCTGCGCGCAGAGTGGTCAGAGAGCGAGGCTGCGCGCAGAGTGGTCAGAGAGAGAGGCGGCGCGCAGTGTGGTCAGATGGAGAGGCGGCGCGCAGAGTGGTCAGAGGGAGAGGCGGAGCGCAGAGTGGTCAGAGAGAAGAGGCGGCGCACAGAGAGGTCAGAGAGAGAGGCGGCGCGCAGAGTGGTCAGAGAGAGAGGCGGCGCGCAGAGAGGTCAGAGAGAGATGGCGGCGCGCAGAGAGGTCAGAGAGAGAGGCGGCGCGCAGAGAGGTCAGAGAGAGAGGCAGCGCGCAGAGTGGTCAGAGAGGGAGGCGGCGCGCAGAGTGGTCAGAGAGGGAGGCGGCGCGCAGAGTGGTCAGAGAGGGAGGCTGCGCGCAGAGTGGTCAGAGAGGGAGGCAGCGCGCAGAGTGGTCAGAGAGGGAGGCTGCGCGCAGAGTGGTCAGAGAGGGAGGCTGCGCGCAGAGTGGTCAGAGAGGGAGGCTGCGCGCAGAGTGGTCAGAGAGAGAGGAGGCGCGCAGAGTGGTCAGAGGGAGAGGCGGCGCGCAGAGTGGTCAGAGGGAGAGGCGGCGCGCAGAGTGGTCAGAGAGAGAGGCGGCGCGCAGAGAGGTCAGAGAGAGAGGCGGCGCGCAGAGTGGTCAGAGAGAGAGGCGGCGCGCAGAGAGGTCAGGGAGAGATGGCGGCGCGCAGAGAGGTCAGAGAGAGAAGCGGCGCGCAGAGAGGTCAGAGAGAGAGGCGGCGCGCAGAGTGGTCAGAGAGAGAGGCGGCGCGCAGAGTGGTCAGAGAGGGAGGCGGCGCGCAGAGTGGTCAGAGAGGGAGGCGGCGCGCAGAGTGGTCAGAGAGGGAGGCGGCGCGCAGACTGGTCAGAGAGGGAGGCGGCGCGCAGAGTGGTCAGAGAGGGAGGCTGCGCGCAGAGTGGTCAGAGAGGGAGGCTGCGCGCAGAGTGGTCAGAGAGGGAGGCTGCGCGCAGAGTGGTCAGAGAGGGAGGCTGCGCGCAGAGTGGTCAGAGAGGGAGGCTGCGCGCAGAGTGGTTAGAGAGGGAGGCTGCGCGCAGAGTGGTCAGAGAGGGAGGCACGCGCAGAGTGGTCAGAGAGGGAGGCGGCGCGCAGAGTGGTCAGAGAGGGAGGCGGCGCGCAGAGTGGTCAGAGAGGGAGGCGGCGCGCAGAGTGCTCAGTGAGGGAGGCGGCGCGCAGAGTGGTCAGAGAGGGAGGCGGCGCGCAGAGTTGTCAGAGAGGGAGGCGGCACGCAGAGTGGTCAGAGAGAGAGGCGGCGCGCAGAGTGGTCAGAGAGAGAGGCGGCGCGCAGTGTGGTCAGAGAGAGAGGCGGCGTGCAGAGTGGTCAGAGAGAGAGGCGGGGCGCAGAGTGGTCAGAGAGAGAGGCGGCGCGCAGAGTGGTCAGAGAGAGAGGCGGTGCACAGAATGGTCAGAGAGAGAGGCGGCGCGCAGAGTGGTCAGAGAGAGAGGCGGCGCGCAGAGTGGTCAGAGAGAGAGGCGGTGCGCAGAGAGGTCAGAGAGAGAGGCGGCGCGCAGAGTGGTCAGAGAGAAAGGCGGCGCGCAGAGTGGTCAGATAGAGAGGCGGCGCGCAGAGTGGTCAGAGAGAGAGGATCCGCGCGCAGAGTGGTCAGAGAGTGAGGCTGATTGCAGAGTGGTCAGAGAGAGAGGCTGCGCGCAGAGTGGTCAGAGAGTGAGGCTGATTGCAGAGTTGTCAGAGATTGAGGCCGCGCGCAGAGTGGTCAGAGAGTGATGCTGCGCAGAAAGTGAGGCTGCGTGCAGAGTGGTCAGAGGGGGTGGCTGCGCGCACTGTGGTCAGAGAGGGTGGCTGCGTGCAGAGTGGTCAGAGAGGGAGGCTGCGCGCAGAGTGGTCAGAGAGGGAGGCTGCGCGCAGAGTGGTCAGAGAGAGAGGCGGCGCGCAGTGTGGTCAGATGGAGAGGCGGCGCGCAGAGTGGTCAGAGGGAGAGGCGGCGCGCAGAGTGGTCAGAGAGAAGAGGCGGCGCACAGAGAGGTCAGAGAGAGAGGCGGCGCGCAGAGTGGTCAGAGAGAGAGGCGGCGCGCAGAGAGGTCAGAGAGAGATGGCGGCGCGCAGAGAGGTCAGAGAGAGAGGCGGCGCGCAGAGAGGTCAGAGAGAGAGGCAGCGCGCAGAGTGGTCAGAGAGGGAGGCGGCGCGCAGAGTGGTCAGAGAGGGAGGCGGCGCGCAGAGTGGTCAGAGAGGGAGGCTGCGCGCAGAGTGGTCAGAGAGGGAGGCAGCGCGCAGAGTGGTCAGAGAGGGAGGCTGCGCGCAGAGTGGTCAGAGAGGGAGGCTGCGCGCAGAGTGGTCAGAGAGGGAGGCTGCGCGCAGAGTGGTCAGAGAGGGAGGCTGCGCGCAGAGTGGTCAGAGAGGGAGGCTGCGCGCAGAGTGGTCAGTGAGGGATGCTGCGCGCAGAGTGGTCAGAGAGGGAGGCTGCGCGCAGAGTGGTGAGAGAGGGAGGCTGCGCGCTGAGTGGTGAGAGAGGGAGGCTGCGCGCAGAGTGGTCGGAGAGGGAGGCAGTGCGCAGAGTGGTCAGAGAGGGAGGCTGCGCGCAGAGTGGTCAGAGAGGGAGGCTGCGCGCAGAGTGGTCAGAGAGGGAGGCGGCGCGCAGAGTGGTCAGAGAGGGATGCGGCGCGCAGAGTGGTCAGAGAGGGAGGCGGCGCGCAGAGTGGTCAGAGAGGGATGCGGCGCGCAGAGTGGTCAGAGAGGGAGGCGGCGCGCAGAGTGGTCAGAGAGAGAGGCGGTGCGCAGAGTGGTCAGAGAGAGAGGCGGCGCGCAGAGTGGTCAGAGAGAGAGGCGGCGCGCAGAGTGGTCAGAGAGAGAGGCGGCGCGCAGAGTGGTCAGAGAGAGAGGCGGCGCGCAGAGAGGTCAGAGAGAGAGGCGGCGCGCAGAGTGGTCAGAGAGAGAGGCGGCGTGCCGAGTGGTCAGAGAGAGAGGCGGCGCGCAGAGTGGTCAGAGAGAGAGGCGGCGCGCAGAGTGGTCAGAGAGAGAGGCGGCGCGCAGAGTGGTCAGAGAGAGAGGCGGCGCGCAGAGTGGTCAGAGAGAGAGGATCCACGCGCAGAGTGGTCAGAGAGTGAGGCTGATTGCAGAGTGGTCAGAGAGAGAGGCCGCACGCAGAGTGGTCAGAGAGTGAGGCTGATTGCAGAGTGGTCAGAGAGTGAGGCGGCGCGCAGAGTGGTCAGAGAGTGATGCTGCGCAGAAAGTGAGGCTGCGTGCAGAGTGGTCAGAGGGGGAGGCTGCGCGCAAAGTGGTCAGAGAGGGAGGCTGCGTGCAGAGTTGTCAGAGAGGGAGGCTGCGCGCAGAGTGGTCAGAGAGGGAGGCGGCGCGCAGAGTGGTCAGAGAGGGAGGCGGCGCGCAGAGAGGTCAGAGAGAGAGGCGGCGCGCAGAGTGGTCAGAGAGAGAGGCGGCGCGCCGAGTGGTCAGAGAGGGAGGCTGCGCGCAGAGTGGACAGAGAGGGAGGCTGCGCGCAGAGTGGTCAGAGAGGGAGGCTCCGCGCAGAGTTGTCAGAGAGGGAGGCTGCGCGCAGAGTGGTCAGAGAGGGAGGCTGCGCGCATTGTGGTCAGAGAGGGATGCGACGCGCAGAGTGGTCAGAGAGGGAGGCGGCGCGCAGAGTGGTCAGAGAGAGAGGCGGCGCGCAGAGTGGTCAGAGAGAGAGGCGGCGCGCAGAGTGGTCAGAGAGAGAGGCGGCGCGCAGAGTGGTCAGAGAGAGAGGCGGCGCGCAGAGAGGTCAGAGAGAGAGGCGGCGCGCAGAGTGGTCAGAGAGAGAGGCGGCGTGCCGAGTGGTCAGAGAGAGAGGCGGCGTGCCGAGTGGTCAGAGAGAGAGGCGGCGCGCAGAGTGGTCAGAGAGGGAGGCGGCGCGCAGAGTGGTCAGAGAGAGAGGCGGCGCGCAGAGTGGTCAGAGAGAGAGGCGGCGCGCAGAGTGGTCAGAGAGAGAGGATCCACGCGCAGAGTGGTCAGAGAGTGAGGCTGATTGCAGAGTGGTCAGAGAGAGAGGCCGCACGCAGAGTGGTCAGAGAGTGAGGCTGATTGCAGAGTGGTCAGAGAGTGAGGCCGCGCGCAGAGTGGTCAGAGAGTGATGCTGCGCAGAAAGTGAGGCTGCGTGCAGAGTGGTCAGAGGGGGAGGCTGCGCGCAAAGTGGTCAGAGAGGGAGGCTGCGCGCAGAGTGGTCAGAGAGGGAGGCTGCGCGCAGAGTGGTCAGAGAGGGAGGCGGCGCGCAGAGAGGTCAGAGAGAGAGGCGGCGCGCAGAGTGGTCAGAGAGAGAGGCGGCGCGCCGAGTGGTCAGAGAGGGAGGCTGCGCGCAGAGTGGACAGAGAGGGAGGCTGCGCTCAGAGAGGGAGGCTCCGCGCAGAGTGGTCAGAGAGGGAGGCTGCGCGCAGAGTGGTCAGAGAGGGAGGCTGCGCGCATTGTGGTCAGAGAGGGAGGCTGCGCGCAGAGTGGTCAGAGTGGGATGCTGCGCGCAGAGTCGTCAGAGAGGGAGGCTGCGCGCAAAGTGCTGAGAGAGGGAGGCTGCACGCAGAGTGGTGAGAGATGGAGGCTGCGCGCAGAGTGGTCAGAGAGGGAGGCTGCGCGCAGAGTGGTGAGAGAGGGAGGCTGCGCGCTGAGTGGTGAGAGAGGGAGGCTGCGCGCAGAGTGGTCGGAGAGGGAGGCTGCGCGCAGAGTGGTCAGAGAGGGAGGCTGCGCGCAGAGTGGTCAGAGAGAGAGGCGGCGCGCAGAGTGGTCAGAGAGAGAGGCGGCGCGCAGAGAGGTCAGAGAGAGATGGCGGCGCGCAGAGAGGTCAGAGAGAGAGGCGGCGCGCAGAGAGGTCAGAGAGAGAGGCGGCGCGCAGAGTGGTCAGAGAGGGAGGCGGCGCGCAGAGTGGTCAGAGAGGGAGGCGGCGCGCAGAGTGGTCAGAGAGGGAGGCTGAGCGCAGAGTGGTCAGAGAGGGAGGCTGCGCGCAGAGTGGTCAGAGAGGGAGGCTGCGCGCAGAGTGGTCAGAGAGGGAGGCTGCGCGCAGAGTGGTCAGAGAGGGAGGATGCGCGCAGAGTGGTCAGAGAGGGAGGCTGCGCGCAGAGTGGTCAGAGAGGGAGGCTGCGCGCAGAGTGGTCAGTGAGGGATGCTGCGCGCAGAGTGGTCAGAGAGGGAGGCTGCGCGCAGAGTGGTGAGAGAGGGAGGCTGCGCGCTGAGTGGTGAGAGAGGGAGGCTGCGCGCAGAGTGGTCGGAGAGGGAGGCTGCGCGCAGAGTGGTCAGAGAGGGAGGCTGCGCGCAGAGTGGTCAGAGAGAGAGGCTGCGCGCAGAGTGGTCAGAGAGGGAGGCGGCGCGCAGAGTGGTCAGAGAGGGATGCGGCGCGCAGAGTGGTCAGAGAGGGAGGCGGCGCGCAGAGTGGTCAGAGAGGGATGCGGCGCGCAGAGTGGTCAGAGAGGGAGGCGGCGCGCAGAGTGGTCAGAGAGAGAGGCGGTGCGCAGAGTGGTCAGAGAGAGAGGCGGCGCGCAGAGTGGTCAGAGAGAGAGGCGGCGCGCAGAGTGGTCAGAGAGAGAGGCGGCGCGCAGAGTGGTCAGAGAGAGAGGCGGCGCGCAGAGAGGTCAGAGAGAGAGGCGGCGCGCAGAGTGGTCAGAGAGAGAGGCGGCGTGCCGAGTGGTCAGAGAGAGAGGCGGCGCGCAGAGTGGTCAGAGAGAGAGGCGGCGCGCAGAGTGGTCAGAGAGAGAGGCGGCGCGCAGAGTGGTCAGAGAGAGAGGCGGCGCGCAGAGTGGTCAGAGAGAGAGGATCCACGCGCAGAGTGGTCAGAGAGTGAGGCTGATTGCAGAGTGGTCAGAGAGAGAGGCCGCACGCAGAGTGGTCAGAGAGTGAGGCTGATTGCAGAGTGGTCAGAGAGTGAGGCCGCGCGCAGAGTGGTCAGAGAGTGATGCTGCGCAGAAAGTGAGGCTGCGTGCAGAGTGGTCAGAGGGGGAGGCTGCGCGCAAAGTGGTCAGAGAGGGAGGCTGCGTGCAGAGTTGTCAGAGAGGGAGGCTGCGCTCAGAGTGGTCAGAGAGGGAGGCTGCGCGCAGAGTGGTCAGAGAGGGAGGCGGCGCGCAGAGAGGTCAGAGAGAGAGGCGGCGCGCAGAGTGGTCAGAGAGAGAGGCGGCGCGCCGAGTGGTCAGAGAGGGAGGCTGCGCGCAGAGTGGACAGAGAGGGAGGCTGCGCGCAGAGTGGTCAGAGAGGGAGGCTCCGCGCAGAGTGGTCAGAGAGGGAGGCTGCGCGCAGAGTGGTCAGAGAGGGAGGCTGCGCGCATTGTGGTCAGAGAGGGAGGCTGCGCGCAGAGTGGTCAGAGAGGGATGCGACGCGCAGAGTGGTCAGAGAGGGAGGCGGCGCGCAGAGTGGTCAGAGAGAGAGGCGGCGCGCAGAGTGGTCAGAGAGAGAGGCGGCGCGCAGAGTGGTCAGAGAGAGAGGCGGCGCGCAGAGTGGTCAGAGAGAGAGGCGGCGCGCAGAGAGGTCAGAGAGAGAGGCGGCGCGCAGAGAGGTCAGAGAGAGAGGCGGCGCGCAGAGTGGTCAGAGAGAGAGGCGGCGCGCAGAGTGGTCAGAGAGGGAGGCGGCGCGCAGAGTGGTCAGAGAGAGAGGCGGCGCGCTAAGTGGTCAGAGAGAGAGGCGGCGCGCAGAGTGGTCAGAGAGAGAGGATCCACGCGCAGAGTGGTCAGAGAGTGAGGCTGATTGCAGAGTGGTCAGAGAGAGAGGCCGCACGCAGAGTGGTCAGAGAGTGAGGCTGATTGCAGAGTGGTCAGAGAGTGAGGCCGCGCGCAGAGTGGTCAGAGAGTGATGCTGCGCAGAAAGTGAGGCTGCGTGCAGAGTGGTCAGAGGGGGAGACTGCGCGCAAAGTGGTCAGAGAGGGAGGCTGCGCGCAGAGTGGTCAGAGAGGGAGGCTGCGCGCAGAGTGGTCAGAGAGGGAGGCGGCACGCAGAGAGGTCAGAGAGAGAGGCGGCGCGCAGAGTGGTCAGAGAGAGAGGCGGCGCGCCGAGTGGTCAGAGAGGGAGGCTGCGCGCAGAGTGGACAGAGAGGGAGGCTGCGCTCAGAGAGGGAGGCTCCGCGCAGAGTGGTCAGAGAGGGAGGCTGCGCGCAGAGTGGTCAGAGAGGGAGGCTGCGCGCATTGTGGTCAGAGAGGGAGGCTGCGCGCAGAGTGGTCAGAGTGGGATGCTGCGCGCAGAGTCGTCAGAGAGGGAGGCTGCGCGCAAAGTGGTGAGAGAGGGAGGCTGCGCGCAGAGTGGTGAGAGAGGGAGGCTGCGCGCAGAGTGGTCAGAGAGGGAGGCTGCGCGCAGAGTGGTCAGAGATGAGGCTGCGCGCAGAGTGGTCAGAGAGGGAGGCTGCGCGCAGAGTGGTCAGAGAGGGAGGCTGCGCGCAGAGTGGTCAGAGAGGGAGGCGGCGCGCAGAGTGCTCAGAGAGGGAGGCGGCGCGCAGAGTGGTCAGAGAGGGAGGCGGCGCGCAGAGTGGTCAGAGAGGGAGGCAGCGCGCAGAGTGGTCAGAGAGGGAGGCTGCGCGCAGAGTGGTGAGAGAGGGAGGCTGCGCGCAGAGTAGTGAGAGATGGAGGCTGCGCGCAGAGTGGTCAGAGAGGGAGGCTGCACGCAGAGTGGTCAGAGAGGGAGGCTGCGCGCAGAGTGGTCAGAGAGGGAGGCGGCGCGCAGAGTGGTCAGAGAGGGAGGCGGCGCGCAGAGTGGTCAGAGAGGGTTGCGGCGCGCAGAGTGGTCAGAGAGGGAGGCGGCGCGCAGAGTGGTCAGAGAGGGATGCGGCACACAGAGTGGTCAGAGAGGGAGGCGGCGCGCAGAGTGGTCAGAGAGAGAGGCGGCGCGCAGAGTGGTCAGAGAGAGAGGCGGCGCGCAGAGTGGTCAGAGAGAGAGGCGGCGCGCAGAGTGGTCAGAGAGAGAGGCGGCGCGCAGAGTGGTCAGAGAGAGAGGCGGCGCGCAGAGATGTCAGAGAGAGAGGCGGCGCGCAGAGTGGTCAGAGAGGGAGGCGGCGCGCCGAGTGGTCAGAGAGAGAGGCGGCGCGCAGAGTGGTCAGAGAGAGAGGCGGCGCGCAGAGTGGTCAGAGAGAGAGGCGGCGCGCAGAGTGGTCAGAGAGAGAGGCGGCGCACAGAGTGGTCAGAGAGAGAGGCGGCTCGCAGAGTGGTCAGAGAGAGAGGATCCGCGCGCAGAGTGGTCAGAGAGTGAGGCTGATTGCAGAGTGGTCAGAGAGAGAGGCTGCGCGCAGAGTGGTCAGAGAGTGAGGCTGATTGCAGAGTGGTCAGAGAGAGAGGCGGCGCGCCGAGTGGTCAGAGAGAGAGGCGGCGCGCAGAGTGGTCAGAGAGAGAGGCGGCGCGCAGAGTGGTCAGAGAGAGAGGCGGCGCGCAGAGTGGTCAGAGAGAGAGGATCCGCGCGCAGAGTGGTCAGAGAGTGAGGCTGATTGCAGAGTGGTCAGAGAGAGAGGATCCGCGCGCAGAGTGGTCAGAGAGTGAGGCTGATTGCAGAGTGGTCAGAGAGTGAGGCCGCGTGCAGAGTGGTCAGAGAGTGATGCTGCGCAGAAAGTGAGGCTGCGTGCAGAGTGGTCAGAGGGGGAGGCTGCGCGCAAAGTGGTCAGAGAGGGAGGCTGCGTGCAGAGTGGTCAGAGAGGGAGGCTGCGCGCAGAGTGGTCAGAGAGGGAGGCGGCGCGCAGAGAGGTCAGAGAGAGAGGCGGCGTGCAGAGTGGTCAGAGAGGGAGGCTGCGCGCAGAGTGGTCAGACAGGGAGGCTGTGCGCAGAGTGGTCAGAGAGGGAGGGTCCGCGCAGAGTGGTCAGAGAGGGAGGCAGCGCGCAGAGTGGTCAGAGAGGGAGGCTGCGTGCAGAGTGGTCAGAGAGGGAGGCTGTGCGCAGAGTGGTCACAGAGGGATGCTGCGCGCAGAGTCGTCAGAGAGGGAGGCTGCGCGCAGAGTGGTGAGAGAGGGAGGCTTCGCGCAGAGTGGTCAGAGAGGGAGGCTGCGCGCAGAGTGGTCAGAGAGGGAGGCTGCGCGCAGAGTGGTCAGAGAGGGAGGCTGCGCGCAGAGTGGACAGAGAGGGAGGCTGCGCGCAGAGTGGTCAGAGAGGGAGGCTGCGCGCAGAGTGGTCAGAGAGGGAGGCGGCGTGCAGAGTGCTCAGAGAGGGAGGCGGCGCGCAGAGTGGTCAGAGAGGGAGGCGAGCGCAGAGTGGTCAGAGAGGGAGGCGGCGCGCAGAGTGGTCAGAGAGGGAGGCGGCGCGCAGAGTGGTCAGAGAGGGAGGCGGCGCGCAGAGTGGTCAGAGAGGGAGGCGGCGCACAGAGTGGTCAGAGAGAGAGGCGGCGCGCAGAGTGGTCAGAGAGAGAGGCGGCGCGCAGTGTGGTCAGAGAGAGAGGCGGCGCGCAGAGTGGTCAGAGAGAGAGGCGGCGCGCAGAGTGGTCAGAGAGAGAGGCGCCGCGCAGAGTGGTCAGAGAGAGAGGCGGCGCGCAGAGTGGTCAGAGAGAGAGGCGGCGCGCAGAGAGGTCAGAGAGAGAGGCGGCGCGCAGAGTGGTCAGAGAGAGAGGCGGCGTGCCGAGTGGTCAGAGAGAGAGGCGGCGTGCCGAGTGGTCAGAGAGAGAGGCGGCGCGCAGAGTGGTCAGAGAGGGAGGCGGCGCGCAGAGTGGTCAGAGAGAGAGGCGGCGCGCAGAGTGGTCAGAGAGAGAGGCGGCGCGCAGAGTGGTCAGAGAGAGAGGATCCACGCGCAGAGTGGTCAGAGAGTGAGGCTGATTGCAGAGTGGTCAGAGAGAGAGGCCGCACGCAGAGTGGTCAGAGAGTGAGGCTGATTGCAGAGTGGTCAGAGAGTGAGGCCGCGCGCAGAGTGGTCAGAGAGTGATGCTGCGCAGAAAGTGAGGCTGCGTGCAGAGTGGTCAGAGGGGGAGGCTGCGCGCAATGTGGTCAGAGAGGGAGGCTGCGCGCAGAGTGGTCAGAGAGGGAGGCTGCGCGCAGAGTGGTCAGAGAGGGAGGCGGCACGCAGAGAGGTCAGAGAGAGAGGCGGCGCGCAGAGTGGTCAGAGAGAGAGGCGGCGCGCCGAGTGGTCAGAGAGGGAGGCTGCGCGCAGAGTGGACAGAGAGGGAGGCTGCGCTCAGAGAGGGAGGCTCCGCGCAGAGTGGTCAGAGAGGGAGGCTGCGCGCAGAGTGGTCAGAGAGGGAGGCTGCGCGCATTGTGGTCAGAGAGGGAGGCTGCGCGCAGAGTGGTCAGAGTGGGATGCTGCGCGCAGAGTCGTCAGAGAGGGAGGCTGCGCGCAAAGTGGTGAGAGAGGGAGGCTGCGCGCAGAGTGGTGAGAGAGGGAGGCTGCGCGCAGAGTGGTCAGAGAGGGAGGCTGCGCGCAGAGTGGTCAGAGATGAGGCTGCGCGCAGAGTGGTCAGAGAGGCAGGCTGCGCGCAGAGTGGTCAGAGAGGGAGGCTGCGCGCAGAGTGGTCAGAGAGGGAGGCGGCGCGCAGAGTGCTCAGAGAGGGAGGCGGCGCGCAGAGTGGTCAGAGAGGGAGGCGGCGCGCAGAGTGGTCAGAGAGGGAGGCAGCGCGCAGAGTGGTCAGAGAGGGAGGCTGCGCGCAGAGTGGTGAGAGAGGGAGGCTGCGCGCAGAGTAGTGATAGAGGGAGGCTGCGCGCAGAGTGGTCAGAGAGGGAGGCTGCACGCAGAGTGGTCAGAGAGGGAGGCTGCGCGCAGAGTGGTCAGAGAGGGAGGCGGCGCGCAGAGTGGTCAGAGAGGGAGGCGGCGCACAGAGTGGTCAGAGAGGGTTGCGGCGCGCAGAGTGGTCAGAGAGGGAGGCGGCGCGCAGAGTGGTCAGAGAGGGATGCGGCACACAGAGTGGTCAGAGAGGGAGGCGGCGCGCAGAGTGGTCAGAGAGAGAGGCGGCGCGCAGAGTGGTCAGAGAGAGAGGCGGCGCGCAGAGTGGTCAGAGAGAGAGGCGGCGCGCAGAGTGGTCAGAGAGAGAGGCGGCGCGCAGAGTGGTCAGAGAGAGAGGCGGCGCGCAGAGATGTCAGAGAGAGAGGCGGCGCGCAGAGTGGTCAGAGAGGGAGGCGGCGCGCCGAGTGGTCAGAGAGAGAGGCGGCGCGCAGAGTGGTCAGAGAGAGAGGCGGCGCGCAGAGTGGTCAGAGAGAGAGGCGGCGCGCAGAGTGGTCAGAGAGAGAGGCGGCGCACAGAGTGGTCAGAGAGAGAGGCGGCTCGCAGAGTGGTCAGAGAGAGAGGATCCGCGCGCAGAGTGGTCAGAGAGTGAGGCTGATTGCAGAGTGGTCAGAGAGAGAGGCCGCGCGCAGAGTGGTCAGAGAGTGAGGCTGATTGCAGAGTGGTCAGAGAGAGAGGCGGCGCGCCGAGTGGTCAGAGAGAGAGGCGGCGCGCAGAGTGGTCAGAGAGAGAGGCGGCGCGCAGAGTGGTCAGAGAGAGAGGCGGCGCGCAGAGTGGTCAGAGAGAGAGGATCCGCGCGCAGAGTGGTCAGAGAGTGAGGCTGATTGCAGAGTGGTCAGAGAGAGAGGATCCGCGCGCAGAGTGGTCAGAGAGTGAGGCTGATTGCAGAGTGGTCAGAGAGTGAGGCCGCGTGCAGAGTGGTCAGAGAGTGATGCTGCGCAGAAAGTGAGGCTGCGTGCAGAGTGGTCAGAGGGGGAGGCTGCGCGCAAAGTGGTCAGAGAGGGAGGCTGCGTGCAGAGTGGTCAGAGAGGGAGGCAGCGCGCAGAGTGGTCAGAGAGGGAGGCGGTGCGCAGAGAGGTCAGAGAGAGAGGCGGCGTGCAGAGTGGTCAGAGAGGGAGGCTGCGCGCAGAGTGGTCAGACAGGGAGGCTGCGCGCAGAGTGGTCAGAGAGGGAGGGTCCGCGCAGAGTGGTCAGAGAGGGAGGCAGCGCGCAGAGTGGTCAGAGAGGGAGGCTGCGTGCAGAGTGGTCAGAGAGGGAGGCTGCGCGCAGAGTGGTCACAGAGGGATGCTGCGCGCAGAGTCGTCAGAGAGGGAGGCTGCGCGCAGAGTGGTGAGAGAGGGAGGCTTCGCGCAGAGTGGTCAGAGAGGGAGGCTGCGCGCAGAGTGGTCAGAGAGGGAGGCTGCGCGCAGAGTGGTCAGAGAGGGAGGCTGCGCGCAGAGTGGACAGAGAGGGAGGCTGCGCGCAGAGTGGTCAGAGAGGGAGGCTGCGCGCAGAGTGGTCAGAGAGGGAGGCGGCGTGCAGAGTGCTCAGAGAGGGAGGCGGCGCGCAGAGTGGTCAGAGAGGGAGGCGGCGCGCAGAGTGGTCAGAGAGGGAGGCGGCGCGCAGAGTGGTCAGAGAGGGAGGCGGCGCGCAGAGTGGTCAGAGAGGGAGGCGGCGCGCAGAGTGGTCAGAGAGGGAGGCGGCGCACAGAGTGGTCAGAGAGAGAGGCGGCGCGCAGAGTGGTCAGAGAGAGAGGCGGCGCGCAGTGTGGTCAGAGAGAGAGGCGGCGCGCAGAGTGGTCAGAGAGAGAGGCGGGGCGCAGAGTGGTCAGAGAGAGAGGCGGGGCGCAGAGTGGTCAGAGAGAGAGGCGGCGCGCAGAGTGGTCAGAGAGAGAGGCGGCGCGCAGAGTGGTCAGAGAGAGAGGCGGCGCGCAGAGTGGTCAGAGAGAGAGGCGGCGCGCAGAGTGGTCAGAGAGAGAGGCGGCGCGCAGAGAGGTCAGAGAGAGAGGCGGCGCGCAGAGTGGTCAGAGAGAGAGGCGGCGCGCAGAGTGGTCAGAGAGAGAGGCGGCGCGCAGAGTGGTCAGAGAGAGAGGCAGCGCGCAGAGTGGTCAGATAGAGAGGCGGCGCGCAGAGTGGTCAGAGAGAGAGGATCCGGGCGCAGAGTGGTCAGAGAGTGAGGCTGATTGCAGAGTGGTCAGAGAGAGAGGCCGCGCGCAGAGTGGTCAGAGAGTGAGGCTGATTGCAGAGTTGTCAGAGAGTGAGGCCGCGCGCAGAGTGGTCAGAGAGTGATGCTGCGCAGAAAGTGAGGCTGCGCGCAGAGTGGTCAGAGCGGGAGGCTGCGCGCACTGTGGTCAGAGAGGGAGGCTGCGTGCAGAGTGGTCAGAGAGGGAGGCTGCGTGCAGAGGGGTCAGAGAGGGAGGCTGCGCGCAGAGTCGTCAGAGAGAGAGGCGGCGCGCAGAGTGGTCAGATGGAGAGGCGGCGCGCAGAGTGGTCAGAGGGAGAGGCGGCGCGCAGAGTGGTCAGAGAGAGAGGCGGCGCGCAGAGAGGTCGGAGAGAGAGGCGGCGCGCAGAGAGGTCAGAGAGAGAGGCGGCGCGCAGAGTGGTCAGAGAGAGAGGCGGCGCGCAGTGTGGTCAGAGAGGGAGGCGGCGCGCAGAGTGGTCAGAGAGGGAGGCTGCGCGCAGAGTGGTCAGAGAGGGAGGCTGCGCGCAGAGTGGTCAGAGAGGGAGGCTGCATGCAGAGTGGTCAGAGAGGGAGGCGGCGCGCAGAGAGGTCAGAGAGAGAGGCGGCGCGCAGAGTGGTCAGAGAGGGAGGCTGCGCGCAGAGTGGTCAGAGAGGGAGGCTGCGTGCAGAGTGGTCAGAGAGGGAGGGTCCGAGCAGAGTGGTCAGAGAGGGAGGCTGCGCGCAGAGTGGTCAGAGAGGGAGGCTGCGTGCAGAGTGGTCAGAGAGGGAGGCTGCGCGCAGAGTGGTCACAGAGGGATGCTGCGCGCAGAGTCGTCAGAGAGGGAGGCTGCGCGCAGAGTGGTGAGAGAGGGAGGCTTCGCGCAGAGTGGTCAGAGAGGGAGGCTGCGCGCAGAGTGGTCAGAGAGGGAGGCTGCGCGCAGAGCGGTCAGAGAGGGAGGCTGCGCGCAGAGTGGACAGAGAGGGAGAGTGCGCGCAGAGTGGTCAGAGAGGGAGGCTGCGCGCAGAGTGGTCAGAGAGGGAGGCGGCGCGCAGAGTGCTCAGAGAGGGAGGCGGCGCGCAGAGTGGTCAGAGAGGGAGGCGGCGCGCAGAGTGGTCAGAGAGGGAGGCGGCGCGCAGAGTGGTCAGAGAGGGAGGCGGCGCGCAGAGTGGTCAGAGAGGGAGGCGGCGCGCAGAGTGGTCAGAGAGGGAGGCGGCGCGCAGAGTGGTCAGAGAGAGAGGCGGCGCGCAGAGTGGTCAGAGAGAGAGGTGGCGCGCAGTGTGGTCAGAGAGAGAGGCGGCGCGCAGAGTGGTCAGAGAGAGAGGCGGGGCGCAGAGTGGTCAGAGAGAGAGGCGGCGCGCAGAGTGGTCAGAGAGAGAGGCGGCGCGCAGAGTGGTCAGATAGAGAGGCGGCGCGCAGAGTGGTCAGAGAGAGAGGCGGCGCGCAGAGTGGTCAGAGAGAGAGGCGGCGCGCAGAGTGGTCAGAGAGAGAGGCGGCGCGCAGAGTGGTCAGAGAGAGAGGCGGCGCGCAGAGAGGTCAGAGAGAGAGGCGACGCGCAGAGTGTTCAGAGAGAGAGGCGGCGCGCAGAGTGGTCAGAGAGAGAGGCGGCGCGCAGAGTGGTCAGAGAGACAGGCGGCGCGCAGAGTGGTCAGATAGAGAGGCGGCGCGCAGAGTGGTCAGAGAGAGAGGCGGCGCGCAGTGTGGTCAGAGAGGGAGGCGGCGCGCAGAGTGGTCAGAGAGGGAGGCTGCGCGCAGAGTGGTCAGAGAGGGAGGCTGCGCGCAGAGAGGTCAGAGAGAGAGGCGGGGCGCAGAGTGGTCAGAGAGAGAGGCGGCGCGCAGAGTGGTCAGAGAGAGAGGCGGCGCGCAGAGTGGTCAGAGAGAGAGGCGGCGCGCAGAGTGGTCAGAGAGAGAGGCGGCGCGCAGAGTGGTCAGAGAGAGAGGCGGCGCGCAGAGAGGTCAGAGAGAGAGGCGACGCGCAGAGTGTTCAGAGAGAGAGGCGGCGCACAGAGTGGTCAGAGAGAGAGGCGGCGCGCAGAGTGGTCAGAGAGAGAGGCGGCGCGCAGAGTGGTCAGATAGAGAGGCGGCGCGCAGAGTGGTCAGAGAGAGAGGCGGCGCGCAGTGTGGTCAGAGAGGGAGGCGGCGCGCAGAGTGGTCAGAGAGGGAGGCAGCGCGCAGAGTGGTCAGAGAGGGAGGCTGCGCGCCGAGTGGTGAGAGAGGGAGGCTGCGCGCAGAGTGGTCAGAGAGGGAGGCTGCGCGCAGAGTGGTCAGAGAGGGAGGCTGCGCGCAGAGTGGTCAGAGAGGGAGGCTGCGCGCAGAGTGGTCAGAGAGGGAGGCTGCGCGCAGAGTGGTCAGAGAGGGATGCTGCGCGCAGAGTGGTCAGAGAGGGAGGCTGCGCGCAGAGTGGTGAGAGAGGGAGGCTGCGCGCAGAGTGGTGAGAGAGGGAGGCTGCGCGCAGAGTGGTGAGAGAGGGAAGCTGCGCGCAGAGTGGTCAGAGAGGGAGGCTGCGCGCAGAGTGGTCAGAGAGGGAGGCTGCGCGCAGAGTGGTCGGAGAGGGAGGCTGCGCGCAGAGTGGTCAGAGAGGGATGCGGCGCGCAGAGTGGTCAGAGAGGGAGGCGGCGCGCAGTGGTCAGAGAGGGATGCGGCGCGCAGAGTGGTCAGAGAGAGAGGCGGCGCGCAGAGAGGTCAGAGAGAGAGGCGGCGCGCAGAGTGGTCAGAGAGAGAGGCGGCGCGCCGAGTGGTCAGAGAGAGAGGCGGCGCGCAGAGTGGTCAGAGAGAGAGGCGGCGCGCAGAGTGGTCAGAGAGAGAGGCGGCGCGCAGAGAGGTCAGAGAGAGAGGCCGCGCGCAGAGTGGTCAGAGAGAGAGGCGGCGCGCCGAGTGGTCAGAGAGAGAGGCGGCGCACAGAGTGGTCAGAGAGAGAGGCGGCGCGCAGAGTGGTCAGAGAGAGAGGCGGCGCGCAGAGTGGTCAGAGAGAGAGGCGGCGCGCAGAGTGGTCAGAGAGAGAGGATCCGCGCGCAGAGTGGTCAGAGAGTGAGGCAGCGCAGAAAGTGAGGCTGCGTGCAGAGTGGGCAGAGAGGGAGGCTGCGCGCAGACTGGTCAGAGAGGGAGGCTGCGTGCAGAGTGGTCAGAGAGGGAGGCTGCGCGCAGAGTGGTCAAAGAGGGAGGCAGCGCGCAGAGAGGTCAGAGAGAGAGGCGGTGCGCAGAGTGGTCAGAGAGAGAGGCGGCGCACAGAGTGGTCAGAGAGAGAGGATCCGCGCGCAGAGTGGTCAGAGAGTGAGGCTGATTGCAGAGTGGTCAGAGAGAGAGGCCGCGCGCAGAGTGGTCAGAGAGAGAGGCAGCGCGCTGAGTGGTCAGAGAGAGAGGCGGCGCGCCGAGTGGTCAGAGAGAGAGGCGGCGCGCAGAGTGGTCAGAGAGAGAGGCAGCGCGCTGAGTGGTCAGAGAGAGAGGCGGCGCGCAGAGTGGTCAGAGAGAGAGGCGGCGCGCAGAGTGGTCAGAGAGAGAGGTGGCGCGCAGAGTGGTCAGAGAGGGAGGCTGCGCGCAGAGTGGTCAGAGAGGGAGGCACGCGCAGAGTGGTCAGAGAGGGAGGCGGCGCGCAGAGTGGTCAGAGAGGGAGGCGGCGCGCAGAGTGGTCAGAGAGGGAGGCGGCGCGCAGAGTGCTCAGTGAGGGAGGCGGCGCGCAGAGTGGTCAGAGAGGGAGGCGGCGCGCAGAGTTGTCAGAGAGGGAGGCGGCGCGCAGAGTGGTCAGAGAGAGAGGTGGCGCGCAGAGTGGTCAGAGAGAGAGGCGGCGCACAGTGTGGTCAGAGAGAGAGGCGGCGCGCAGAGTGGTCAGAGAGAGAGGCGGGGCGCAGAGTGGTCAGAGAGAGAGGCGGCGCGCAGAGTGGTCAGAGAGAGAGGCGGCGCGCAGAGTGGTCAGAGAGAGAGGCGGCGCGCAGAGTGGTCAGAGAGAGAGGCGGCGCGCAGAGTGGTCAGAGAGAGAGGCGGTGCGCAGAGAGGTCAGAGAGAGAGGCGGCGCGCAGAGTGGTCAGAGAGAGAGGCGGCGCGCAGAGTGGTCAGATAGAGAGGCGGCGCGCAGAGTGGTCAGAGAGAGAGGATCCGCGCGCCGAGTGGTCAGAGAGTGAGGCTGATTGCAGAGTGGTCAGAGAGAGAGGCCGCGCGCAGAGTGGTCAGAGAGTGAGGCTGATTGCAGAGTTGTCAGAGATTGAGGCCGCGCGCAGAGTGGTCAGAGAGTGATGCTGCGCAGAAAGTGAGGCTGCGTGCAGAGTGGTCAGAGGGGGTGGCTGCGCGCACTGTGGTCAGAGAGGGAGGCTGCGTGCAGAGTGGTCAGAGAGGGAGGCTGCGCGCAGAGTGGTCAGAGAGGGAGGCTGCGCGCAGAGTGGTCAGAGAGAGAGGCGGCGCGCAGTGTGGTCAGATGGAGAGGCGGCGCGCAGAGTGGTCAGAGGGAGAGGCGGCGCGCAGAGTGGTCAGAGAGAAGAGGCGGCGCACAGAGAGGTCAGAGAGAGAGGCGGCGCGCAGAGTGGTCAGAGAGAGAGGCGGCGCGCAGAGAGGTCAGAGAGAGATGGCGGCGCGCAGAGAGGTCAGAGAGAGAGGCGGCGCGCAGAGAGGTCAGAGAGAGAGGCAGCGCGCAGAGTGGTCAGAGAGGGAGGCGGCGCGCAGAGTGGTCAGAGAGGGAGGCGGCGCGCAGAGTGGTCAGAGAGGGAGGCTGCGCGCAGAGTGGTCAGAGAGGGAGGCAGCGCGCAGAGTGGTCAGAGAGGGAGGCTGCGCGCAGAGTGGTCAGAGAGGGAGGCTGCGCGCAGAGTGGTCAGAGAGGGAGGCTGCGCGCAGAGTGGTCAGAGAGAGAGGAGGCGCGCAGAGTGGTCAGAGGGAGAGGCGGCGCGCAGAGTGGTCAGAGGGAGAGGCGGCGCGCAGAGTGGTCAGAGAGAGAGGCGGCGCGCAGAGAGGTCAGAGAGAGAGGCGGCGCGCAGAGTGGTCAGAGAGAGAGGCGGCGCGCAGAGAGGTCAGGGAGAGATGGCGGCGCGCAGAGAGGTCAGAGAGAGAAGCGGCGCGCAGAGAGGTCAGAGAGAGAGGCGGCGCGCAGAGTGGTCAGAGAGAGAGGCGGCGCGCAGAGTGGTCAGAGAGGGAGGCGGCGCGCAGAGTGGTCAGAGAGGGAGGCTGCGCGCAGAGTGGTCAGAGAGGGAGGCGGCGCGCAGACTGGTCAGAGAGGGAGGCGGCGCGCAGAGTGGTCAGAGAGGGAGGCTGCGCGCAGAGTGGTCAGAGAGGGAGGCTGCGCGCAGAGTGGTCAGAGAGGGAGGCTGCGTGCAGAGTGGTCAGAGAGGGAGGCTGCGCGCAGAGTGGTTAGAGAGGGAGGCTGCGCGCAGAGTGGTCAGAGAGGGAGGCACGCGCAGAGTGGTCAGAGAGGGAGGCGGCGCGCAGAGTGGTCAGAGAGGGAGGCGGCGCGCAGAGTGGTCAGAGAGGGAGGCGGCGCGCAGAGTGCTCAGTGAGGGAGGCGGCGCGCAGAGTGGTCAGAGAGGGAGGCGGCGCGCAGAGTTGTCAGAGAGGGAGGCGGCACGCAGAGTGGTCAGAGAGAGAGGCGGCGCGCAGAGTGGTCAGAGAGAGAGGCGGCGCGCAGTGTGGTCAGAGAGAGAGGCGGCGCGCAGAGTGGTCAGAGAGAGAGGCGGGGCGCAGAGTGGTCAGAGAGAGAGGCGGCGCGCAGAGTGGTCAGAGAGAGAGGCGGCGCACAGAATGGTCAGAGAGAGAGGCGGCGCGCAGAGTGGTCAGAGAGAGAGGCGGCGCGCAGAGTGGTCAGAGAGAGAGGCGGTGCGCAGAGAGGTCAGAGAGAGAGGCGGCGCGCAGAGTGGTCAGAGAGAGAGGCGGCGCGCAGAGTGGTCAGATAGAGAGGCGGCGCGCAGAGTGGTCAGAGAGAGAGGATCCGCGCGCAGAGTGGTCAGAGAGTGAGGCTGATTGCAGAGTGGTCAGAGAGAGAGGCCGTGCGCAGAGTGGTCAGAGAGTGAGGCTGATTGCAGAGTTGTCAGAGATTGAGGCCGCGCGCAGAGTGGTCAGAGAGTGATGCTGCGCAGAAAGTGAGGCTGCGTGCAGAGTGGTCAGAGGGGGTGGCTGCGCGCACTGTGGTCAGAGAGGGTGGCTGCGTGCAGAGTGGTCAGAGAGGGAGGCTGCGCGCAGAGTGGTCAGAGAGGGAGGCTGCGCGCAGAGTGGTCAGAGAGAGAGGCGGCGCGCAGTGTGGTCAGATGGAGAGGCGGCGCGCAGAGTGGTCAGAGGGAGAGGCGGCGCGCAGAGTGGTCAGAGAGAAGAGGCGGCGCACAGAGAGGTCAGAGAGAGAGGCGGCGCGCAGAGTGGTCAGAGAGAGAGGCGGCGCGCAGAGAGGTCAGAGAGAGATGGCGGCGCGCAGAGAGGTCAGAGAGAGAGGCGGCGCGCAGAGAGGTCAGAGAGAGAGGCAGCGCGCAGAGTGGTCAGAGAGGGAGGCGGCGCGCAGAGTGGTCAGAGAGGGAGGCGGCGCGCAGAGTGGTCAGAGAGGGAGGCTGCGCGCAGAGTGGTCAGAGAGGGAGGCAGCGCGCAGAGTGGTCAGAGAGGGAGGCTGCGCGCAGAGTGGTCAGAGAGGGAGGCTGCGCGCAGAGTGGTCAGAGAGGGAGGCTGCGCGCAGAGTGGTCAGAGAGGGAGGCTGCGCGCAGAGTGGTCAGAGAGGGAGGCTGCGCGCAGAGTGGTCAGTGAGGGATGCTGCGCGCAGAGTGGTCAGAGAGGGAGGCGGCGCGCAGAGTGGTCAGAGAGGGAGGCGGCGCGCAGAGTGCTCAGTGAGGGAGGCGGCGCGCAGAGTGGTCAGAGAGGGAGGCGGCGCGCAGAGTTGTCAGAGAGGGAGGCGGCACGCAGAGTGGTCAGAGAGAGAGGCGGCGCGCAGAGTGGTCAGAGAGAGAGGCGGCGCGCAGTGTGGTCAGAGAGAGAGGCGGCGCGCAGAGTGGTCAGAGAGAGAGGCGGGGCGCAGAGTGGTCAGAGAGAGAGGCGGCGCGCAGAGTGGTCAGAGAGAGAGGCGGCGCACAGAATGGTCAGAGAGAGAGGCGGCGCGCAGAGTGGTCAGAGAGAGAGGCGGCGCGCAGAGTGGTCAGAGAGAGAGGCGGTGCGCAGAGAGGTCAGAGAGAGAGGCGGCGCGCAGAGTGGTCAGAGAGAGAGGCGGCGCGCAGAGTGGTCAGATAGAGAGGCGGCGCGCAGAGTGGTCAGAGAGAGAGGATCCGCGCGCAGAGTGGTCAGAGAGTGAGGCTGATTGCAGAGTGGTCAGAGAGAGAGGCCGTGCGCAGAGTGGTCAGAGAGTGAGGCTGATTGCAGAGTTGTCAGAGATTGAGGCCGCGCGCAGAGTGGTCAGAGAGTGATGCTGCGCAGAAAGTGAGGCTGCGTGCAGAGTGGTCAGAGGGGGTGGCTGCGCGCACTGTGGTCAGAGAGGGTGGCTGCGTGCAGAGTGGTCAGAGAGGGAGGCTGCGCGCAGAGTGGTCAGAGAGGGAGGCTGCGCGCAGAGTGGTCAGAGAGAGAGGCGGCGCGCAGTGTGGTCAGATGGAGAGGCGGCGCGCAGAGTGGTCAGAGGGAGAGGCGGCGCGCAGAGTGGTCAGAGAGAAGAGGCGGCGCACAGAGAGGTCAGAGAGAGAGGCGGCGCGCAGAGTGGTCAGAGAGAGAGGCGGCGCGCAGAGAGGTCAGAGAGAGATGGCGGCGCGCAGAGAGGTCAGAGAGAGAGGCGGCGCGCAGAGAGGTCAGAGAGAGAGGCAGCGCGCAGAGTGGTCAGAGAGGGAGGCGGCGCGCAGAGTGGTCAGAGAGGGAGGCGGCGCGCAGAGTGGTCAGAGAGGGAGGCTGCGCGCAGAGTGGTCAGAGAGGGAGGCAGCGCGCAGAGTGGTCAGAGAGGGAGGCTGCGCGCAGAGTGGTCAGAGAGGGAGGCTGCGCGCAGAGTGGTCAGAGAGGGAGGCTGTGCGCAGAGTGGTCAGAGAGGGAGGCTGCGCGCAGAGTGGTCAGAGAGGGAGGCTGCGCGCAGAGTGGTCAGTGAGGGATGCTGCGCACAGAGTGGTCAGAGAGGGAGGCTGCGCGCAGAGTGGTGAGAGAGGGAGGCTGCGCGCTGAGTGGTGAGAGAGGGAGGCTGCGCGCAGAGTGGTCGGAGAGGGAGGCAGCGCGCAGAGTGGTCAGAGAGGGAGGCTGCGCGCAGAGTGGTCAGAGAGGGAGGCTGCGCGCAGAGTGGTCAGAGAGGGAGGCGGCGCGCAGAGTGGTCAGAGAGGGATGCGGCGCGCAGAGTGGTCAGAGAGGGAGGCGGCGCGCAGAGTGGTCAGAGAGGGATGCGGCGCGCAGAGTGGTCAGAGAGGGAGGCGGCGCGCAGAGTGGTCAGAGAGAGAGGCGGTGCGCAGAGTGGTCAGAGAGAGAGGCGGCGCGCAGAGTGGTCAGAGAGAGAGGCGGCGCGCAGAGTGGTCAGAGAGAGAGGCGGCGCGCAGAGTGGTCAGAGAGAGAGGCGGCGCGCAGAGAGGTCAGAGAGAGAGGCGGCGCGCAGAGTGGTCAGAGAGAGAGGCGGCGTGCCGAGTGGTCAGAGAGAGAGGCGGCGCGCAGAGTGGTCAGAGAGAGAGGCGGCGCGCAGAGTGGTCAGAGAGAGAGGCGGCGCGCAGAGTGGTCAGAGAGAGAGGCGGCGCGCAGAGTGGTCAGAGAGAGAGGATCCACGCGCAGAGTGGTCAGAGAGTGAGGCTGATTGCAGAGTGGTCAGAGAGAGAGGCCGCACGCAGAGTGGTCAGAGAGTGAGGATGATTGCAGAGTGGTCAGAGAGTGAGGCCGCGCGCAGAGTGGTCAGAGAGTGATGCTGCGCAGAAAGTGAGGCTGCGTGCAGAGTGGTCAGAGGGGGAGGCTGCGCGCAAAGTGGTCAGAGAGGGAGGCTGCGTGCAGAGTTGTCAGAGAGGGAGGCTGCGCGCAGAGTGGTCAGAGAGGGAGGCTGCGCGCAGAGTGGTCAGAGAGGGAGGCGGCGCGCAGAGAGGTCAGAGAGAGAGGCGCCGCGCAGAGTGGTCAGAGAGAGAGGCGGCGCGCCGAGTGGTCAGAGAGGGAGGCTGCGCGCAGAGTGGACAGAGAGGGAGGCTGCGCGCAGAGTGGTCAGAGAGGGAGGCTCCGCGCAGAGTGGTCAGAGAGGGAGGCTGCGCGCAGAGTGGTCAGAGAGGGAGGCTGCGCGCATTGTGGTCAGAGAGGGAGGCTGCGCGCAGAGTGGTCAGAGAGGGATGCGACGCGCAGAGTGGTCAGAGAGGGAGGCGGCGCGCAGAGTGGTCAGAGAGAGAGGCGGCGCGCAGAGTGGTCAGAGAGAGAGGCGGCGCGCAGAGTGGTCAGAGAGAGAGGCGGCGCGCAGAGTGGTCAGAGAGAGAGGCGGCGCGCAGAGAGGTCAGAGAGAGAGGCGGCGCGCAGAGTGGTCAGAGAGAGAGGCGGCGTGCCGAGTGGTCAGAGAGAGAGGCGGCGTGCCGAGTGGTCAGAGAGAGAGGCGGCGCGCAGAGTGGTCAGAGAGGGAGGCGGCGCGCAGAGTGGTCAGAGAGAGAGGCGGCGCGCAGAGTGGTCAGAGAGAGAGGCGGCGCGCAGAGTGGTCAGAGAGATAGGATCCACGCGCAGAGTGGTCAGAGAGTGAGGCTGATTGCAGAGTGGTCAGAGAGAGAGGCCGCACGCAGAGTGGTCAGAGAGTGAGGCTGATTGCAGAGTGGTCAGAGAGTGAGGCCGTGCGCAGAGTGGTCAGAGAGTGATGCTGCGCAGAAAGTGAGGCTGCGTGCAGAGTGGTCAGAGGGGGAGGCTGCGCGCAAAGTGGTCAGAGAGGGAGGCTGCGCGCAGAGTGGTCAGAGAGGGAGGCTGCGCGCAGAGTGGTCAGAGAGGGAGGCGGCGCGCAGAGAGGTCAGAGAGAGAGGCGGCGCGCAGAGTGGTCAGAGAGAGAGGCGGCGCGCCGAGTGGTCAGAGAGGGAGGCTGCGCGCAGAGTGGACAGAGAGGGAGGCTGCGCTCAGAGAGGGAGGCTCCGCGCAGAGTGGTCAGAGAGGGAGGCTGCGCGCAGAGTGGTCAGAGAGGGAGGCTGCGCGCATTGTGGTCAGAGAGGGAGGCTGCGCGCAGAGTGGTCAGAGTGGGATGCTGCGCGCAGAGTCGTCAGAGAGGGAGGCTGCGCGCAAAGTGATGAGAGAGGGAGGCTGCGCGCAGAGTGGTGAGAGAGGGAGGCTGCGCGCAGAGTGGTCAGAGAGGGAGGCTGCGCGCAGAGTGGTGAGAGAGGGAGGCTGCGCGCTGAGTGGTGAGAGAGGGAGGCTGCGCGCAGAGTGGTCGGAGAGGGAGGCTGCGCGCAGAGTGGTCAGAGAGGGAGGCTGCGCGCAGAGTGGTCAGAGAGAGAGGCGGCGCGCAGAGTGGTCAGAGAGAGAGGCGGCGCGCAGAGAGGTCAGAGAGAGATGGCGGCGCGCAGAGAGGTCAGAGAGAGAGGCGGCGCGCAGAGAGGTCAGAGAGAGAGGCGGCGCGCAGAGTGGTCAGAGAGGGAGGCGGCGCGCAGAGTGGTCAGAGAGGGAGGCGGCGCGCAGAGTGGTCAGAGAGGGAGGCTGCGCGCAGAGTGGTCAGAGAGGGAGGCAGCGCGCAGAGTGGTCAGAGAGGGAGGCTGCGCGCAGAGTGGTCAGAGAGGGAGGCTGCGCGCAGAGTGGTCAGAGAGGGAGGCTGCGCGCAGAGTGGTCAGAGAGGGAGGCTGCGCGCAGAGTGGTCAGAGAGGGAGGCTGCGCACAGAGTGGTCAGTGAGGGATGCTGCGCGCAGAGTGGTCAGAGAGGGAGGCTGCGCGCAGAGTGGTGAGAGAGGGAGGCTGCGCGCTGAGTGGTGAGAGAGGGAGGCTGCGCGCAGAGTGGTCGGAGAGGGAGGCTGCGCGCAGAGTGGTCAGAGAGGGAGGCTGCGCGCAGAGTGGTCAGAGAGGGAGGCTGCGCGCAGAGTGGTCAGAGAGGGAGGCGGCGCGCAGAGTGGTCAGAGAGGGATGCGGCGCGCAGAGTGGTCAGAGAGGGAGGCGGCGCGCAGAGTGGTCAGAGAGGGATGCGGCGCGCAGAGTGGTCAGAGAGGGAGGCGGCGCGCAGAGTGGTCAGAGAGAGAGGCGGTGCGCAGAGTGGTCAGAGAGAGAGGCGGCGCGCAGAGTGGTCAGAGAGAGAGGCGGCGCGCAGAGTGGTCAGAGAGAGAGGCGGCGCGCAGAGTGGTCAGAGAGAGAGGCGGCGCGCAGAGAGGTCAGAGAGAGAGGCGGCGCGCAGAGTGGTCAGAGAGAGAGGCGGCGTGCCGAGTGGTCAGAGAGAGAGGCGGCGCGCAGAGTGGTCAGAGAGAGAGGCGGCGCGCAGAGTGGTCAGAGAGAGAGGCGGCGCGCAGAGTGGTCAGAGAGAGAGGCGGCGCGCAGAGTGGTCAGAGAGAGAGGATCCACGCGCAGAGTGGTCAGAGAGTGAGGCTGATTGCAGAGTGGTCAGAGAGAGAGGCCGCACGCAGAGTGGTCAGAGAGTGAGGCTGATTGCAGAGTGGTCAGAGAGTGAGGCCGCGCGCAGAGTGGTCAGAGAGTGATGCTGCGCAGAAAGTGAGGCTGCGTGCAGAGTGGTCAGAGGGGGAGGCTGCGCACAAAGTGGTCAGAGAGGGAGGCTGCGTGCAGAGTTGTCAGAGAGGGAGGCTGCACGCAGAGTGGTCAGAGAGGGAGGCTGCGCGCAGAGTGGTCAGAGAGGGAGGCGGCGCGCAGAGAGGTCAGAGAGAGAGGCGGCGCGCAGAGTGGTCAGAGAGAGAGGCGGCGCGCCGAGTGGTCAGAGAGGGAGGCTGCGCGCAGAGTGGACAGAGAGGGAGGCTGCGCGCAGAGTGGTCAGAGAGGGAGGCTCCGCGCAGAGTGGTCAGAGAGGGAGGCTGCGCGCAGAGTGGTCAGAGAGGGAGGCTGCGCGCATTGTGGTCAGAGAGGGAGGCTGCGCGCAGAGTGGTCAGAGAGGGATGCGACGCGCAGAGTGGTCAGAGAGGGAGGCGGCGCGCAGAGTGGTCAGAGAGACAGGCGGCGCGCAGAGTGGTCAGAGAGAGAGGCGGCGCGCAGAGTGGTCAGAGAGAGAGGCGGCGCGCAGAGTGGTCAGAGAGAGAGGCGGCGCGCAGAGAGGTCAGAGAGAGAGGCGGCGCGCAGAGTGGTCAGAGAGAGAGGCGGCGTGCCGAGTGGTCAGAGAGAGAGGCGGCGTGCCGAGTGGTCAGAGAGAGAGGCGGCGCGCAGAGTGGTCAGAGAGGGAGGCGGCGCGCAGAGTGGTCAGAGAGAGAGGCGGCGCGCAGAGTGGTCAGAGATAGAGGCGGCGCGCAGAGTGGTCAGAGAGAGAGGATCCACGCGCAGAGTGGTCAGAGAGTGAGGCTGATTGCAGAGTGGTCAGAGAGAGAGGCCGCACGCAGAGTGGTCAGAGAGTGAGGCTGATTGCAGAGTGGTCAGAGAGTGAGGCCGCGCGCAGAGTGGTCAGAGAGTGATGCTGCGCAGAAAGTGAGGCTGCGTGCAGAGTGGTCAGAGGGGGAGGCTGCGCGCAAAGTGGTCAGAGAGGGAGGCTGCGCGCAGAGTGGTCAGAGAGGGAGGCTGCGCGCAGAGTGGTCAGAGAGGGAGGCGGCACGCAGAGAGGTCAGAGAGAGAGGCGGCGCGCAGAGTGGTCAGAGAGAGAGACGGCGCGCCGAGTGGTCAGAGAGGGAGGCTGCGCGCAGAGTGGACAGAGAGGGAGGCTGCGCTCAGAGAGGGAGGCTCCGCGCAGAGTGGTCAGAGAGGGAGGCTGCGCGCAGAGTGGTCAGAGAGGGAGGCTGCGCGCATTGTGGTCAGAGAGGGAGGCTGCGCGCAGAGTGGTCAGAGTGGGATGCTGCGCGCAGAGTCATCAGAGAGGGAGGCTGCGCGCAAAGTGGTGAGAGAGGGAGGCTGCGCGCAGAGTGGTGAGAGAGGGAGGCTGCGCGCAGAGTGGTCAGAGAGGGAGGCTGCGCGCAGAGTGGTCAGAGAGGGAGGCTGCGCGCAGAGTGGTCAGAGAGGGAGGCTGCGCGCAGAGTGGTCAGAGAGGGAGGCTGCGCGCAGAGTGGTCAAAGAGGGAGGCGGCGCGCAGAGTGCTCAGAGAGGGAGGCGGCGCGCAGAGTGGTCAGAGAGGGAGGCGGCGCGCAGAGTGGTCAGAGAGGGAGGCAGCGCGCAGAGTGGTCAGAGAGGGAGGCTGCGCGCAGAGTGGTGAGAGAGGGAGGCTGCGCGCGGAGTAGTGAGAGAGGGAGGCTGCGCGCAGAGTGGTCAGAGAGGGAGGCTGCACGCAGAGTGGTCAGAGAGGGAGGCTGCGCGCAGAGTGGTCAGAGAGGGAGGCGGCGCGCAGAGTGGTCAGAGAGGGAGGCGGCGCGCAGAGTGGTCAGAGAGGGTTGCGGCGCACAGAGTGGTCAGAGAGGGAGGCGGCGCGCAGAGTGGTCAGAGAGGGATGCGGCACACAGAGTGGTCAGAGAGGGAGGCGGCGCGCAGAGTGGTCAGAGAGAGAGGCGGCGCGCAGAGTGGTCAGAGAGAGAGGCGGCGCGCAGAGTGGTCAGAGAGAGAGGCGGCGCGCAGAGTGGTCAGAGAGAGAGGCGGCGCGCAGAGTGGTCAGAGAGAGAGGCGGCGCGCAGAGATGTCAGAGAGAGAGGCGGCGCGCAGAGTGGTCAGAAAGGGAGGCGGCGCGCCGAGTGGTCAGAGAGAGAGGCGGCGCGCAGAGTGGTCAGAGAGAGAGGCGGCGCGCAGAGTGGTCAGAGAGAGAGGCGGCGCGCAGAGTGGTCAGAGAGAGAGGCGGCGCACAGAGTGGTCAGAGAGAGAGGCGGCTCGCAGAGTGGTCAGAGAGAGAGGATCCGCGCGCAGAGTGGTCAGAGAGTGAGGCTGATTGCAGAGTGGTCAGAGAGAGAGGCCGCGCGCAGAGTGGTCAGAGAGTGAGGCTGATTGCAGAGTGGTCAGAGAGAGAGGCGGCGCGCCGAGTGGTCAGAGAGAGAGGCGGCGCGCAGAGTGGTCAGAGAGAGAGGCGGCGCGCAGAGTGGTCAGAGAGAGAGGCGCTGCGCAGAGTGGTCAGAGAGAGAGGATCCGCGCGCAGAGTGGTCAGAGAGTGAGGCTGATTGCAGAGTGGTCAGAGAGAGAGGCCGCGCGCAGAGTGGTCAGAGAGTGAGGCTGATTGCAGAGTGGTCAGAGAGTGAGGCCGCGTGCAGAGTGGTCAGAGAGTGATGCTGCGCAGAAAGTGAGGCTGCGTGCAGAGTGGTCAGAGGGGGAGGCTGCGCGCAAAGTGGTCAGAGAGGGAGGCTGCGTGCAGAGTGGTCAGAGAGGGAGGCTGCGCGCAGAGTGGTCAGAGAGGGAGGCGGCGCGCAGAGAGGTCAGAGAGAGAGGCGGCATGCAGAGTGGTCAGAGAGGGAGGCTGCGCGCAGAGTGGTCAGAGAGGGAGGCTGCGCGCAGAGTGGTCAAAGAGGGAGGGTCCGCGCAGAGTGGTCAGAGAGGGAGGCAGCGCGCAGAGTGGTCAGAGAGGGAGGCTGCGTGCAGAGTGGTCAGAGAGGGAGGCTGCGCGCAGAGTGGTCACAGAGGGATGCTGCGCGCAGAGTCGTCAGAGAGGGAGGCTGCGCGCAGAGTGGTGAGAGAGGGAGGCTGCGCACAGAGTGGTCAGAGAGGGAGGCTGCGCACAGAGTGGACAGAGAGGGAGGCTGCGCGCAGAGTGGTCAGAGAGGGAGGCTGCGCGCAGAGTGGTCAGAGAGGGAGGCTGCGCACAGAGTGGACAGAGAGGGAGGCTGCGCGCAGAGTGGTCAGAGAGGGAGGCTGCGCGCAGAGTGGTCAGAGAGGGAGGCGGCGTGCAGAGTGCTCAGAGAGGGAGGCGGCGCGCAGAGTGGTCAGAGAGGGAGGCGGCGCGCAGAGTGGTCAGAGAGGGAGGCGGCGCGCAGAGTGGTCAGAGAGGGAGGCGGCGCGCAGAGTGGTCAGATAGGGAGGCGGCGCGCAGAGTGGTCAGAGAGGGAGGCGGCGCACAGAGTGGTCAGAGAGAGAGGCGGCGCGCAGAGTGGTCAGAGAGAGAGGCGGCGCGCAGTGTGGTCAGAGAGAGAGGCGGCGCGCAGAGTGGTCAGAGAGAGAGGCGGGGCGCAGAGTGGTCAGAGAGAGAGGCGGGGCGCAGAGTGGTCAGAGAGAGAGGCGGCGCGCAGAGTGGTCAGAGAGAGAGGCGGCGCGCAGAGTGGTCAGAGAGAGAGGCGGCGCGCAGAGTGGTCAGAGAGAGAGGCGGCGTGCAGAGTGGTCAGAGAGAGAGGCGGCGCGCAGAGTGGTCAGAGAGAGAGGCGGCGCGCAGAGTGGTCAGAGAGAGATGCGGCACGCAGCGTGGTCAGAGAGAGAGGCGGCGCGCAGAGTGGTCAGAGAGAGAGGCGGCGCGCAGAGAGGTCAGAGAGAGATGGCGGCGCGCAGAGAGGTCAGAGAGAGAGGCGGCGCGCTGAGAGGTCAGAGAGAGAGGCGGCGCGCAGAGAGGTCAGAGAGAGATGGCGGCGCGCAGAGAGGTCAGAGAGAGAGGCGGCGCGCAGAGAGGTCAGAGAGAGAGGCGGCGCGCAGAGTGGTCAGAGAGAGAGGCGGCGCGCAGAGTGGTCAGAGAGGGAGGCGGCGCGCAGAGTGGTCAGAGAGAGAGGCGGCGCGCAGAGTGGTCAGAGAGGGAGGCTGCGCGCAGAGTATTCAGAGAGGGAGGCTGCGCGCAGAGTGGTCAGAGAGGGAGGCTGCGCGCAGAGAGGTCAGAGAGGGAGGCTGCGCGCAGTGTGGTCAGAGAGGGAGGCTGCGCGCAGAGTGGTCAGAGAGGGAGGCTGAGCGCAGAGTGGTCAGAGAGGGAGGCTGCGCGCAGAGTGGTCAGAGAGGGAGGCTGCGCGCAGAGTGGTCAGAGAGGGAGGCTGCGCGCAGAGTGGTCAGAGAGGGAGGCTGCGCGCAGAGTGGTCAGAGAGGGAGGCTGCGCGCAGAGCGGTCAGAGGGGGAGGCTGCGCGCACAGCGGTCAGAGAGGGAGGCTGCGTGCAGAGTGGTCAGAGAGGGAGGCTGATTGCAGAGTGGTCAGAGAGGGAGGCTGCGTGCAGAGTGGTCAGAGGGGGAGGCTGCGCGCACAGCGGTCAGAGAGGGAGGCTGCGTGCAGAGTGGTCAGAGAGGGAGGCTGCGCGCAGAGTGGTCAGAGAGGGAGGCTGCGCGCAGAGTGGTCAGAGAGAGAGGCGGCGCGCAGAGTGGTCAGAGGGAGAGGCGGCGCGCAGAGTGGTCAGAGGGAGAGGCGGCGCGCAGAGTGGTCAGAGAGAGAGGCGGCGCGCAGAGAGGTCAGAGAGAGAGGCGGCGCGCAGAGAGGTCAGAGAGAGATGGCGGCGCGCAGAGAGGTCAGAGAGAGAGGCGGCGCGCAGAGTGGTCAGAGAGAGATGGCGGCGTGCAGAGTGGTCAGAGAGTGATGCTGCGCAGAAAGTGAGGCTGCGTGCAGAGTGGTCAGAGGGGGAGCCTGCGCGCAAAGTGGTCAGAGAGGGAGGCTGCGTGCAGAGTGGTCAGAGAGGGAGGCTGCGCGCAGAGTGGTCAGAGAGAGAGGCGGCGCGCAGAGTGGTCAGAGAGAGAGGCGGCGCGCCGAGTGGTCAGAGAGAGAGGCGGCGCGCAGAGTGGTCAGAGAGAGAGGCGGCGCGCAGAGTGGTCAGAGAGAGAGGCGGCCCGCAGCGTGGTCAGAGAGAGAGGCGGCGCGCAGAGCTGTCAGAGAGAGAGGCGGCGCGCAGAGAGGTCAGAGAGAGATGGCGGCGCGCAGAGAGGTCAGAGAGAGAGGCGGCGCGCTGAGAGGTCAGAGAGAGAGGCGGCGCGCAGAGAGGTCAGAGAGAGATGGCGGCGCGCAGAGAGGTCAGAGAGAGAGGCGGCGCGCAGAGAGGTCAGAGAGAGAGGCGGCGCGCAGAGTGGTCAGAGAGAGAGGCGGCGCGCAGAGTGGTCAGAGAGGGAGGCGGCGCGCAGAGTGGTCAGAGAGAGAGGCGGCGCGCAGACTGGTCAGAGAGGGAGGCTGCGCGCAGAGTGGTCAGAGAGGGAGGCTGCGCGCAGAGTGGTCAGAGAGGGAGGCTGCGCGCAGAGAGGTCAGAGAGGGAGGCTGCGCGCAGTGTGGTCAGAGAGGGAGGCTGCGCGCAGAGTGGTCAGAGAGGGAGGCTGAGCGCAGAGTGGTCAGAGAGGGAGGCTGCGCGCAGAGTTGTCAGAGAGGGAGGCTGCGCGCAGAGTGGTCAGAGAGGGAGGCTGCGCGCAGAGTGGTCAGAGAGGGAGGCTGCGCGCAGAGTGGTCAGAGAGGGAGGCTGCGCGCAGAGTGGTCAGAGGGGGAGGCTGCGCGCACAGCGGTCAGAGAGGGAGGCTGCGTGCAGAGTGGTCAGAGAGGGAGGCTGATTGCAGAGTGGTCAGAGAGGGAGGCTGCGTGCAGAGTGGTCAGAGGGGGAGGCTGCGCGCACAGCGGTCAGAGAGGGAGGCTGCGTGCAGAGTGGTCAGAGAGGGAGGCTGCGCGCAGAGTGGTCAGAGAGGGAGGCTGCGCGCAGAGTGGTCAGAGAGAGAGGCGGCGCGCAGAGTGGTCAGAGGGAGAGGCGGCGTGCAGAGTGGTCAGAGGGAGAGGCGGCGCGCAGAGTGGTCAGAGAGAGAGGCGGCGCGCAGAGAGGTCAGAGAGAGAGGCGGCGCGCAGAGAGGTCAGAGAGAGATGGCGGCGCGCAGAGAGGTCAGAGAGAGAGGCGGCGCGCAGAGTGGTCAGAGAGAGATGGCGGCGTGCAGAGTGGTCAGAGAGTGATGCTGCGCAGAAAGTGAGGCTGCGTGCAGAGTGGTCAGAGGGGGAGGCTGCGCGCAAAGTGGTCAGAGAGGGAGGCTGCGTGCAGAGTGGTCAGAGAGGGAGGCTGCGCGCAGAGTGGTCAGAGAGGGAGGCGGCGCGCAGAGAGGTCAGAGAGAGAGGCGGCGCGCAGAGTGGTCAGAGAGGGAGGCTGCGCGCAGAGTGGTCAGAGAGGGAGGCTGCGCGCAGAGTGGTCAGAGAGGGAGGGTCCGCGCAGAGTGGTCAGAGAGGGAGGCTGCGCGCAGAGTGGTCAGAGAGGGAGGCTGCGCGCAGTGTGGTCAGAGAGGGAGGCTGCGCGCAGAGTGGTCACAGAGGGATGCTGCGCGCAGAGTCGTCAGAGAGGGAGGCTGCGCGCAGAGTGGTGAGAGAGGGAGGCTTCGCGCAGAGTGGTCAGAGAGGGAGGCTGCGCGCAGAGTGGTCAGAGAGGGAGGCTGCGCGCAGAGTGGACAGAGAGGGAGGCTGCGCGCAGAGTGGTCAGAGAGGGAGGCGGCGCGCAGAGTGGTCAGAGAGGGAGGCGGCGCGCAGAGTGGTCAGAGAGGGAGGCGGCGCGCAGAGTGGTCAGAGAGGGAGGCGGCGCGCAGAGTGGTCAGAGAGGGAGGCGGCGCGCAGAGTGGTCAGAGAGGGAGGCGGCGCGCAGAGTGGTCAGAGAGGGAGGCGGCGCGCAGAGTGGTCAGAGAGGGAGGCGGCGCGCAGAGTGGTCAGAGAGGGAGGCGGCGCGCAGAGTGGTCAGAGAGAGAGGCGGCGCGCAGAGTGGTCAGAGAGAGAGGCGGCGCGCAGACTGGTCAGAGAGGGAGGCTGCGCGCAGAGTGGTCAGAGAGGGAGGCTGCGCGCAGAGTGGTCAGAGAGGGAGGCTGCGCGCAGAGAGGTCAGAGAGGGAGGCTGCGCGCAGTGTGGTCAGAGAGGGAGGCTGCGCGCAGAGTGGTCAGAGAGGGAGGCTGAGCGCAGAGTGGTCAGAGAGGGAGGCTGCGCGCAGAGTTGTCAGAGAGGGAGGCTGCGCGCAGAGTGGTCAGAGAGGGAGGCTGCGCGCAGAGTGGTCAGAGAGGGAGGCTGCGCGCAGAGTGGTCAGAGAGGGAGGCTGCGCGCAGAGTGGTCAGAGGGGGAGGCTGCGCGCACAGCGGTCAGAGAGGGAGGCTGCGTGCAGAGTGGTCAGAGAGGGAGGCTGATTGCAGAGTGGTCAGAGAGGGAGGCTGCGTGCAGAGTGGTCAGAGGGGGAGGCTGCGCGCACAGCGGTCAGAGAGGGAGGCTGCGTGCAGAGTGGTCAGAGAGGGAGGCTGCGCGCAGAGTGGTCAGAGAGGGAGGCTGCGCGCAGAGTGGTCAGAGAGAGAGGCGGCGCGCAGAGTGGTCAGAGGGAGAGGCGGCGTGCAGAGTGGTCAGAGGGAGAGGCGGCGCGCAGAGTGGTCAGAGAGAGAGGCGGCGCGCAGAGAGGTCAGAGAGAGAGGCGGCGCGCAGAGAGGTCAGAGAGAGATGGCGGCGCGCAGAGAGGTCAGAGAGAGAGGCGGCGCGCAGAGTGGTCAGAGAGAGATGGCGGCGTGCAGAGTGGTCAGAGAGTGATGCTGCGCAGAAAGTGAGGCTGCGTGCAGAGTGGTCAGAGGGGGAGGCTGCGCGCAAAGTGGTCAGAGAGGGAGGCTGCGTGCAGAGTGGTCAGAGAGGGAGGCTGCGCGCAGAGTGGTCAGAGAGGGAGGCGGCGCGCAGAGAGGTCAGAGAGAGAGGCGGCGCGCAGAGTGGTCAGAGAGGGAGGCTGCGCGCAGAGTGGTCAGAGAGGGAGGCTGCGCGCAGAGTGGTGAGAGAGGGAGGCTTCGCGCAGAGTGGTCAGAGAGGGAGGCTGCGCGCAGAGTGGTCAGAGAGGGAGGCTGCGCGCAGAGTGGACAGAGAGGGAGGCTGCGCGCAGAGTGGTCAGAGAGGGAGGCGGCGCGCAGAGTGGTCAGAGAGGGAGGCGGCGCGCAGAGTGGTCAGAGAGGGAGGCGGCGCGCAGAGTGGTCAGAGAGGGAGGCGGCGCGCAGAGTGGTCAGAGAGGGAGGCGGCGCGCAGAGTGGTCAGAGAGGGAGGCGGCGCGCAGAGTGGTCAGAGAGGGAGGCGGCGCGCAGAGTGGTCAGAGAGGGAGGCGGCGCGCAGAGTGGTCAGAGAGGGAGGCGGCGCGCAGAGTGGTCAGAGAGAGAGGCGGCGCGCAGAGTGGTCAGAGAGAGAGGCGGCGCGCAGTGTGGTCAGAGAGAGAGGCGGCGCGCAGAGTGGTCAGAGAGAGAGGCGGCGCGCAGAGTGGTCAGAGAGAGAGGCGGCGCGCAGAGTGCTCAGAGAGAGAGGCGGCGCGCAGAGTGGTCAGAGAGAGAGGTGGCGCGCAGAGAGGTCAGAGAGAGAGGCGGCGCGCAGAGTGGTCAGAGAGAGAGGCGGCGCGCAGAGTGGTCAGAGAGAGAGGCGGCGCGCAGAGTGGTCAGAGAGAGAGGCAGCGCGCAGAGTGGTCAGATAGAGAGGCGGCGCGCAGAGTGGTCAGAGAGAGAGGATCCGTGCGCAGAGTGGTCAGAGAGTGAGGCTGATTGCAGAGTGGTCAGAGAGAGAGGCCGCGCGCAGAGTGGTCAGAGAGTGAGGCTGATTGCAGAGTTGTCAGAGAGTGAGGCCGCGCGCAGAGTGGTCAGAGAGTGATGCTGCGCAGAAAGTGAGGCTGCGCGCAGAGTGGTCAGAGGGGGAGGCTGCGCGCACTGTGGTCAGAGAGTGAGGCTGCGTGCAGAGTGGTCAGAGAGGGAGGCTGCGTGCAGAGGGGTCAGAGAGGGAGGCTGCGCGCAGAGTGGTCAGAGAGAGAGGCGGCGCGCAGAGTGGTCAGAGGGAGAGGCGGCGCGCAGAGTGGTCAGAGAGAGAGGCGGCGCGCAGAGAGGTCGGAGAGAGAGGCGGCGCGCAGAGTGGTCAGAGAGAGAGGCGGCGCGCAGAGTGGTCAGAGAGGGAGTTGGCGCGCAGAGTGGTCAGAGAGGGAGGCTGCGCGCAGAGTGGTCAGAGTGGGAGGCTGCGCGCCGAGTGGTGAGAGAGGGAGGCTGCGCGCAGAGTGGTCAGAGAGGGAGGCTGCGCGCAGAGTGGTCAGAGAGGGAGGCTGCATGCAGAGTGGTCAGAGAGGGAGGCTGCGCGCAGAGTGGTCAGAGAGAGAGGCGGCGCGCAGAGTGGTCAGAGAGAGAGGCGGCGCGCAGAGTGGTCAGAGAGAGAGGCGGGGCGCAGAGTGGTCAGAGAGAGAGGCGGCGCGCAGAGTGGTCAGAGAGAGAGGCGGCGCGCAGAGTGGTCAGAGAGAGAGGCGGCGCGCAGAGTGGTCAGAGAGAGAGGCGGCGCGCAGAGAGGTCAGAGAGAGAGGCGGCGCGCAGAGTGGTCAGAGAGAGAGGCGGGGCGCAGAGTGGTCAGCGAGAGAGGCGGCGCACAGAGTGGTCAGAGAGAGAGGCAGCGCGCAGAGTGGTCAGATAGAGAGGCGGCGCGCAGAGTGGTCAGAGAGAGAGGATCCGCTCGCAGAGTGGTCAGAGAGTGAGGCTGATTGCAGAGTGGTCAGAGAGTGAGGCCGCGCGCAGAGTGGTCAGAGAGTGATGCTGCGCAGAAAGTGAGGCTGCGTGCAGAGTGGTCAGAGGGGGAGGCTGCGCGCACAGCGGTCAGAGAGGGAGGCTGCGTGCAGAGTGGTCAGAGAGGGAGGCTGCGCGCAGAGTGGTCAGAGAGGGAGGCGGCGCGCAGAGTGGTCAGAGAGAGAGGCGGCGCCAGAGTGGTCAGAGGGAGAGGCGGCGCGCAGAGTGGTCAGAGGGAGAGGCGGCGCGCAGAGTGGTCAGAGAGAGAGGCGGCGCGCAGAGAGGTCAGAGAGAGAGGCGGCGCGCAGAGAGGTCAGAGAGAGATGGCGGCGCGCAGAGAGGTCAGAGAGAGAGGCGGCGCGCTGAGAGGCTAGAGAGAGAGGCGGCGCGCAGAGAGGTCAGAGAGAGATGGCGGCGCGCAGAGAGGTCAGAGAGAGAGGCGGCGTGCAGAGAGGTCAGAGAGAGAGGCGGCGCGCAGAGTGGTCAGAGAGAGAGGCGGCGCGCAGAGTGGTCAGAGAGGGAGGCGGCGCGCAGAGTGGTCAGAGAGAGAGGCGGCGCGCAGAGTGGTCAGAGAGGGAGGCTGCGCGCAGAGTGGTCAGAGAGGGAGGCTGCGCGCAGAGTGGTCAGAGAGGGAGGCTGCGCGCAGAGAGGTCAGAGAGGGAGGCTGCGCGCAGAGTGGTCAGAGAGGGAGGCTGCGCGCAGAGTGGTCAGAGAGGGAGGCTGAGCGCAGAGTGGTCAGAGAGGGAGGCTGCGCGCAGAGTGGTCAGAGAGGGAGGCTGCGCGCAGAGTGGTCAGAGAGGGAGGCTGCGCGCTGAGTGGTCAGAGAGGGAGGCTGCGCGCAGAGTGGTCAGAGAGGGAGGCTGCGCGCAGAGTGGAAAGAGAGGGAGGCTGCGCGCAGAGTGGTCAGAGAGGGAGGGTGCGCGCAGAGAGGTCAGAGAGGGAGGCTGCGCGCTGAGTGGTCAGAGAGGGAGGCTGCGCGCAGAGTGGTCAGAGAGGGAGGCTGCGCGCGGACTGGTCAGAGAGGGAGGCGGCGCGCAGAGTGGTCAGAGAGGGAGGCGGCGCGCAGAGTGGTCTGAGAGGGAGGCGGCGCGCAGAGTGGTCAGAGAGGGAGGCTGCGCGCAGAGTGGTCAGAGAGGGAGGCTGCGCGCAGAGTGGTCAGAGAGGGAGGCTGCGCGCAGAGTGGTCAGAGAGGGAGGCTGTGCGCAGAGTGGTCAGAGAGAGAGGCTGCGCGCAGAGTGGTCAGAGAGGGAGGAGGCGCGCAGAGTGGTCAGAGAGGGAGGCGGCGCGCAGAGTGGTCAGAGAGGGAGGCGGCGCGCAGAGTGGTCAGAGAGGGAGGCGGCGCGCAGAGTGGTCAGAGAGGGAGGCGGCGCGCAGAGTGGTCAGAAAGGGAGGCGGCGCGCAGAGTGGTCAGAGAGGGAGGCGGCGCGCAGAGTGGTCAGAGAGGGAGGCGGCGCGCAGAGTGGTCAGAGAGAGAGGCGGCGCGCAGTGTGGTCAGAGAGAGAGGCGGCACGCAGAGTGGTCAGAGAGAGAGGCGGCGCGCAGTGTGGTCAGAGAGAGAGGCGGGGCGCAGAGTGGTCAGAGAGAGAGGCGGCGCGCAGAGTGGTCAGAGAGAGAGGCGGCGCGCAGAGTGGTCAGAGAGAGAGGCGGCGCGCAGAGTGGTCAGAGAGAGAGGCGGCGCGCAGAGAGGTCAGAGAGAGAGGCGGCGCGCAGAGTGGTCAGAGAGAGAGGCGGCGCGCAGAGTGGTCAGAGAGAGAGGCAGCGCGCAGAGTGGTCAGAGAGAGAGGCAGCGCGCAGAGTGGTCAGATAGAGAGGCGGCGTGCAGAGTGGTCAGAGAGAGAGGATCCGCGCGCAGAGTGGTCAGAGAGTGAGGCTGATTGCAGAGTGGTCAGAGAGTGAGGCCGCGCGCAGAGTGGTCAGAGAGTGATGCTGCGCAGAAACTGAGGCTGCGTGCAGAGTGGTCAGAGGGGGAGGCTGCGCGCACAGCGGTCAGAGAGGGAGGCTGCGTGCAGAGTGGTCAGAGAGGGAGGCTGCGCGCAGAGTGGTCAGAGAGGGAGGCTGCGCGCAGAGTGGTCAGAGAGAGATGCGGCGCGCAGAGTGGTCAGAGGGAGAGGCGGCGCGCAGAGTGGTCAAAGGGAGAGGCAGCGCGCGGAGTGGTCAGAGAGAGAGGCGGCGCGCAGAGAGGTCAGAGAGAGAGGCGGCGCGCAGAGTGGTCAGAGAGAGAGGCGGCGCGCAGAGAGGTCAGAGAGAGATAGCGGCGCGCAGAGAGGTCAGAGAGAGAGGCGGCGCGCAGAGAGGTCAGAGAGGGAGGCGGCGCGCAGAGTGGTCAGAGAGGGAGGCGGCGCGCAGAGTGGTCAGAAAGGGAGGCGGCGCGCAGAGTGGTCAGAGAGGGAGGCGGCGCGCAGAGTGGTCAGAGAGGGAGGCGGCGCGCAGAGTGGTCAGAGAGAGAGGCGGCGCGCAGTGTGGTCAGAGAGAGAGGCGGCACGCAGAGTGGTCAGAGAGAGAGGCGGCGCGCAGTGTGGTCAGAGAGAGAGGCGGGGCGCAGAGTGGTCAGAGAGAGAGGCGGCGCGCAGAGTGGTCAGAGAGAGAGGCGGCGCGCAGAGTGGTCAGAGAGAGAGGCGGCGCGCAGAGTGGTCAGAGAGAGAGGCGGCGCGCAGAGAGGTCAGAGAGAGAGGCGGCGCGCAGAGTGGTCAGAGAGAGAGGCGGCGCGCAGAGTGGTCAGAGAGAGAGGCAGCGCGCAGAGTGGTCAGAGAGAGAGGCAGCGTGCAGAGTGGTCAGATAGAGAGGCGGCGTGCAGAGTGGTCAGAGAGAGAGGATCCGCGCGCAGAGTGGTCAGAGAGTGAGGCTGATTGCAGAGTGGTCAGAGAGTGATGCTGCGCAGAAAGTGAGGCTGCGTGCAGAGTGGTCAGAGGGGGAGGCTGCGCGCACAGCGGTCAGAGAGGGAGGCTGCGTGCAGAGTGGTCAGAGAGGGAGGCTGCGCGCAGAGTGGTCAGAGAGGGAGGCTGCGCGCAGAGTGGTCAGAGAGAGATGCGGCGCGCAGAGTGGTCAGAGGGAGAGGCGGCGCGCAGAGTGGTCAGAGGGAGAGGCAGCGCGCAGAGTGGTCAGAGAGAGAGGCGGCGCGCAGAGAGGTCAGAGAGAGAGGCAGCGCGCAGAGTGGTCAGAGAGAGAGGCTGCGCGCAGAGTGGTCAGAGAGAGAGGCGGCGCGCAGAGTGGTCAGAGAGAGAGGCGGGGCGCAGAGTGGTCAGAGAGAGAGGCGGCGCGCAGAGTGGTCAGAGAGAGAGGCGGCGCGCAGAGTGGTCAGAGAGAGAGGCGGCGCGCAGAGTGGTCAGAGAGAGAGGCGGCGCGCAGAGAGGTCAGAGAGAGAGGCGGCGCGCAGAGTGGTCAGAGAGAGAGGCGGGGCGCAGAGTGGTCAGCGAGAGAGGCGGCGCACAGAGTGGTCAGAGAGAGAGGCAGCGCGCAGAGTGGTCAGATAGAGAGGCGGCGCGCAGAGTGGTCAGAGAGAGAGGATCCGCTCGCAGAGTGGTCAGAGAGTGAGGCTGATTGCAGAGTGGTCAGAGAGTGAGGCCGCGCGCAGAGTGGTCAGAGAGTGATGCTGCGCAGAAAGTGAGGCTGCGTGCAGAGTGGTCAGAGGGGGAGGCTGCGCGCACAGCGGTCAGAGAGGGAGGCTGCGTGCAGAGTGGTCAGAGAGGGAGGCTGCGCGCAGAGTGGTCAGAGAGGGAGGCGGCGCGCAGAGTGGTCAGAGAGAGAGGCGGCGCCAGAGTGGTCAGAGGGAGAGGCGGCGCGCAGAGTGGTCAGAGGGAGAGGCGGCGCGCAGAGTGGTCAGAGAGAGAGGCGGCGCGCAGAGAGGTCAGAGAGAGAGGCGGCGCGCAGAGAGGTCAGAGAGAGATGGCGGCGCGCAGAGAGGTCAGAGAGAGAGGCGGCGCGCTGAGAGGCTAGAGAGAGAGGCGGCGCGCAGAGAGGTCAGAGAGAGATGGCGGCGCGCAGAGAGGTCAGAGAGAGAGGCGGCGTGCAGAGAGGTCAGAGAGAGAGGCGGCGCGCAGAGTGGTCAGAGAGAGAGGCGGCGCGCAGAGTGGTCAGAGAGGGAGGCGGCGCGCAGAGTGGTCAGAGAGAGAGGCGGCGCGCAGAGTGGTCAGAGAGGGAGGCTGCGCGCAGAGTGGTCAGAGAGGGAGGCTGCGCGCAGAGTGGTCAGAGAGGGAGGCTGCGCGCAGAGAGGTCAGAGAGGGAGGCTGCGCGCAGAGTGGTCAGAGAGGGAGGCTGCGCGCAGAGTGGTCAGAGAGGGAGGCTGAGCGCAGAGTGGTCAGAGAGGGAGGCTGCGCGCAGAGTGGTCAGAGAGGGAGGCTGCGCGCAGAGTGGTCAGAGAGGGAGGCTGCGCGCAGAGTGGTCAGAGAGGGAGGCTGCGCGCAGAGTGGTCAGAGAGGGAGGCTGCGCGCAGAGTGGAAAGAGAGGGAGGCTGCGCGCAGAGTGGTCAGAGAGGGAGGGTGCGCGCAGAGAGGTCAGAGAGGGAGGCTGCGCGCTGAGTGGTCAGAGAGGGAGGCTGCGCGCAGAGTGGTCAGAGAGGGAGGCTGCGCGCGGACTGGTCAGAGAGGGAGGCGGCGCGCAGAGTGGTCAGAGAGGGAGGCGGCGCGCAGAGTGGTCTGAGAGGGAGGCGGCGCGCAGAGTGGTCAGAGAGGGAGGCTGCGCGCAGAGTGGTCAGAGAGGGAGGCTGCGCGCAGAGTGGTCAGAGAGGGAGGCTGCGCGCAGAGTGGTCAGAGAGGGAGGCTGTGCGCAGAGTGGTCAGAGAGAGAGGCTGCGCGCAGAGTGGTCAGAGAGGGAGGCGGCGCGCAGAGTGGTCAGAGAGGGAGGCGGCGCGCAGAGTGGTCAGAGAGGGAGGCGGCGCGCAGAGTGGTCAGAGAGGGAGGCGGCGCGCAGAGTGGTCAGAGAGGGAGGCGGCGCGCAGAGTGGTCAGAAAGGGAGGCGGCGCGCAGAGTGGTCAGAGAGGGAGGCGGCGCGCAGAGTGGTCAGAGAGGGAGGCGGCGCGCAGAGTGGTCAGAGAGAGAGGCGGCGCGCAGTGTGGTCAGAGAGAGAGGCGGCACGCAGAGTGGTCAGAGAGAGAGGCGGCGCGCAGTGTGGTCAGAGAGAGAGGCGGGGCGCAGAGTGGTCAGAGAGAGAGGCGGCGCGCAGAGTGGTCAGAGAGAGAGGCGGCGCGCAGAGTGGTCAGAGAGAGAGGCGGCGCGCAGAGTGGTCAGAGAGAGAGGCGGCGCGCAGAGAGGTCAGAGAGAGAGGCGGCGCGCAGAGTGGTCAGAGAGAGAGGCGGCGCGCAGAGTGGTCAGAGAGAGAGGCAGCGCGCAGAGTGGTCAGAGAGAGAGGCAGCGCGCAGAGTGGTCAGATAGAGAGGCGGCGTGCAGAGTGGTCAGAGAGAGAGGATCCGCGCGCAGAGTGGTCAGAGAGTGAGGCTGATTGCAGAGTGGTCAGAGAGTGAGGCCGCGCGCAGAGTGGTCAGAGAGTGATGCTGCGCAGAAACTGAGGCTGCGTGCAGAGTGGTCAGAGGGGGAGGCTGCGCGCACAGCGGTCAGAGAGGGAGGCTGCGTGCAGAGTGGTCAGAGAGGGAGGCTGCGCGCAGAGTGGTCAGAGAGGGAGGCTGCGCGCAGAGTGGTCAGAGAGAGATGCGGCGCGCAGAGTGGTCAGAGGGAGAGGCGGCGCGCAGAGTGGTCAAAGGGAGAGGCAGCGCGCGGAGTGGTCAGAGAGAGAGGCGGCGCGCAGAGAGGTCAGAGAGAGAGGCGGCGCGCAGAGTGGTCAGAGAGAGAGGCGGCGCGCAGAGAGGTCAGAGAGAGATAGCGGCGCGCAGAGAGGTCAGAGAGAGAGGCGGCGCGCAGAGAGGTCAGAGAGGGAGGCGGCGCGCAGAGTGGTCGGAGAGGGAGGCGGCGCGCAGAGTGGTCAGAAAGGGAGGCGGCGCGCAGAGTGGTCAGAGAGGGAGGCGGCGCGCAGAGTGGTCAGAGAGGGAGGCGGCGCGCAGAGTGGTCAGAGAGAGAGGCGGCGTGCAGTGTGGTCAGAGAGAGAGGCGGCACGCAGAGTGGTCAGAGAGAGAGGCGGCGCGCAGTGTGGTCAGAGAGAGAGGCGGGGCGCAGAGTGGTCAGAGAGAGAGGCGGCGCGCAGAGTGGTCAGAGAGAGAGGCGGCGCGCAGAGTGGTCAGAGAGAGAGGCGGCGCGCAGAGTGGTCAGAGAGAGAGGCGGCGCGCAGAGAGGTCAGAGAGAGAGGCGGCGCGCAGAGTGGTCAGAGAGAGAGGCGGCGCGCAGAGTGGTCAGAGAGAGAGGCAGCGCGCAGAGTGGTCAGAGAGAGAGGCAGCGTGCAGAGTGGTCAGATAGAGAGGCGGCGTGCAGAGTGGTCAGAGAGAGAGGATCCGCGCGCAGAGTGGTCAGAGAGTGAGGCTGATTGCAGAGTGGTCAGAGAGTGATGCTGCGCAGAAAGTGAGGCTGCGTGCAGAGTGGTCAGAGGGGGAGGCTGCGCGCACAGCGGTCAGAGAGGGAGGCTGCGTGCAGAGTGGTCAGAGAGGGAGGCTGCGCGCAGAGTGGTCAGAGAGGGAGGCTGCGCGCAGAGTGGTCAGAGAGAGATGCGGCGCGCAGAGTGGTCAGAGGGAGAGGCGGCGCGCAGAGTGGTCAGAGGGAGAGGCAGCGCGCAGAGTGGTCAGAGAGAGAGGCGGCGCGCAGAGAGGTCAGAGAGAGAGGCGGCGCGCAGAGTGGTCAGAGAGAGAGGCGGCGCGCAGAGAGGTCAGAGAGAGATAGCGGCGCGCAGAGAGGTCAGAGAGAGAGGCGGCGCGCAGAGATGTCAGAGAGAGATGCGGCGCGCAGAGTGGTCAGAGAGAGAGGCGGCGCACAGAGTGGTCAGAGAGGGAGGCGGCGCGCAGAGTGGTCAGAGAGGGAGGCGGCGCGCAGAGTGGTCAGAGAGGGAGGCGGCGCGCAGAGTGGTCAGAGAGGGAGGCGGCGCGCAGAGTGGTCAGAGAGGGAGGCGGCGCGCAGAGTGGTCAGAGAGAGAGGCGGGGCGCAGAGTGGTCAGAGAGAGAGGCGGGGCGCAGAGTGGTCAGAGAGAGAGGCGGCGCGCAGAGTGGTCAGAGAGAGAGGCGGCGCGCAGAGTGGTCAGAGAGAGAGGCGGCGCGCAGAGTGGTCAGAGAGAGAGGCGGCGCGCAGAGAGGTCAGAGAGAGAGGCGGCGCGCTGAGTGGTCAGAGAGAGAGGCGGCGCGCAGAGAGGTCAGAGAGAGAGGCGGCGCGCAGAGTGGTCAGAGAGGGAGGCTGCGCGCAGAGTGGTCAGAGAGGGAGGCTGCGCGCAGAGTGGAAAGAGAGGGAGGCTGCGCGCAGAGTGGTCAGAGAGGGAGGCTGCGCGCAGAGTGGTCAGAGAGGGAGGCTGCGCGCAGAGTGGTCAGAGAGGGAGGCTGCGCGCAGAGTGGTCAGAGAGAGATGCGGCGCGCAGAGTGGTCAGAGGGAGAGGCGGCGCGCAGAGTGGTCAAAGGGAGAGGCAGCGCGCGGAGTGGTCAGAGAGAGAGGCGGCGCGCAGAGAGGTCAGAGAGAGAGGCGGCGCGCAGAGTGGTCAGAGAGAGAGGCGGCGCGCAGAGAGGTCAGAGAGAGATAGCGGCGCGCAGAGAGGTCAGAGAGAGAGGCGGCGCGCAGAGAGGTCAGAGAGGGAGGCGGCGCGCAGAGTGGTCAGAGAGGGAGGCGGCGCGCAGAGTGGTCAGAAAGGGAGGCGGCGCGCAGAGTGGTCAGAGAGGGAGGCGGCGCGCAGAGTGGTCAGAGAGGGAGGCGGCGCGCAGAGTGGTCAGAGAGAGAGGCGGCGTGCAGTGTGGTCAGAGAGAGAGGCGGCACGCAGAGTGGTCAGAGAGAGAGGCGGCGCGCAGTGTGGTCAGAGAGAGAGGCGGGGCGCAGAGTGGTCAGAGAGAGAGGCGGCGCGCAGAGTGGTCAGAGAGAGAGGCGGCGCGCAGAGTGGTCAGAGAGAGAGGCGGCGCGCAGAGTGGTCAGAGAGAGAGGCGGCGCGCAGAGAGGTCAGAGAGAGAGGCGGCGCGCAGAGTGGTCAGAGAGAGAGGCGGCGCGCAGAGTGGTCAGAGAGAGAGGCAGCGCGCAGAGTGGTCAGAGAGAGAGGCAGCGTGCAGAGTGGTCAGATAGAGAGGCGGCGTGCAGAGTGGTCAGAGAGAGAGGATCCGCGCGCAGAGTGGTCAGAGAGTGAGGCTGATTGCAGAGTGGTCAGAGAGTGATGCTGCGCAGAAAGTGAGGCTGCGTGCAGAGTGGTCAGAGGGGGAGGCTGCGCGCACAGCGGTCAGAGAGGGAGGCTGCGTGCAGAGTGGTCAGAGAGGGAGGCTGCGCGCAGAGTGGTCAGAGAGGGAGGCTGCGCGCAGAGTGGTCAGAGAGAGATGCGGCGCGCAGAGTGGTCAGAGGGAGAGGCGGCGCGCAGAGTGGTCAGAGGGAGAGGCAGCGCGCAGAGTGGTCAGAGAGAGAGGCGGCGCGCAGAGAGGTCAGAGAGAGAGGCGGCGCGCAGAGTGGTCAGAGAGAGAGGCGGCGCGCAGAGAGGTCAGAGAGAGATAGCGGCGCGCAGAGAGGTCAGAGAGAGAGGCGGCGCGCAGAGATGTCAGAGAGAGATGCGGCGCGCAGAGTGGTCAGAGAGAGAGGCGGCGCACAGAGTGGTCAGAGAGGGAGGCGGCGCGCAGAGTGGTCAGAGAGGGAGGCGGCGCGCAGAGTGGTCAGAGAGGGAGGCGGCGCGCAGAGTGGTCAGAGAGGGAGGCGGCGCGCAGAGTGGTCAGAGAGGGAGGCGGCGCGCAGAGTGGTCAGAGAGAGAGGCGGGGCGCAGAGTGGTCAGAGAGAGAGGCGGGGCGCAGAGTGGTCAGAGAGAGAGGCGGCGCGCAGAGTGGTCAGAGAGAGAGGCGGCGCGCAGAGTGGTCAGAGAGAGAGGCGGCGCGCAGAGTGGTCAGAGAGAGAGGCGGCGCGCAGAGAGGTCAGAGAGAGAGGCGGCGCGCTGAGTGGTCAGAGAGAGAGGCGGCGCGCAGAGAGGTCAGAGAGAGAGGCGGCGCGCAGAGTGGTCAGAGAGGGAGGCTGCGCGCAGAGTGGTCAGAGAGGGAGGCTGCGCGCAGAGTGGAAAGAGAGGGAGGCTGCGCGCAGAGTGGTCAGAGAGGGAGGCTGCGCGCAGAGTGGTCAGAGAGGGAGGCTGCGCGCAGAGTGGTCAGAGAGGGAGGCGGCGCGCAGAGTGGTCTGAGAGGGAGGCGGCGCGCAGAGTGGTCAGAGAGGGAGGCTGCGCGCAGAGTGGTCAGAGAGGGAGGCTGCGCGATGAGTGGTCAGAGAGGGAGGCTGCACGCAGAGTGGTCAGAGAGAGAGGCTGCGCGCAGAGTGGTCAGAGAGGGAGGCGGCGCGCAGAGTGCTCAGAGAGGGAGGCGGTGCGCATAGTGCTCAGAGAGGGAGGCGGCGTGCAGAGTGGTCAGAGAGGGAGGCGGCGCGCAGAGTGGTCAGAGAGGGAGGCGGCGCGCAGAGTGGTCAGAGAGGGAGGCGGCGCGCAGAGTGGTCAGAAAGGGAGGCGGCGCGCAGAGTGGTCAGAGAGGGAGGCGGCGCGCAGAGTGGTCAGAGAGGGAGGCGGCGCGCAGAGTGGTCAGAGAGAGAGGCGGCGCGCAGTGTGGTCAGAGAGAGAGGCGGCGCGCAGAGTGGTCAGAGAGAGAGGCGGCGCGCAGTGTGGTCAGAGAGAGAGGCGGCGCGCAGAGTGGTCAGAGAGAGAGGCGGGGCGCAGAGTGGTCAGAGAGAGAGGCGGCGCGCAGTGTGGTCAGAGAGAGAGGCGGCGCGCAGAGTGGTCAGAGAGAGAGGCGGCGCGCAGAGTGGTCAGAGAGAGAGGCGGCGCGCAGAGTGGTCAGAGAGAGAGGCGGCGCGCAGAGAGGTCAGAGAGAGAGGCGGCGCGCAGAGTGGTCAGAGAGAGAGGCGGGGCGCAGAGTGGTCAGAGAGAGAGGCGGCGCGCCGAGTGGTCAGAGAGAGAGGCAGCGCGCAGAGTGGTCAGATAGAGAGGCGGCGCGCAGAGTGGTCAGAGAGAGAGGATCCGCTCGCAGAGTGGTCAGAGAGTGAGGCTGATTGCAGAGTGGTCAGAGAGTGAGGCCGCGCGCAGAGTGGTCAGAGAGTGATGCTGCGCAGAAAGTGAGACTGCGTGCAGAGTGGTCAGAGGGGGAGGCTGCGCGCACAGCGGTCAGAGAGGGAGGCTGCGTGCAGAGTGGTCAGAGAGGGAGGCTGCACGCAGAGTGGTCAGAGAGGGAGGCTGCGGGCAGAGTGGTCAGAGAGAGAGGCGGCGCGCAGAGTGGTCAGAGGGAGAGGCGGCGCGCAGAGTGGTCAGAGGGAGAGGCGGCGCGCAGAGTGGTCAGAGAGAGAGGCGGCGCGCAGAGAGGTCAGAGAGAGAGGCGGCGCGCAGAGAGGTCAGAGAGAGATGGCGGCGCGCAGAGAGGTCAGAGAGAGAGGCGGCGCGCTGAGAGGCTAGAGAGAGAGGCGGCGCGCAGAGAGGTCAGAGAGAGATGGCGGCGCGCAGAGAGGTCAGAGAGAGAGGCGGCGCGCAGAGAGGTCAGAGAGAGAGGCGGCGCGCAGAGTGGTCAGAGAGAGAGGCGGCGCGCAGAGTGGTCAGAGAGGGAGGCGGCGCACAGAGTGGTCAGAGAGAGAGGCGGCGCGCAGAGTGGTCAGAGAGGGAGGCTGCGCGCAGAGTGGTCAGAGAGGGAGGCTGCACACAGAGTGGTCAGAGAGGGAGGCTGCGCGCAGAGAGGTCAGAGAGGGAGGCTGCGCGCAGAGTGGTCAGAGAGGGAGGCTGCGCGCAGAGTGGTCAGAGAGGGAGGCTGAGCGCAGAGTGGTCAGAGAGGGAGGCTGCGCGCAGAGTGGTCAGAGAGGGAGGCTGCGCGCAGAGTGGTCAGAGAGGGAGGCTGCGCGCAGAGTGGTCAGAGAGGGAGGCTGCGCGCAGAGTGGTCAGAGAGGGAGGCTGCGCGCAGAGTGGTCAGAGAGGGAGGCTGCGCGCAGAGTGGTCAGAGAGAGAGGCGGCGCGCAGAGTGGTCAGAGAGGGAGGCTGCGCGCAGAGTGGTCAGAGAGGGAGGCTGCGCACAGAGTGGTCAGAGAGGGAGGCTGCGCGCAGAGAGGTCAGAGAGGGAGGCTGCGCGCAGAGTGGTCAGAGAGGGAGGCTGCGCGCAGAGTGGTCAGAGAGGGAGGCTGAGCGCAGAGTGGTCAGAGAGGGAGGGCGCGCGCAGAGTGGTCAGAGAGGGAGGCTGCGCGCAGAGTGGTCAGAGAGGGAGGCTGCGCGCAGAGTGGTCAGAGAGGGAGGCTGCGCGCAGAGTGGTCAGAGAGGGAGGCTGCGCGCAGAGTGGAAAGAGAGGGAGGCTGCGCGCAGAGTGGTCAGAGAGGGAGGCTGCGCGCAGAGTGGTCAGAGAGGGAGGCTGCGCGCAGAGTGGTCAGAGAGGGAGGCTGCGCGCAGAGTGGTCAGAGAGGGAGGCTGCGCGCGGACTGGTCAGAGAGGGAGGCGGCGCGCAGAGTGGTCAGAGAGGGAGGCGGCGCGCAGAGTGGTCTGAGAGGGAGGCGGCGCGCAGAGTGGTCAGAGAGGGAGGCTGCGCGCAGAGTGGTCAGAGAGGGAGGCTGCGCGCAGAGTGGTCAGAGAGGGAGGCTGCGCGCAGAGTGGTCAGAGAGGGAGGCTGTGCGCAGAGTGGTCAGAGAGAGAGGCTGCGCGCAGAGTGGTCAGAGAGGGAGGCGGCGCGCAGAGTGGTCAGAGAGGGAGGCGGCGCGCAGAGTGGTCAGAGAGGGACGCGGCGCGCAGAGTGGTCAGAGAGGGAGGCGGCGCGCAGAGTGGTCAGAGAGGGAGGCGGCGCGCAGAGTGGTCAGAAAGGGAGGCGGCGCGCAGAGTGGTCAGAGAGGGAGGCGACGCGCAGAGTGGTCAGAGAGGGAGGCGGCGCGCAGAGTGGTCAGAGAGAGAGGCGGCGCGCAGTGTGGTCAGAGAGAGAGGCGGCGCGCAGAGTGGTCAGAGAGAGAGGCGGCGCGCAGTGTGGTCAGAGAGAGAGGCGGCGCGCAGAGTGGTCAGAGAGAGAGGCGGGGCGCAGAGTGGTCAGAGAGAGAGGCGGCGCGCAGAGTGGTCAGAGAGAGAGGCGGCGCGCAGAGTGGTCAGAGAGAGAGGCGGCGCGCAGAGTGGTCAGAGAGAGAGGCGGCGCGCAGAGAGGTCAGAGAGAGAGGCGGCGCGCAGAGTGGTCAGAGAGAGAGGCGGCGCGCAGAGTGGTCAGAGAGAGAGGCAGTGCGCAGAGTGGTCAGAGAGAGAGGCAGCGCGCAGAGTGGTCAGATAGAGAGGCGGCGCGCAGAGTGGTCAGAGAGAGAGGATCCGCGCGCAGAGTGGTCAGAGAGTGAGGCTGATTGCAGAGTGGTCAGAGAGTGAGGCCGCGCGCAGAGTGGTCAGAGAGTGATGCTGCGCAGAAAGTGAGGCTGCGTGCAGAGTGGTCAGAGGGGGAGGCTGCGCGCACAGCGGTCAGAGAGGGAGGCTGCGTGCAGAGTGGTCAGAGAGGGAGGCTGCGCGCAGAGTGGTCAGAGAGGGAGGCTGCGCGCAGAGTGGTCAGAGAGAGATGCGGCGCGCAGAGTGGTCAGAGGGAGAGGCGGCGCGCAGAGTGGTCAAAGGGAGAGGCAGCGCGCAGAGTGGTCAGAGAGAGAGGCGGCGCGCAGAGAGGTCAGAGAGAGAGGCGGCGCGCAGAGTGGTCAGAGAGAGAGGCGGCGCGCAGAGAGGTCAGAGAGAGATAGCGGCGCGCAGAGAGGTCAGAGAGAGAGGCGGCGCGCAGAGAGGTCAGAGAGAGATGCGGCGCGCAGAGTGGTCAGAGAGAGAGGCGGCGCGCAGAGTGGTCAGAGAGGGAGGCGGCGCGCAGAGTGGTCAGAGAGGGAGGCGGCGCGCAGAGTGGTCAGAGAGGGAGGCGGCGCGCAGAGTGGTCAGAGAGGGAGGCGGCGCGCAGAGTGGTCAGAGAGGGAGGCTGCGCGCAGAGTGGTCAGAGAGGGAGGCTGCGCGCAGAGTGGTCAGAGAGGGAGGGCGCGCGCAGAGTGGTCAGAGAGGGAGGCTGCGCGCAGAGTGGTCAGAGAGGGAGGCTGCGCGCAGAGTGGTCAGAGAGGGAGGCGGCGCGCAGAGTGGTCAGAGAGGGAGGCGGCGCGCAGAGTGGTCAGAGAGGGAGGCGGCGCGCAGAGTGGTCAGAGAGAGAGGCGGGGCGCAGAGTGGTCAGAGAGAGAGGCGGGGCGCAGAGTGGTCAGAGTGAGAGGCGGCGCGCAGAGTGGTCAGAGAGAGAGGCGGCGCGCAGAGTGGTCAGAGAGAGAGGCGGCGCGCAGAGTGGTCAGAGAGAGAGGCGGCGCGCAGAGAGGTCAGAGAGAGAGGCGGCGCGCAGAGTGGTCAGAGAGAGAGGCGGCGCGCAGAGTGGTCAGAGAGAGAGGCGGCGCGCAGAGTGGTCAGATAGAGAGGCAGCGCGCAGAGTGGTCAGATAGAGAGGCGGCGCGCAGAGTGGTCAGAGAGAGAGGATCCGCGCGCAGAGTGGTCAGAGAGTGAGGCTGATTGCAGAGTGGTCAGAGAGTGAGGCCGCGCGCAGAGTGGTCAGAGAGTGATGCTGCGCAGAAAGTGAGGCTGCGTGCAGAGTGGTCAGAGGGGGAGGCTGCGTGCAGAGTGGTCAGAGAGGGAGGCTGCGCGCAGAGTGGTCAGAGAAGGAGGCTGCGCGCAGAGTGGTCAGAGAGAGAGGCGGCGCGCAGAGTGGTCAGAGGGAGAGGCGGCGCGCAGAGTGGTCAGAGGGAGAGGCGGCGCGCAGAGTGGTCAGAGAGAGAGGCGGCGCGCAGAGAGGTCAGAGAGAGAGGCGGCGCGCAGAGAGGTCAGAGAGAGATGGCGGCGCGCAGAGAGGTCAGAGAGAGAGGCGGCGCGCTGAGAGGCTAGAGAGAGAGGCGGCGCGCAGAGAGGTCAGAGAGAGATGGCGGCGCGCTGAGAGGTCAGAGAGAGAGGCGGCGCGCAGAGAGGTCTGAGAGAGAGGCGGCGCGCAGAGTGGTCAGAGAGAGAGGCGGCGCACAGAGTGGTCAGAGAGGGAGGCGGCGCGCAGAGTGGTCAGAGAGAGAGGCGGCGCGCTGAGTGGTCAGAGAGGGAGGCTGCGCGCAGAGTGGTCAGAGAGGGAGGTTGCGCGCAGAGTGGTCAGAGAGGGAGGCTGCGCGCAGGGAGGTCAGAGAGGGAGGCTGCGCGCAGAGTGGTCAGAGAGGGAGGCTGCGTGCAGTGTGGTCAGAGAGGGAGGCTGCGCGCAGAGTGGTCAGAGAGGGAGGCTGAGCGCAGAGTGGTCAGAGAGGGAGGCTGCGCGCAGAGTGGTCAGAGAGGGAGGCTGCGCGCAGAGTGGTCAGAGAGGGAGGCTGCGCGCAGAGTGGTCAGAGAGGGAGGCTGCGCGCAGAGTGGAAAGAGAGGGAGGCTGCGCGCAGAGTGGTCAGAGAGGGAGGCTGCGCGCAGAGTGGTCAGAGAGGGAGGCTGCTCGCAGAGTGGTCAGAGAGGGAGGCTGCGCGCAGAGTGGTCAGAGAGGGAGGCTGCGCGCGGACTGGTCAGAGAGGTAGGCGGCGCGCAGAGTGGTCAGAGAGGGAGGCGGCGCTCAGAGTGGTCTGAGAGGGAGGCGGCGCGCAGAGTGGTCAGAGAGGGAGGCGGCGCGCAGAGTGGTCAGAGAGGGAGGCTGCGCGCAGAGTGGTCAGAGAGGGAGGCTGCGCGCAGAGTGGTCAGAGAGGGAGGCTGCGCGCAGAGTGGTCAGAGAGGGAGGCTGCGCGCAGAGTGGTCAGAGAGGGAGGCTGCGCGCAGAGTGGTCAGAGAGAGAGGCCGCGCGCAGACTGGTCAGAGAGGGAGGCGGTGCACAGACTGCTCAGAGAGGGAGGCGGCGCGCAGAGTGGTCAGAGAGGGAGGCGGCGCGCAGAGTGGTCAGAGAGGGAGGAGGCGCGCAGAGTGGTCAGAGAGGGAGGCGGCGCGCAGAGTGGTCAGAGAGGGAGGCGGCGCGCAGAGTGGTCAGAAAGGGAGGCGGCGCGCAGAGTGGTCAGAGAGGGAGGCGGCGCGCAGAGTGGTCAGAGAGGGAGGCGGCGCGCAGAGTGGTCAGAGAGAGAGGCGGCGCGCAGTGTGGTCAGAGAGAGAGGCGGCGCGCAGAGTGGTCAGAGAGAGAGGCGGCGCGCAGTGTGGTCAGAGAGAGAGGCGGCGCGCAGAGTGGTCAGAGAGAGAGGCGGGGCGCAGAGTGGTCAGAGAGAGAGGCGGCGCGCAGAGTGGTCAGAGAGAGAGGCGGCGCGCAGAGTGGTCAGAGAGAGAGGCGGCGCGCAGAGTGGTCAGAGAGAGAGGCGGCGCGCAGAGTGGTCAGAGAGAGAGGCGGCGCGCAGAGAGGTCAGAGAGAGAGGCGGCGCGCAGAGTGGTCAGAGAGAGAAGCGGCGCGCAGAGTGGTCAGAGAGAGAGGCGGCTCGCAGAGTGGTCAGAGAGAGAGGCAGCGCGCAGAGTGGTCAGATAGAGAGGCGGCGCGCAGAGTGGTCAGAGAGAGAGGATCCGCGCGCAGAGTGGTCAGAGAGTGAGGCTGATTGCAGAGTGGTCAGAGAGTGAGGCCGCGCGCAGAGTGGTCAGAGAGTGATGCTGCGCAGAAAGTGAGGCTGCGTGCAGAGTGGTCAGAGGGGGAGGCTGCGCGCACAGCAGTCAGAGAGGGAGGCTGCGTGCAGAGTGGTCAGAGAGGGAGGCTGCGCGCAGAGTGGTCAGAGAGGGAGGCTGCGCGCAGAGTGGTCAGAGAGAGAGGCGGCGCGCAGAGTGGTCAGAGAGGGAGGCGGCGCGCAGAGTGGTCAGAGAGAGAGGCGGGGCGCAGAGTGGTCAGAGAGAGAGGCGGGGCGCAGAGTGGTCAGAGAGAGAGGCGACGCGCAGAGTGGTCAGAGAGAGAGGCGGCGCGCTGAGTGGTCAGAGAGAGAGGCGGCGCGCAGAGTGGTCAGAGAGAGAGGCGGCGCGCAGAGAGGTCAGAGAGAGAGGCGGCGCGCAGAGTGGTCAGAGAGAGAGGCGGCGCGCAGAGTGGTCAGAGAGAGAGGCGGCGCGCAGAGTGGTCAGAGAGAGAGGCAGCGCGCAGAGTGGTCAGATAGAGAGGCGGCACGCAGAGTGGTCAGAGAGAGAGGATCCGCGCGCAGAGTGGTCAGAGAGTGAGGCTGATTGCAGAGTGGTCAGAGAGTGAGGCCGCGCGCAGAGTGGTCAGAGAGTGATGCTGCGCAGAAAGTGAGGCTGCGTGCAGAGTGGTCAGAGGGGGAGGCTGCGCGCAGGGATGTCAGAGAGGGAGGCTGCGCGCAGAGTGGTGAGAGAGGGAGGCTGCGCGCAGAGTGGTGAGAGAGGGAGGCTGCGCGCTGAGTGGTCAGAGAGGGAGGCTGCGCGCAGAGTGGTCAGAGAGGGAGGCTGCGCGCAGAGTGGTCAGAGAGGGAGGCGGCGCGCAGAGTGGTCAGAGAGGGATGCGGCGCGCAGAGTGGTCAGAGAGGGAGGCGGCGCGCAGAGTGGTCAGAGTGGGATGCGGCGCGCAGAGTGGTCAGAGAGGGAGGCGGCGCGCAGAGTGGTCAGAGAGAGAGGCGGCGCGCAGAGTGGTCAGAGAGAAAGGCGGCGCGCAGAGTGGTCAGAGAGAGAGGCTGCGCGCAGAGTGGTCAGAGAGAGAGGCGGCGCGCAGAGTGGTCAGAGAGAGAGGCGGCGCGCAGAGAGGTCAGTGAGAGAGGCGGCGCGCAGAGTGGTCAGAGAGAGAGGCTGCGCGCCGAGTGGTCAGAGAGAGAGGCGGCGCGCAGAGTGGTCAGAGAGAGAGGCGGCGCGCAGAGTGGTCAGAGAGAGAGGCGGCGCGCAGAGTGGTCAGAGAGAGAGGCGGCGCGCAGAGTGGTCAGAGAGAGAGGATCCGCGCGCAGAGTTGTCAGAGAGTGAGGCTGATTGCAGAGTGGTCAGAGAGAGAGGCTGCGCGCAGAGTGGTCAGAGAGTGAGGCTGATTGCAGAGTGGTCAGAGAGTGAGGCCGCGCGCAGAGTGGTCAGAGAGTGATGCTGCGCAGAAAGTGAGGCTGCGTGCACAGTGGTCAGAGGGGGAGGCTGCGCGCAAAGTGGTCAGAGAGGGAGGCTGCGTGCAGAGTGGTCAGAGATTTAGGCTGCGCGCAGAGTGGTCAGAGAGGGAGGCGGCGCGCAGAGAGGTCAGAGAGAGACGGCGGCGCGCAGAGTGGTCAGAGAGAGAGGCGGCGCGCCGAGTGGTCAGAGAGGGAGGCTGCGCGCAGAGTGGTCAGAGAGGGAGGCGGCGCGCAGAGTGGTCAGAGAGGGAGGCTGCGCGCAGAGTGGTCAGAGAGGGAGGCTGCGCGCAGAGTGGTCAGAGAGGGATGCTGCGCGCAGAGTCGTCAGAGAGGGAGGCTGCGCGCAGAGTGGTCAGAGAGAGAGGCGGCGCGCAGAGTGGTCAGAGAGAGAGGCGGCGCACAGAGTGGTCAGAGAGAGAGGCGGCGCGCAGAGTGGTCAGAGAGAGAGGCGGCGCGCAGAGTGGTCAGAGAGAGAGGCGGCGCACAGAGTGGTCAGAGAGAGAGGCGGCGTGCAGAGAGGTCAGAGAGAGAGGCGGAGCGCAGAGTGGTCAGAGAGAGAGGCGGCGCGCCGAGTGGTCAGAGAGAGAGGCGGCGCGCAGAGTGGTCAGAGAGAGAGGCGGCGCGCAGAGTGGTCAGAGAGAGAGGCGGCGCGCAGAGTGGTCAGAGAGAGAGGCGGCGCGCAGAGTGGTCAGAGAGAGAGGATCCGCGCACAGAGTGGTCAGAGAATGAGGCTGATTGCAGAGTGGTTAGAGAGAGAGGCCGCGCGCAGAGTGGTCAGAGAGTGAGGCTGATTGCATAGTGGTCAGAGAGTGAGGCCGCGCGCAGAGTGGTCAGAGAGTGATGCTGCGCAGAAAGTGAGGCTGCGTGCAGAGTGGTCAGAGGGGGAGGCTGCGCGCAAAGTGGTCAGAGAGGGAGGCTGCGTGCAGAGTGGTCAGAGAGGGAGGCTGCGCGCAGAGTGGTCAGAGAGGGAGGCTGCGCGAAGAGAGGTCAGAGACAGAGGCGGCGCGCCGAGTGGTCAGAGAGAGAGGCGGCGCGCCGAGTGGTCAGTTAGAGAGGCGCCACGCAGAGTGGTCAGAGAGAGGCGGCGCGCAGAGTGGTCAGAGAGAGAGGCGGCGCGCAGCGTGGTCAGAGAGAGAGGCGGCGCGCAGAGTGGTCAGAGAGAGAGGATCCGCGCGCAGAGTGGTCAGAGAGTGAGGCTGATTACAGAGTGGTCAGAGAGAGAGGCCGCGCGCAGAGTGGTCAGAGAGTGAGGCTGATTGCAGAGTGGTCAGAGAGTGAGGCTGCGCGCAGAGTGGTCAGAGAGTGATGCTGCGCAGAAAGTGAGGCTGCGTGCAGAGTGGTCAGAAGGGGAGTCTGCGCGCAAAGTGGTCAGAGAGGGAGGCTGCGTGCAGAGTGGTCAGAGAGGGAGGCTGCGCGCAGAGTGGTCAGAGAGGGAGGCGGCGCGCAGAGTGGTCAGAGAGGGAGGCGGCGCGCAGAGTGGTCAGAGAGGGAGGCGGCGCGCAGAGTGGTCAGAGAGGGAGGCGGCGCGCAGAGTGGTCAGAGAGGGAGGCGGCGCGCAGAGTGGTCAGAAAGGGAGGCGGCGCGCAGAGTGGTCAGAGAGGGAGGCGACGCGCAGAGTGGTCAGAGAGGGAGGCGGCGCGCAGAGTGGTCAGAGAGAGAGGCGGCGCGCAGTGTGGTCAGAGAGAGAGGCGGCGCGCAGAGTGGTCAGAGAGAGAGGCGGCGCGCAGTGTGGTCAGAGAGAGAGGCGGCGCGCAGAGTGGTCAGAGAGAGAGGCGGGGCGCAGAGTGGTCAGAGAGAGAGGCGGCGCGCAGAGTGGTCAGAGAGAGAGGCGGCGCGCAGAGTGGTCAGAGAGAGAGGCGGCACGCAGAGTGGTCAGAGAGAGAGGCGGCGCGCAGAGAGGTCAGAGAGAGAGGCGGCGCGCAGAGTGGTCAGAGAGAGAGGCGGCGCGCAGAGTGGTCAGAGAGAGAGGCAGTGCGCAGAGTGGTCAGAGAGAGAGGCAGCGCGCAGAGTGGTCAGATAGAGAGGCGGCGCGCAGAGTGGTCAGAGAGAGAGGATCCGCGCGCAGAGTGGTCAGAGAGTGAGGCTGATTGCAGAGTGGTCAGAGAGTGAGGCCGCGCGCAGAGTGGTCAGAGAGTGATGCTGCGCAGAAAGTGAGGCTGCGTGCAGAGTGGTCAGAGGGGGAGGCTGCGCGCACAGCGGTCAGAGAGGGAGGCTGCGTGCAGAGTGGTCAGAGAGGGAGGCTGCGCGCAGAGTGGTCAGAGAGGGAGGCTGCGCGCAGAGTGGTCAGAGAGAGATGCGGCGCGCAGAGTGGTCAGAGGGAGAGGCGGCGCGCAGAGTGGTCAAAGGGAGAGGCAGCGCGCAGAGTGGTCAGAGAGAGAGGCGGCGCGCAGAGAGGTCAGAGAGAGAGGCGGCGCGCAGAGTGGTCAGAGAGAGAGGCGGCGCGCAGAGAGGTCAGAGAGAGATAGCGGCGCGCAGAGAGGTCAGAGAGAGAGGCGGCGCGCAGAGAGGTCAGAGAGAGATGCGGCGCGCAGAGTGGTCAGAGAGAGAGGCGGCGCGCAGAGTGGTCAGAGAGGGAGGCGGCGCGCAGAGTGGTCAGAGAGGGAGGCGGCGCGCAGAGTGGTCAGAGAGGGAGGCGGCGCGCAGAGTGGTCAGAGAGGGAGGCGGCGCGCAGAGTGGTCAGAGAGGGAGGCTGCGCGCAGAGTGGTCAGAGAGGGAGGCTGCGCGCAGAGTGGTCAGAGAGGGAGGCTGCGCGCAGAGTGGTCAGAGAGGGAGGCTGCGTGCAGAGTGGTCAGAGAGGGAGGCTGCGCGCAGAGTGGTCAGAGAGGGAGGCGGCGCGCAGAGTGGTCAGAGAGGGAGGCGGCGCGCAGAGTGGTCAGAGAGGGAGGCGGCGCGCAGAGTGGTCAGAGAGGGAGGCGGCGCGCAGAGTGGTCAGAGAGGGAGGCGGTGCGCAGAGTGGTCAGAGAGGGAGGCGGCGCGCAGAGTGGTCAGAAAGGGAGGCGGCGCGCTGAGTGGTCAGAGAGGGAGGCGACGCGCAGAGTGGTCAGAGAGGGAGGCGGCGCGCAGAGTGGTCAGAGAGAGAGGCGGCGCGCAGTGTGGTCAGAGAGAGAGGCGGCGCGCAGAGTGGTCAGAGAGAGAGGCGGCGCGCAGTGTGGTCAGAGAGAGAGGCGGCGCGCAGAGTGGTCAGAGAGAGAGGCGGGGCGCAGAGTGGTCAGAGAGAGAGGCGGCGCGCAGAGTGGTCAGAGAGAGAGGCGGCGCGCAGAGTGGTCAGAGAGAGAGGCGGCACGCAGAGTGGTCAGAGAGAGAGGCGGCGCGCAGAGAGGTCAGAGAGAGAGGCGGCGCGCAGAGTGGTCAGAGAGAGAGGCGGCGCGCAGAGTGGTCAGAGAGAGAGGCAGTGCGCAGAGTGGTCAGAGAGAGAGGCAGCGCGCAGAGTGGTCAGATAGAGAGGCAGCGCGCAGAGTGGTCAGAGAGAGAGGATCCGCGCGCAGAGTGGTCAGAGAGTGAGGCTGATTGCAGAGTGGTCAGAGAGTGAGGCCGCGCGCAGAGTGGTCAGAGAGTGATGCTGCGCAGAAAGTGAGGCTGCGTGCAGAGTGGTCAGAGGGGGAGGCTGCGCGCACAGCGGTCAGAGAGGGAGGCTGCGTGCAGAGTGGTCAGAGAGGGAGGCTGCGCGCAGAGTGGTCAGAGAGGGAGGCTGCGCGCAGAGTGGTCAGAGAGAGATGCGGCGCGCAGAGTGGTCAGAGGGAGAGGCGGCGCGCAGAGTGGTCAAAGGGAGAGGCAGCGCGCAGAGTGGTCAGAGGGAGAGGCGGCGCGCAGAGAGGTCAGAGAGAGAGGCGGCGCGCAGAGTGGTCAGAGAGAGAGGCGGCGCGCAGAGAGGTCAGAGAGAGATAGCGGCGCGCAGAGAGGTCAGAGAGAGAGGCGGCGCGCAGAGAGGTCAGAGAGAGATGCGGCGCGCAGAGTGGTCAGAGAGAGAGGCGGCGCGCAGAGTGGTCAGAGAGGGAGGCGGCGCGCAGAGTGGTCAGAGAGGGAGGCGGCGCGCAGAGTGGTCAGAGAGGGAGGCGGCGCGCAGAGTGGTCAGAGAGGGAGGCGGCGCGCAGAGTGGTCAGAGAGGGAGGCTGCGCGCAGAGTGGTCAGAGAGGGAGGCTGCGCGCAGAGTGGTCAGAGAGGGAGGCTGCGCGCAGAGTGGTCAGAGAGGGAGGCTGCGTGCAGAGTGGTCAGAGAGGGAGGCTGCGCGCAGAGTGGTCAGAGAGGGAGGCGGCGCGCAGAGTGGTCAGAGAGGGAGGCGGCGCGCAGAGTGGTCAGAGAGGGAGGCGGCGCGCAGAGTGGTCAGAGAGAGAGGCGGGGCGCAGAGTGGTCAGAGAGAGAGGCGGGGCGCAGAGTGGTCAGAGTGAGAGGCGGCGCGCAGAGTGGTCAGAGAGAGAGGCGGCGCGCAGAGTGGTCAGAGAGAGAGGCGGCGCGCAGAGTGGTCAGAGAGAGAGGCGGCGCGCAGAGAGGTCAGAGAGAGAGGCGGCGCGCAGAGTGGTCAGAGAGAGAGGCGGCGCGCAGAGTGGTCAGAGAGAGAGGCGGCGCGCAGAGTGGTCAGATAGAGAGGCAGCGCGCAGAGTGGTCAGATAGAGAGGCGGCGCGCAGAGTGGTCAGAGAGAGAGGATCCGCGCGCAGAGTGGTCAGAGAGTGAGGCTGATTGCAGAGTGGTCAGAGAGTGAGGCCGCGCGCAGAGTGGTCAGAGAGTGATGCTGCGCAGAAAGTGAGGCTGCGTGCAGAGTGGTCAGAGGGGGAGGCTGCGTGCAGAGTGGTCAGAGAGGGAGGCTGCGCGCAGAGTGGTCAGAGAAGGAGGCTGCGCGCAGAGTGGTCAGAGAGAGAGGCGGCGCGCAGAGTGGTCAGAGGGAGAGGCGGCGCGCAGAGTGGTCAGAGGGAGAGGCGGCGCGCAGAGTGGTCAGAGAGAGAGGCGGCGCGCAGAGAGGTCAGAGAGAGAGGCGGCGCGCAGAGAGGTCAGAGAGAGATGGCGGCGCGCAGAGAGGTCAGAGAGAGAGGCGGCGCGCTGAGAGGCTAGAGAGAGAGGCGGCGCGCAGAGAGGTCAGAGAGAGATGGCGGCGCGCAGAGAGGTCAGAGAGAGAGGCGGCGCGCAGAGAGGTCTGAGAGAGAGGCGGCGCGCAGAGTGGTCAGAGAGAGAGGCGGCGCACAGAGTGGTCAGAGAGGGAGGCGGCGCGCAGAGTGGTCAGAGAGAGAGGCGGCGCGCTGAGTGGTCAGAGAGGGAGGCTGCGCGCAGAGTGGTCAGAGAGGGAGGTTGCGCGCAGAGTGGTCAGAGAGGGAGGCTGCGCGCAGGGAGGTCAGAGAGGGAGGCTGCGCGCAGAGTGGTCAGAGAGGGAGGCTGCGTGCAGTGTGGTCAGAGAGGGAGGCTGCGCGCAGAGTGGTCAGAGAGGGAGGCTGAGCGCAGAGTGGTCAGAGAGGGAGGCTGCGCGCAGAGTGGTCAGAGAGGGAGGCTGCGCGCAGAGTGGTCAGAGAGGGAGGCTGCGCGCAGAGTGGTCAGAGAGGGAGGGTGCGCGCAGAGTGGAAAGAGAGGGAGGCTGCGCGCAGAGTGGTCAGAGAGGGAGGCTGCGCGCAGAGTGGTCAGAGAGGGAGGCTGCGCGCAGAGTGGTCAGAGAGGGAGGCTGCGCGCAGAGTGGTCAGAGAGGGAGGCTGCGCGCGGACTGGTCAGAGAGGTAGGCGGCGCGCAGAGTGGTCAGAGAGGGAGGCGGCGCGCAGAGTGGTCTGAGAGGGAGGCGGCGCGCAGAGTGGTCAGAGAGGGAGGCGGCGCGCAGAGTGGTCAGAGAGGGAGGCTGCGCGCAGAGTGGTCAGAGAGGGAGGCTGCGCGCAGAGTGGTCAGAGAGGGAGGCTGCGCGCAGAGTGGTCAGAGAGGGAGGCTGCGCGCAGAGTGGTCAGAGAGGGAGGCTGCGCGCAGAGTGGTCAGAGAGAGAGGCCGCGCGCAGACTGGTCAGAGAGGGAGGCGGTGCACAGACTGCTCAGAGAGGGAGGCGGCGCGCAGAGTGGTCAGAGAGGGAGGCGGCACGCAGAGTGGTCAGAGAGGGAGGCGGCGCGCAGAGTGGTCAGAGAGGGAGGCGGCGCGCAGAGTGGTCAGAGAGGGAGGCGGCGCGCAGAGTGGTCAGAAAGGGAGGCGGCGCGCAGAGTGGTCAGAGAGGGAGGCGGCGCGCAGAGTGGTCAGAGAGGGAGGCGGCGCGCAGAGTGGTCAGAGAGAGAGGCGGCGCGCAGTGTGGTCAGAGAGAGAGGCGGCGCGCAGAGTGGTCAGAGAGAGAGGCGGCGCGCAGTGTGGTCAGAGAGAGAGGCGGCGCGCAGAGTGGTCAGAGAGAGAGGCGGGGCGCAGAGTGGTCAGAGAGAGAGGCGGCGCGCAGAGTGGTCAGAGAGAGAGGCGGCGCGCAGAGTGGTCAGAGAGAGAGGCGGCGCGCAGAGTGGTCAGAGAGAGAGGCGGCGCGCAGAGTGGTCAGAGAGAGAGGCGGCGCGCAGAGAGGTCAGAGAGAGAGGCGGCGCGCAGAGTGGTCAGAGAGAGAAGCGGCGCGTAGAGTGGTCAGAGAGAGAGGCGGCTCGCAGAGTGGTCAGAGAGAGAGGCAGCGCGCAGAGTGGTCAGATAGAGAGGCGGCGCGCAGAGTGGTCAGAGAGAGAGGATCCGCGCGCAGAGTGGTCAGAGAGTGAGGCTGATTGCAGAGTGGTCAGAGAGTGAGGCCGCGCGCAGAGTGGTCAGAGAGTGATGCTGCGCAGAAAGTGAGGCTGCGTGCAGAGTGGTCAGAGGGGGAGGCTGCGCGCACAGCAGTCAGAGAGGGAGGCTGCGTGCAGAGTGGTCAGAGAGGGAGGCTGCGCGCAGAGTGGTCAGAGAGGGAGGCTGCGCGCAGAGTGGTCAGAGAGAGAGGCGGCGCGCAGAGTGGTCAGAGAGGGAGGCGGCGCGCAGAGTGGTCAGAGAGAGAGGCGGGGCGCAGAGTGGTCAGAGAGAGAGGCGGGGCGCAGAGTGGTCAGAGAGAGAGGCGGCGCGCAGAGTGGTCAGAGAGAGAGGCGGCGCGCAGAGTGGTCAGAGAGAGAGGCGGCGCGCAGAGTGGTCAGAGAGAGAGGCGGCGCGCAGAGAGGTCAGAGAGAGAGGCGGCGCGCAGAGTGGTCAGAGAGAGAGGCGGCGCGCAGAGTGGTCAGAGAGAGAGGCGGCGCGCAGAGTGGTCAGAGAGAGAGGCAGCGCGCAGAGTGGTCAGATAGAGAGGCGGCATGCAGAGTGGTCAGAGAGAGAGGATCCGCGCGCAGAGTGGTCAGAGAGTGAGGCTGATTGCAGAGTGGTCAGAGAGTGAGGCCGCGCGCAGAGTGGTCAGAGAGTGATGCTGCGCAGAAAGTGAGGCTGCGTGCAGAGTGGTCAGAGGGGGAGGCTGCGCGCAGGGAGGTCAGAGAGGGAGGCTGCGCGCAGAGTGGTGAGAGAGGGAGGCTGCGCGCAGAGTGGTGAGAGAGGGAGGCTGCGCGCTGAGTGGTCAGAGAGGGAGGCTGCGCGCAGAGTGGTCAGAGAGGGAGGCTGCGCGCAGAGTGGTCAGAGAGGGAGGCGGCGCGCAGAGTGGTCAGAGAGGGATGCGGCGCGCAGAGTGGTCAGAGAGGGAGGCGGCGCGCAGAGTGGTCAGAGAGGGATGCGGCGCGCAGAGTGGTCAGAGAGGGAGGCGGCGCGCAGAGTGGTCAGAGAGAGAGGCGGCGCGCAGAGTGGTCAGAGAGAAAGGCGGCGCGCAGAGTGGTCAGAGAGAGAGGCGGCGCGCAGAGTGGTCAGAGAGAGAGGCGGCGCGCAGAGTGGTCAGAGAGAGAGGCGGCGCGCAGCGAGGTCAGAGAGAGAGGCGGCGCGCAGAGTGGTCAGAGAGAGAGGCTGCGCGCCGAGTGGTCAGAGAGAGAGGCGGCGCGCAGAGTGGTCAGAGAGAGAGGCGGCGCGCAGAGTGGTCAGAGAGAGAGGCGGCGCGCAGAGTGGTCAGAGAGAGAGGCGGCGCGCAGAGTGGTCAGAGAGAGAGGATCCGCGCGCAGAGTTGTCAGAGAGTGAGGCTGATTGCAGAGTGGTCAGAGAGAGAGGCTGCGCGCAGAGTGGTCAGAGAGTGAGGCTGATTGCAGAGTGGTCAGAGAGTGAGGCCGCGCGCAGAGTGGTCAGAGAGTGATGCTGCGCAGAAAGTGAGGCTGCGTGCACAGTGGTCAGAGGGGGAGGCTGCGCGCAAAGTGGTCAGAGAGGGAGGCTGCGTGCAGAGTGGTCAGAGATTTAGGCTGCGCGCAGAGTGGTCAGAGAGGGAGGCGGCGCGCAGAGAGGTCAGAGAGAGACGGCGGCGCGCAGAGTGGTCAGAGAGAGAGGCGGCGCGCCGAGTGGTCAGAGAGGGAGGCTGCGCGCAGAGTGGTCAGAGAGGGAGGCTGCGCGCAGAGTGGTCAGAGAGGGAGGCTGCGCGCAGAGTGGTCAGAGAGGGAGGCTGCGCGCAGAGTGGTCAGAGAGGGATGCTGCGCGCAGAGTCGTCAGAGAGGGAGGCTGCGCGCAGAGTGGTCAGAGAGAGAGGCGGCGCGCAGAGTGGTCAGAGAGAGAGGCGGCGCACAGAGTGGTCAGAGAGAGAGGCGGCGCGCAGAGTGGTCAGAGAGAGAGGCGGCGCGCAGAGTGGTCAGAGAGAGAGGCGGCGCACAGAGTGGTCAGAGAGAGAGGCGGCGTGCAGAGAGGTCAGAGAGAGAGGCGGAGCGCAGAGTGGTCAGAGAGAGAGGCGGCGCGCCGAGTGGTCAGAGAGAGAGGCGGCGCGCAGAGTGGTCAGAGAGAGAGGCGGCGCGCAGAGTGGTCAGAGAGAGAGGCGGCGCGCAGAGTGGTCAGAGAGAGAGGCGGCGCGCAGAGTGGTCAGAGAGAGAGGATCCGCGCGCAGAGTGGTCAGAGAATGAGGCTGATTGCAGAGTGGTCAGAGAGAGAGGCCGCGCGCAGAGTGGTCAGAGAGTGAGGCTGATTGCATAGTGGTCAGAGAGTGAGGCCGCGCGCAGAGTGGTCAGAGAGTGATGCTGCGCAGAAAGTGAGGCTGCGTGCAGAGTGGTCAGAGGGGGAGGCTGCGCGCAAAGTGGTCAGAGAGGGAGGCTGCGTGCAGAGTGGTCAGAGAGGGAGGCTGCGCGCAGAGTGGTCAGAGAGGGAGGCTGCGCGAAGAGAGGTAAGAGACAGAGGCGGCGCGCCGAGTGGTCAGAGAGAGAGGCGGCGCGCCGAGTGGTCAGAGAGAGAGGCGCCACGCAGAGTGGTCAGAGAGAGGCGGCGCGCAGAGTGGTCAGAGAGAGAGGCGGCGCGCAGCGTGGTCAGAGAGAGAGGCGGCGCGCAGAGTGGTCAGAGAGAGAGGATCCGCGCGCAGAGTGGTCAGAGAGTGAGGCTGATTACAGAGTGGTCAGAGAGAGAGGCCGCGCGCAGAGTGGTCAGAGAGTGAGGCTGATTGCAGAGTGGTCAGAGAGTGAGGCTGCGCGCAGAGTGGTCAGAGAGTGATGCTGCGCAGAAAGTGAGGCTGCGTGCAGAGTGGTCAGAAGGGGAGACTGCGCGCAAAGTGGTCAGAGAGGGAGGCTGCGTGCAGAGTGGTCAGAGAGGGAGGCTGCGCGCAGAGTGGTCAGAGAGGGAGGTGGCGCGCAGAGAGGTCAGAGAGAGAGGCGGCGCGCAGAGAGGTCAGAGAGAGATGGCGGCGCGCAGAGAGGTCAGAGAGAGAGGCGGCGCGCTGAGAGGTCAGAGAGAGAGGCGGCGCGCAGAGAGGTCAGAGAGAGATGGCGGCGCGCAGAGAGGTCAGAGAGAGAGGCGGCGCGCAGAGAGGTCAGAGAGAGAGGCGGCGCGCAGAGTGGTCAGAGAGAGAGGCTGCGCGCAGAGTGGTCAGAGAGGGAGGCGGCGCGCAGAGTGGTCAGAGAGAGAGGCGGCGCGCAGAGTGGTCAGAGAGGGAGGCTGCGCGCAGAGTGGTCAGAGAGGGAGGCGGCGCGCAGAGTGGTCAGAGAGGGAGGCTGCGCGCAGAGTGGTCAGAGAGGGAGGCTGCGCGCAGAGTGGTCAGATAGGGAGGCTGCGCGCAGAGTGGTCAGAGAGGGAGGCTGCACGCAGAGTGGTCAGAGAGGGAGGCTGCGCGCAGAGTGGTCAGAGAGGGAGGCTGCGCGCAGAGTGGTCAGAGAGGGAGGCTGCGCGCAGTGTGGAAAGAGAGGGAGGCTGCGCGCAGAGTGGTCAGAGAGGGAGGCTGCGCGCAGAGTGGTCAGAGAGGGAGGCTGCGCGCAGAGTGGTCAGAGAGGGAGGCTGCGCGCGGAGTGGTCGGAGAGGGAGGCGGCGTGCAGAGTGGTCAGAGAGGGAGGCGGCGCGCAGAGTGGTCTGAGAGGGAGGCTGCGCGCAGAGTGGTCAGAGAGGGAGGCTGCGCGCAGAGTGGTCAGAGAGGGAGGCTGCGCGCAGAGTGGTCAGAGAGGGAGGCTGCGCGCAGAGTGGTCAGAGAGGGAGGCTGCGCGCAGAGTGGTCAGAGAGGGAGGCTGCGCGCAGAGTGGTCAGAGAGGGAGGTTGCGCGCAGAGTGGTCAGAGAGAGAGGCTGCGCGCAGAGTGGTCAGAGAGGGAGGCGGCGCGCAGAGTGCTCAGAGAGGGAGGCGGCGCGCAGAGTGGTCAGAAAGGGAGGCGGCGCGCAGAGTGGTCAGAGAGGGAGGCGGCGCGCAGAGTGGTCAGAGAGGGAGGCGGCGCGCAGAGTGGTCAGAGAGAGAGGCGGCGCGCAGAGTGGTCAGAGAGAGAGGCGGCGCGCAGTGTGGTCAGAGAGGCGGCGCGCAGAGTGGTCAGAGAGAGAGGCGGGGCGCAGAGTGGTCAGAGAGAGAGGCGGCGCGCAGAGTGGTCAGAGAGAGAGGCGGCGCGCAGAGTGGTCAGAGAGAGAGGCGGCGCGCAGAGTGGTCAGAGAGAGAGGCGGCGCGCAGAGAGGTCAGAGAGAGAGGCGGCGCGCAGAGTGGTCAGAGAGAGAGGCGGCGCGCAGAGTGGTCAGAGAGAGAGGCGGCGCGCTGAGTGGTCAGAGAGAGAGGCGGCGCGCAGAGTGGTCAGATAGAGAGGCGGCGCGCAGAGTGGTCAGATAGAGAGGCGGCGCGCAGAGAGGTCAGAGAGAGAGGCAGCGCGCAGAGTGGTCAGAGAGAGAGGCAGCGCGCAGAGTGGTCAGAGAGAGAGGCGGCGCGCAGAGTGGTCAGAGAGAGAGGCAGCGCGCAGAGTGGTCAGATAGAGAGGCAGCGCGCAGAGTGGTCAGATAGAGAGGCGGCGCGCAGAGTGGTCAGAGAGAGAGGCAGCGCGCAGAGTGGTCAGAGAGAGAGGCGGCGCGCAGAGTGGTCAGAGAGAGAGGATCCGCGCGCAGAGTTGTCAGAGAGTGAGGCTGATTGCAGAGTGGTCAGAGAGAGAGGCCGCGCGCAGAGTGGTCAGAGAGTGAGGCTGATTGCAGAGTGGTCAGAGAGTGAGGCCGCGCGCAGAGTGGTCAGAGAGTGATGCTGCGCAGAAAGTGAGGCTGCGTGCAGAGTGGTCAGAGGGGGAGGCTGCGCGCACTGTGGTCAGATAGGGAGGCTGCGTGCAGAGTGGTCAGAGAGGGAGGCTGCGCGCAGAGTGGTCAGAGAGGGAGGCTGCGCGCAGAGTGGTCAGAGAGAGAGGCGGCGCGCAGAGTGGTCAGATGGAGAGGCGGCGCGCAGAGTGGTCAGAGGGAGAGGCGGCGCGCAGAGTGGTCAGAGAGAGAGGCGGCGCGCAGAGAGGTCAGAGAGAGATGGCGGCGCGCAGAGAGGTCAGAGAGAGAGGCGGCGCGCAGAGAGGTCAGAGAGAGAGGCGGCGCGCAGAGTGGTCAGAGAGAGAGGCGGCGCGCAGAGTGGTCAGAGAGGGAGGCTGCGCGCAGAGTGGTGAGAGAGGGAGGCTGCGCGCAGAGTGGTCAGAGAGGGAGGCTGCGCGCAGAGTGGTCAGAAGGGATGCTGCGCGCAGAGTGGTCAGAGAGGGAGGCTGCGCTCAGAGTGGTCAGAGAGGGAGGCTGCGCGCATTGTGGTCAGAGAGGGAGGCTGCGCGCAGAGTGGTCAGAGAGGGAGGCTGCGCGCAGAGTGGTCAGAGAGGGAGGCTGCGCGCAGAGTGGTCAGAGAGGGAGGCTGCGCGCAGAGTGATCAGAGAGGGAGGCTGCGCGCAGAGTGGTGAGAGAGGGAGGCTGCGCGCAGAGTGGTCAGAGAGGGAGGCGGCGCGCAGAGTGGTCAGAGAGGGAGGCGGCGCGCAGAGTGGTCAGAGAGGGAGGCTTCGCGCAGAGTGGTCAGAGAGGGAGGCGGCGCGCAGAGTGGTCAGAGAGGGAGGCGGCGCGCAGAGTGGTCAGAGAGGGAGGCCGCGCGCAGAGTGGTCAGAGAGGGAGGCCGCGCGCAGATTGGTCAGAGAGGGAGGCCGCGCGCAGAGTGGTCAGAGAGGGAGGCTGCGCGCAGAGTGGTCAGAGAGGGAGGCCGCGCGCAGAGTGGTCAGAGAGGGATGCCGCGCGCAGAGTGGTGAGGGAGGGAGGCCGTGCGCAGAGTGGTGAGAGAGGGAGGCGGCGCGCAGATTGGTCAGAAAGGGAGGCCGCGCGCAGATTGGTCAGAGAGGGAGGCCGCGCGCAGAGTGGTCAGAGAGAGAGGCCGCGCGCAGAGTGGTCAGAGAGAGAGGCGGCGCGCAGAGTGGTCAGAGGGAGAGGCGGCGCGCAGAGTGGTCAGAGAGAGAGGCGGCGCGCAGAGAGGTCAGAGAGAGAGGCGGCGCGCAGAGTGGTCAGAGAGAGAGGCGGCGCGCAGAGAGGTCAGAGAGAGATGGCGGCGCGCAGAGAGGTCTGTGAGAGAGGCGGCGCGCAGAGTGGTCAGAGAGAGAGGCCGTGCGCAGAGTGGTCAGAGAGAGGGGCCGTGCGCAGAGTGGTCAGAGAGAGGGGCCGTGCGCAGAGTGGTCAGAGAGTGGGGCCCTGCGCAGAGAGGTCAGAGAGAGGGGCCGTGCGCAGAGTGGTCAGAGAGTGAGGCCGTGCGCAGTGTGGTCAGAGAGAGAGGCGGCGTGCAGAGAGGTCAGAGAGAGAGGCGGCGCGCAGAGTGGTCGGAGAGGGAGGCGGCGCGCAGAGTGGTCGGAGAGGGAGGCGGCGCGCAGAGTGGTCAGAGAGGGAGGCTGCGCGCAGAGTGGTCAGAAGGGAGGCTGCGCGCAGAGTGGTCAGAGATGGAAGCTGCGCGCAGAGTGGTCAGAGAGGGAGGCTGCGCGCAGAGTGGTCAGAGAGGGAGGCTGCGCGCAGAGTGGTCAGAGAGGGAGGCTGCGCGCAGAGTGGTCAGAGAGGGAGGCTGCGCGCAGAGTGGTCAGAGAGGGAGGCTGCGCGCAGAGTGGTTAGAAAGGGAGGCTGCGCGCAGAGTGGTCAGAGGGGGAGGGTGGGCGCAGAGTGGTCAGAGAGAGAGGCGGCGCGCAGAGTGGTCAGAGAGAGAGGCGGCGCGCAGTGTGGTCAGAGAGGCGGCGCGCAGAGTGGTCAGAGAGAGAGGCGGGGCGCAGAGTGGTCAGAGAGAGAGGCGGCGCGCAGAGTGGTCAGAGAGAGTGGCGGCGCGCAGAGTGGTCAGAGAGAGAGGCGGCGCGCAGAGTGGTCAGAGAGAGAGGCGGCGCGCAGAGAGGTCAGAGAGAGAGGCGGCGCGCAGAGTGGTCAGAGAGAGAGGCGGCGCGCAGAGTGGTCAGAGAGAGAGGCGGCGCGCAGAGTGGTCAGAGAGAGAGGCGGCGCGCAGAGTGGTCAGATAGAGAGGCGGCGCGCAGAGTGGTCAGATAGAGAGGCGGCGCGCAGAGAGGTCAGAGAGAGAGGCAGCGCGCAGAGTGGTCAGAGAGAGAGGCAGCGCGCAGAGTGGTCAGAGAGAGAGGCGGCGCGCAGAGTGGTCAGAGAGAGAGGCAGCGCGCAGAGTGGTCAGATAGAGAGGCGGCGCGCAGAGTGGTCAGATAGAGAGGCGGCGCGCAGAGTGGTCAGAGAGAGAGGCAGCGCGCAGAGTGGTCAGAGAGAGAGGCAGCGCGCAGAGTGGTCAGAGAGAGAGGCGGTGCGCAGAGTGGTCAGAGAGAGAGGCAGCGCGCAGAGTGGTCAGAGAGAGAGGCAGCGCGCAGAGTGGTCAGATAGAGAGGCGGCGCGCAGAGTGGTCAGAGAGAGAGGCAGCGCGCAGAGTGGTCAGAGAGAGAGGCGGCGCGCAGAGTGGTCAGAGAGAGAGGATCCGCGCGCAGAGTTGTCAGAGAGTGAGGCTGATTGCAGAGTGGTCAGAGAGAGAGGCCGCGCGCAGAGTGGTCAGAGAGTGAGGCTGATTGCAGAGTGGTCAGAGAGTGAGGCCGCGCGCAGAGTGGTCAGAGAGTGATGCTGCGCAGAAAGTGAGGCTGCGTGCAGAGTGGTCAGAGGGGGAGGCTGCGCGCACTGTGGTCAGATAGGGAGGCTGCGTGCAGAGTGGTCAGAGAGGGAGGCTGCGCGCAGAGTGGTCAGAGAGGGAGGCTGCGCGCAGAGTGGTCAGAGAGAGAGGCGGCGCGCAGAGTGGTCAGATGGAGAGGCGGCGCGCAGAGTGGTCAGAGGGAGAGGCGGCGCGCAGAGTGGTCAGAGAGAGAGGCGGCGCGCAGAGAGGTCAGAGAGAGATGGCGGCGCGCAGAGAGGTCAGAGAGAGAGGCGGCGCGCAGAGAGGTCAGAGAGAGAGGCGGCGCGCAGAGTGGTCAGAGAGAGAGGCGGCGCGCAGAGTGGTCAGAGAGGGAGGCTGCGCGCAGAGTGGTGAGAGAGGGAGGCTGCGCGCAGAGTGGTCAGAGAGGGAGGCTGCGCGCAGAGTGGTCAGAAGGGAGGCTGCGCGCAGAGTGGTCAGAGAGGGAGGCTGCGCGCAGAGTGGTCAGAGAGGGAGGCTGCGCGCATTGTGGTCAGAGATGGAGGCTGCGCGCAGAGTGGTCAGAGAGGGAGGCTGCGCGCAGAGTGGTCAGAGAGGGAGGCTGCGCGCAGAGTGGTCAGAGAGGGAGGCTGCGCGCAGAGTGATCAGAGAGGGAGGCTGCGCGCAGAGTGGTGAGAGAGGGAGGCTGCGCGCAGAGTGGTCAGAGAGGGAGGCGGCGCGCAGAGTGGTCAGAGAGGGAGGCGGCGCGCAGAGTGGTCAGAGAGGGAGGCTTCGCGCAGAGTGGTCAGAGAGGGAGGCGGCGCGCAGAGTGGTCAGAGAGGGAGGCGGTGCGCAGAGTGGTCAGAGAGGGAGGCCGCGCGCAGAGTGGTCAGAGAGGGAGGCCGCGCGCAGATTGGTCAGAGAGGGAGGCCGCGCGCAGAGTGGTCAGAGAGGGAGGCTGCGCGCAGAGTGGTCAGAGAGGGAGGCCGCGCGCAGAGTGGTCAGAGAGGGATGCCGCGCGCAGAGTGGTGAGGGAGGGAGGCAGTGCGCAGAGTGGTGAGAGAGGGAGGCCGCGCGCAGATTGGTCAGAAAGGGAGGCCGCGCGCAGATTGGTCAGAGAGGGAGGCCGCGCGCAGAGTGGTCAGAGAGAGAGGCCGCGCGCAGAGTGGTCAGAGAGAGAGGCGGCGCGCAGAGTGGTCAGAGGGAGAGGCGGCGCGCAGAGTGGTCAGAGAGAGAGGCGGCGCGCAGAGAGGTCAGAGAGAGAGGCGGCGCGCAGAGTGGTCAGAGAGAGAGGCGGCGCGCAGACAGGTCAGAGAGAGATGGCGGCGCGCAGAGAGGTCTGTGAGAGAGGCGGCGCGCAGAGTGGTCAGAGAGAGAGGCCGTGCACAGAGTGGTCAGAGAGAATGGCCGTGCGCAGAGTGGTCAGAGAGAGGGGCCGTGCGCAGAGTGGTCAGAGAGTGGGGCCCTGCGCAGAGAGGTCAGAGAGAGGGGCCGTGCGCAGAGTGGTCAGAGAGTGAGGCCGTGCGCAGTGTGGTCAGAGAGAGAGGCGGCGTGCAGAGAGGTCAGAGAGAGAGGCGGCGCGCAGAGTGGTCGGAGAGGGAGGCGGTGCGCAGAGTGGTCGGAGAGGGAGGCGGCGCGCAGAGTGGTCAGAGAGGGAGGCTGCGCGCAGAGTGGTCAGAAGGGAGGCTGCGCGCAGAGTGGTCAGAGATGGAAGCTGCGCGCAGAGTGGTCAGAGAGGGAGGCTGCGCGCAGAGTGGTCAGAGAGGGAGGCTGCGCGCAGAGTGGTCAGAGAGGGAGGCTGCGCGCAGAGTGGTCAGAGAGGGAGGCTGCGCGCAGAGTGGTTAGAAAGGGAGGCTGCGCGCAGAGTGGTCAGAGGGGGAGGGTGGGCGCAGAGTGGTCAGAGAGAGAGGCGGCGCGCAGAGTGGTCAGAGAGGGAGGCGGCGCGCAGAGTCATCAGGGAGGGAGGCGGCGCGCAGAGCGGTCAGAGAGTGAGGCGGCGCGCAGAGTGGTCAGAGAGAGAGGCGGCGCGCAGAGTGGTCAGAGAGAGAGGCGGTGCGCAGTGCGGTCAGAGAGAGAGGCGGCGCGCAGAGCGGTCAGAGAGAGAGGCGGCGCGCAGAGCGGTCAGAGAGTGAGTCGGTGCGCAGAGCGGTCAGAGAGTGAGTCGGTGCGCAGTGCGGTCAGAGAGAGAGGCGGTGCGCAGAGAGGTCAGAGAGAGAGGCGGTGCGCAGAGCGGTCAGAGAGAGAGGCGGCGCGCAGAGCGGTCAGAGAGTGAGTCGGTGCGCAGAGCGGTCAGAGAGTGAGTCGGTGCGCAGTGCGGTCAGAGAGAGAGGCAGCGCGCAGAGTGGTCAGATAGAGAGGCGGCGCGCAGAGTGGTCAGAGAGAGAGGCAGCGCGCAGAGTGGTCAGAGAGAGAGGCGGCGCGCAGAGTGGTCAGAGAGAGAGGATCCGCGCGCAGAGTTGTCAGAGAGTGAGGCTGATTGCAGAGTGGTCAGAGAGAGAGGCCGCGCGCAGAGTGGTCAGAGAGTGAGGCTGATTGCAGAGTGGTCAGAGAGTGAGGCCGCGCGCAGAGTGGTCAGAGAGTGATGCTGCGCAGAAAGTGAGGCTGCGTGCAGAGTGGTCAGAGGGGGAGGCTGCGCGCACTGTGGTCAGATAGGGAGGCTGCGTGCAGAGTGGTCAGAGAGGGAGGCTGCGCGCAGAGTGGTCAGAGAGGGAGGCTGCGCGCAGAGTGGTCAGAGAGAGAGGCGGCGCGCAGAGTGGTCAGATGGAGAGGCGGCGCGCAGAGTGGTCAGAGGGAGAGGCGGCGCGCAGAGTGGTCAGAGAGAGAGGCGGCGCGCAGAGAGGTCAGAGAGAGATGGCGGCGCGCAGAGAGGTCAGAGAGAGAGGCGGCGCGCAGAGAGGTCAGAGAGAGAGGCGGCGCGCAGAGTGGTCAGAGAGAGAGGCGGCGCGCAGAGTGGTCAGAGAGGGAGGCTGCGCGCAGAGTGGTGAGAGAGGGAGGCTGCGCGCAGAGTGGTCAGAGAGGGAGGCTGCGCGCAGAGTGGTCAGAAGGGAGGCTGCGCGCAGAGTGGTCAGAGAGGGAGGCTGCGCGCAGAGTGGTCAGAGAGGGAGGCTGCGCGCATTGTGGTCAGAGATGGAGGCTGCGCGCAGAGTGGTCAGAGAGGGAGGCTGCGCGCAGAGTGGTCAGAGAGGGAGGCTGCGCGCAGAGTGGTCAGAGAGGGAGGCTGCGCGCAGAGTGATCAGAGAGGGAGGCTGCGCGCAGAGTGGTGAGAGAGGGAGGCTGCGCGCAGAGTGGTCAGAGAGGGAGGCGGCGCGCAGAGTGGTCAGAGAGGGAGGCGGCGCGCAGAGTGGTCAGAGAGGGAGGCTTCGCGCAGAGTGGTCAGAGAGGGAGGCGGCGCGCAGAGTGGTCAGAGAGGGAGGCGGTGCGCAGAGTGGTCAGAGAGGGAGGCCGCGCGCAGAGTGGTCAGAGAGGGAGGCCGCGCGCAGATTGGTCAGAGAGGGAGGCCGCGCGCAGAGTGGTCAGAGAGGGAGGCTGCGCGCAGAGTGGTCAGAGAGGGAGGCCGCGCGCAGAGTGGTCAGAGAGGGATGCCGCGCGCAGAGTGGTGAGGGAGGGAGGCAGTGCGCAGAGTGGTGAGAGAGGGAGGCCGCGCGCAGATTGGTCAGAAAGGGAGGCCGCGCGCAGATTGGTCAGAGAGGGAGGCCGCGCGCAGAGTGGTCAGAGAGAGAGGCCGCGCGCAGAGTGGTCAGAGAGAGAGGCGGCGCGCAGAGTGGTCAGAGGGAGAGGCGGCGCGCAGAGTGGTCAGAGAGAGAGGCGGCGCGCAGAGAGGTCAGAGAGAGAGGCGGCGCGCAGAGTGGTCAGAGAGAGAGGCGGCGCGCAGACAGGTCAGAGAGAGATGGCGGCGCGCAGAGAGGTCTGTGAGAGAGGCGGCGCGCAGAGTGGTCAGAGAGAGAGGCCGTGCACAGAGTGGTCAGAGAGAATGGCCGTGCGCAGAGTGGTCAGAGAGAGGGGCCGTGCGCAGAGTGGTCAGAGAGTGGGGCCCTGCGCAGAGAGGTCAGAGAGAGGGGCCGTGCGCAGAGTGGTCAGAGAGTGAGGCCGTGCGCAGTGTGGTCAGAGAGAGAGGCGGCGTGCAGAGAGGTCAGAGAGAGAGGCGGCGCGCAGAGTGGTCGGAGAGGGAGGCGGTGCGCAGAGTGGTCGGAGAGGGAGGCGGCGCGCAGAGTGGTCAGAGAGGGAGGCTGCGCGCAGAGTGGTCAGAAGGGAGGCTGCGCGCAGAGTGGTCAGAGATGGAAGCTGCGCGCAGAGTGGTCAGAGAGGGAGGCTGCGCGCAGAGTGGTCAGAGAGGGAGGCTGCGCGCAGAGTGGTCAGAGAGGGAGGCTGCGCGCAGAGTGGTCAGAGAGGGAGGCTGCGCGCAGAGTGGTTAGAAAGGGAGGCTGCGCGCAGAGTGGTCAGAGGGGGAGGGTGGGCGCAGAGTGGTCAGAGAGAGAGGCGGCGCGCAGAGTGGTCAGAGAGGGAGGCGGCGCGCAGAGTCATCAGGGAGGGAGGCGGCGCGCAGAGCGGTCAGAGAGTGAGGCGGCGCGCAGAGTGGTCAGAGAGAGAGGCGGCGCGCAGAGTGGTCAGAGAGAGAGGCGGTGCGCAGTGCGGTCAGAGAGAGAGGCGGCGCGCAGAGCGGTCAGAGAGAGAGGCGGCGCGCAGAGCGGTCAGAGAGTGAGTCGGTGCGCAGAGCGGTCAGAGAGTGAGTCGGTGCGCAGTGCGGTCAGAGAGAGAGGCGGTGCGCAGAGAGGTCAGAGAGAGAGGCGGTGCGCAGAGCGGTCAGAGAGAGAGGCGGCGCGCAGAGCGGTCAGAGAGTGAGTCGGTGCGCAGAGCGGTCAGAGAGTGAGTCGGTGCGCAGTGCGGTCAGAGAGAGAGGCGGTGCGCAGAGTGGTCAGAGAGAGAGGCGGTGCGCAGAGCGGTCAGAGAGTGAGTCGGTGCGCAGAGCGGTCAGAGAGTGAGTCGGTGCGCAGTGCGGTCAGAGAGAGAGGCTGCGGGCAGAGTGGTGAGAGAGGGAGGCTTCGCGCAGAGTGGTCAGAGAGAGAGGCGGCGCGCAGAGTGGTCAGAGGGAGAGGCGGCGCGCAGAGTGTTCAGAGAGAGAGGCGGCGCGCAGAGAGGTCAGAGAGAGAGGCGGCGCGCAGAGTGGTCAGAGAGAGAGGCGGCGCGCAGAGAGGTCAGAGAGAGATGGCGGCGCGCAGAGAGGTCTGTGAGAGAGGCGGCGCGCAGAGTGGTGAGAGAGAGAGGCCGTGCGCAGAGTGGTCAGAGAGAGGGGCCGTGCGCAGAGTGGTCAGAGAGAGGGGCCGTGCGCAGAGTGGTCAGAGAGTGGGGCCCTGCGCAGAGAGGTCAGAGAGAGGGGCCGTGCGCAGAGTGGTCAGAGAGTGAGGCCGTGCGCAGTGTGGTCAGAGAGAGAGGCGGCGTGCAGAGAGGTCAGAGAGAGAGGCGGCGCGCAGAGTGGTCGGAGAGGGAGGCGGCGCGCAGAGTGGTCGGAGAGGGAGGCGGCGCGCAGAGTGGTCAGAGAGGGAGGCTGCGCGCAGAGTGGTCAGAAGGGAGGCTGCGCGCAGAGTGGTCAGAGATGGAAGCTGCGCGCAGAGTGGTCAGAGAGGGAGGCTGCGCGCAGAGTGGTCAGAGAGGGAGGCTGCGCGCAGAGTGATCAGAGAGGGAGGCTGCGCGCAGAGTGGTCAGAGAGGGAGGCTGCGCGCAGAGTGGTCAGAGAGGGAGGCTGCGCGCAGAGTGGTTAGAAAGGGAGGCAGCGCGCAGAGTGGTCAGAGGGGGAGGGTGGGCGCAGAGTGGTCAGAGAGAGAGGCGGCGCGCAGAGTGGTCAGAGAGGGAGGCGGCGCGCAGAGTCATCAGGGAGGGAGGCGGCGCGCAGAGCGGTCAGAGAGTGAGGCGGCGCGCAGAGTGGTCAGAGAGAGAGGCGGCACGCAGAGTGGTCAGAGAGAGAGGCGGTGCGCAGTGCGGTCAGAGAGAGAGGCGGCGCGCAGAGCGGTCAGAGAGAGAGGCGGCGCGCAGAGCGGTCAGAGAGTGAGTCGGTGCGCAGAGCGGTCAGAGAGTGAGTCGGTGCGCAGTGCGGTCAGAGAGAGAGGCGGTGCGCAGAGAGGTCAGAGAGAGAGGCGGTGCGCAGAGCGGTCAGAGAGAGAGGCGGCGCGCAGAGCGGTCAGAGAGTGAGTCGGTGCGCAGAGCGGTCAGAGAGTGAGTCGGTGCGCAGTGCGGTCAGAGAGAGAGGCGGTGCGCAGAGTGGTCAGAGAGAGAGGCGGTGCGCAGAGCGGTCAGAGAGTGAGTCGGTGCGCAGAGCGGTCAGAGAGTGAGTCGGTGCGCAGTGCGGTCAGAGAGAGAGGCTGCGGGCAGAGTGGTGAGAGAGGGAGGCTTCGCGCAGAGTGGTGAGAGAGGGAGGCTGCGCGCAGAGTGGTGAGAGAGGGAGGCTGCGCGCAGAGTGGTCAGAGAGTGATGCTGCGCACCATTGGTCAGAGAGTGATGCTGCGCACCATTGGTCAGAGAGTGATGCTGCGCATCATTGGTCAGAGAGGGAAGCGGTTCGCAGAGTGGTCAGAGAGAGAGGCGGCACGCAGAGTGGTCAGAGAGAGAGGCGGCGCGCAGAGAGGTCAGAGAGAGAGGCGGCGCGCAGAGTGGTCAGAGAGAGAGGCGGAGCGCAGAGTGGTCAGAGAGAGAGGCGGTGTGCAGTGCGGTCAGAGAGAGAGGCTGCGGGCAGAGTGGTGAGAGAGGGAGGCTTCGCGCAGAGTGGTGAGAGAGGGAGGCTGCGCGCAGAGTGGTCAGAGAGTGATGCTGCGCACCATTGGTCAGAGAGTGATGCTGCGCACCATTGGTCAGAGAGTGATGCTGCGCATCATTGGTCAGAGAGGGAAGCGGTTCGCAGAGTGGTCAGAGAGAGAGGCGGCACGCAGAGTGGTCAGAGAGAGAGGCGGCGCGCAGAGAGGTCAGAGAGAGAGGCGGCGCGCAGAGTGGTCAGAGAGAGAGGCGGCGCGCAGAGAGGTCAGAGAGAGAGGCGGCGCGCAGAGTGGTCAGAGAGGGAAGCGGCGCGCAGAGTGGTCAGAGAGGGAGGCGGCGCGCAGAGTGGTCAGAGAGGGAGGCTGCGCGCAGAGTGGTCAGAGAGGGAGGCTGCGCGCAGAGTGGTCAGAGAGGGAGGCTGCGCGCAGAGTGGTCAGAGAGGGAGGCTGCGCGCAGAGTGGTCAGAGAGGGAGGCTGCGCGCAGAGTGGTCAGAGAGGGAGGCTGCGCGCAGGGTGGTCAGAGAGGGAGGCTGCGCGCAGGGTGTTCAGAGAGGGAGGCTGCGCGCATGGTGGTCAGAGAGGGAGGCTGCGCGCAGAGTGGTCAGAGAGGGAGGCTGAGCGCAGAGTGGTCAGAGTGGGAGGCGGCGCGCAGAGTGGTCAGAGAGGGAGGCTGCGCGCAGAGTGGTCAGAGAGGGAGGCTGCGCGCAGAGTGGTCAGAGAGGGAGGCTGCGGGCAGCGTGGTCAGAGAGGGAGGCCGCGGGCAGAGTGGTCAGAGAGGGAGGCTGCGGGCAGAGTGGTCAGAGAGGGAGGCTGCGCGCAGAGTGGTCAGAGAGGGAGGCTGCGCGCAGAGTGGTCAGAGAGGGAGGCTGCGCGCAGTGTGGTCAGAGAGGGAGGCCGCGCGCAGAGTGGTCAGAGAGGGAGGCCGCGCGCAGAGTGGTCAGAGAGGGAGGCTGCGCGTAGAGTGGTCAGAGAGGGAGGCCGCGCGCAGAGTGGTCAGAGAGGGAGGCGGCGCGCAGAGTGGTCAGAGAGGGAGGCCGCGCGCAGTGTGGTCAGAGAGGGAGGCCGCGCGCAGTGTGGTCAGAGAGGGAGGCTGCGCGCAGTGTGGTCAGAGAGGGAGGCCGCGCGCAGAGTGGTCAGAGAGGGAGGCCGCGCGCAGAGTGGTCAGAGAGGGAGGCCGCGCGCAGAGTGGTCAGAGAGGGAGGCCGCGCGCAGAGTGGTGAGAGAGGGAGGCCGCGCGCAGAGTGGTGAGAGTGGGAGGCCGCGCGCAGTGGTGAGAGAGGGAGGCCGCGCGCAGAGTTGTGAGAGAGGGAGGCCGCGCGCAGAGTGGTGAGAGAGGGAGGCCGCGCGCAGAGTGGTGAGAGAGGGAGGCCGCGCGCAGAGTGGTCAGAGAGGGAGGCCGCGCGCAGAGTGGTCAGAGAGGGAGGCCACGCGCAGTGTGGTCAGAGAGGGAGGCCGCGCACAGAGTGGTCAGAGAGGGAGGCTGCGCGCAGAGTGGTCAGAGAGGGAGGCTGCGCGCAGAGTGGTGAGAGAGGGAGGCTGCGCGCGGAGTGGTGAGAGAGGGAGGCTGCGCGCGGAGAGGTGAGAGAGGGAGGCTGCGCGCGGAGTGGTGAGAGAGGGAGGCTGCGCGCAGAGTGGTCAGAGAGGGAGTCTGCGCGCAGAGTGGTCAGAGAGTGAGGCTTCGCGTAGAGTGGTCAGAGAGTGAGGCTTCGCGTAGAGTGGTCAGAGAGGGAGGCTGCGCGTAGAGTGGTCAGAGAGTGAGGCTTCGCGTAGAGTGGTCAGAGAGGGAGGCTGCGCGTAGAGTGGTCAGAGAGGGAGGCTGCGCGCAGTGTGGTCAGAGAGGGAGGCTGCGCGCAGAGTGGTCAGAGAGGGAGGCTGCGGGCAGAGTGGTCAGAGAGGGAGGCTGCGGGCAGAGTGGTCAGAGAGGGAGGCTGCGGGCAGAGTGGTCAGAGAGGGAGGCTGCGGGCAGAGTGGTCAGAGAGGGAGGCTGCGGGCAGAGTGGTCAGAGAGGGAGGCTGCGGGCAGAGTGGTCAGAGAGGGAGGCTGCGGGCAGAGTGGTCAGAGAGGGAGGCTGCGCGCAGAGTGGTCAGAGAGGGAGGCTGCGCGCAGAGTGGTCAGAGAGGGAGGCTGCGCGCAGAGTGGTGAGAGAGGGAGGCTGCGCGCAGAGTGGTCAGAGAGGGAGGCTGCGCGCAGAGTGGTCAGAGAGGGAGGCTGCGCGCAGAGTGGTCAGAGAGGGAGGCGGCGCGCAGAGTGGTCAGAGAGGGAGGCGGCGCCCAGAGTGGTCAGAGAGGGAGGCCGCGCGCAGTGTGGTCAGAGAGGGAGGCCGCGCGCAGTGTGGTCAGAGAGGGAGGCCGCGCGCAGAGTGGTCAGAGAGGGAGGCCGCGCGCAGAGTGGTCAGAGAGGGAGGCCGCGCGCAGAGTGGTGAGAGAGGGAGGCCGCGCGCAGAGTGGTGAGAGAGGGAGGCCGCGCGCAGAGTGGTGAGAGAGGGAGGCCGCGCGCAGAGTAGTGAGAGAGGGAGGCCGCGCGCAGAGTGGTGAGAGTGGGAGGCCGCGCGCAGTGGTGAGAGAGGGAGGCCGCGCGCAGAGTGGTGAGAGAGGGAGGCTGCGCGCAGAGTGGTCAGAGAGGGAGGCTGCGGGCAGAGTGGTCAGAGAGGGAGGCTGCGGGCAGAGTGGTCAGAGAGGGAGGCTGCGGGCAGAGTGGTCAGAGAGGGAGGCTGCGGGCAGAGTGGTCAGAGAGGCAGGCTGCGGGCAGAGTGGTCAGAGAGGGAGGCTGCGGGCAGAGTGGTCAGAGAGGGAGGCTGCGCGCAGAGTGGTCAGAGAGGGAGGCCGCGCGCAGAGTGGTCAGAGAGGGAGGCCGCGCGCAGAGTGGTCAGAGAGGGAGGCTGCGCGCAGAGTGGTCAGAGAGGGAGGCTGCGCCCAGAGTGGTGAGAGAGGGAGGCTGCGCGCAGAGTGGTCAGAGAGGGAGGCTGCGCGCAGAGTGGTCAGAGAGGGAGGCTGCGCGCAGAGTGGTCAGAGAGGGAGGCGGCGCGCAGAGTGGTCAGAGAGGGAGGCGGCGCGCAGAGTGGTCAGAGAGGGAGGCCGCGCGCAGTGTGGTCAGAGAGGGAGGCCGCGCGCAGTGTGGTCAGAGAGGGAGGCCGCCCGCAGAGTGGTCAGAGAGGGAGGCCGCGCGCAGAGTGGTCAGAGAGGGAGGCAGCGCGCAGAGTGGTGAGAGAGGGAGGCCGCGCGCAGAGTGGTGAGAGAGGGAGGCCGCGCGCAGAGTGGTGAGAGAGGGAGGCCGCGCGCAGAGTAGTGAGAGAGGGAGGCCGCGCGCAGAGTGGTGAGAGTGGGAGGCCGCGCGCAGTGGTGAGAGAGGGAGGCCGCGCGCAGAGTGGTGAGAGAGGGAGGCCGCGCGCAGAGTGGTCAGAGAGGGAGGCCGCGCGCAGAGTGGTCAGAGAGGGAGGCCGCGCGCAGTGTGGTCAGAGAGGGAGGCTGCGCGCAGAGTGGTCAGAGAGGGAGGCTGCGCGCGGAGTGGTGAGAGAGGGAGGCTGCGCGCAGAGTGGTGAGAGAGGGAGGCTGCGCGCGGAGTGGTGAGAGAGGGAGGCTGCGCGCAGAGTGGTGAGAGAGGGAGGCTGCGCGCAGAGTGGTCAGAGAGGGAGTCTGCGCGCAGAGTGGTCAGAGAGTGAGGCTTCGCGTAGAGTGGTCAGAGAGTGAGGCTTCGCGTAGAGTGGTCAGAGAGGGAGGGCGCGCGTAGAGTGGTCAGAGAGTGAGGCTTCGCGTAGAGTGGTCAGAGAGGGAGGCTGCGCGTAGAGTGGTCAGAGAGGGAGGCTGCGCGCAGAGTGGTCAGAGAGGGAGGCTGCGCGCAGAGTGGTCAGAGAGGGAGGCTGCGCGCAGAGTGGTCAGAGAGGGAGGCTGCGGGCAGAGTGGTCAGAGAGGGAGGCTGCGGGCAGAGTGGTCAGAGAGGGAGGCTGCGGGCAGAGTGGTCAGAGAGGGAGGCTGCGCGCAGAGTGGTCAGAGAGGGAGGCTGCGCGCAGAGTGGTCAGAGAGGGAGGCTGCGCGCAGAGTGGTCAGAGAGGGAGGCTGCGCGCAGAGAGGGAGGCTGCGCGCAGAGTGGTCAGAGAGGGAGGCTGCGCGCAGAGAGGTCAGAGAGGGAGGCTGCGCGCAGAGTGGTCAGAGAGGGAGGCTGCGCACAGAGTGGTCAGAGAGGGAGGCTGCGCGCAGAGTGGTCAGAGAGGGAGGCTGCGCGCAGAGTGGTCAGAGAGGGAGGCTGCGCGCAGAGTGGTCAGAGAGGGAGGCTTCGCGCAGAGTGGTCAGAGAGGGAGGCTGCGCGTAGAGTGGTCAGAGAGGGAGGCGGCACGCAGAGTGGTCAGAGAGGGAGGCCGCGCGCAGTGTGGTCAGAGAGGGAGGCCGCGCGCAGAGCGGTCAGAGAGGGAGGCCGCGCGCAGAGTGGTGAGAGAGGGAGGCCGCGCGCAGAGTGGTGAGAGAGGGAGGCCGCGCGCAGAGTGGTGAGAGAGGGAGGCCGCGCGCAGAGTGGTGAGAGAGGGAGGCCGCGCGCAGAGTGGTGAGAGAGGGAGGCTGCGCGCAGAGTGGTGAGAGAGGGAGGCCGCGCGCAGAGTGGTGAGAGAGGGAGGCCGCGCGCAGAGTGGTGAGAGAGGGAGGCCGCGTGCAGAGTGGTGAGAGAGGGAGGCCGCGCGCAGACTGGTGAGAGAGGGAGGCCGCGCGCAGAGTGGTGAGAGAGGGAGGCCGCGCGCAGAGTGGTGAGAGTGGGAGGCCGCGCGCAGTGGTGAGAGAGGGAGGCCGCGCGCAGAGTGGTGAGAGAGGGAGGCTGCGGGCAGAGTGGTCAGAGAGGCAGGCTGCGGGCAGAGTGGTCAGAGAGGGAGGCTGCGGGCAGAGTGGTCAGAGAGGGAGGCTGCGCGCAGAGTGGTCAGAGAGGGAGGCCGCGCGCAGAGTGGTCAGAGAGGGAGGCCGCGCGCAGAGTGGTCAGAGAGGGAGGCTGCGCGCAGAGTGGTCAGAGAGGGAGGCTGCGCGCAGAGTGGTGAGAGAGGGAGGCTGCGCGCAGAGTGGTCAGAGAGGGAGGCTGCGCGCAGAGTGGTCAGAGAGGGAGGCTGCGCGCAGAGTGGTCAGAGAGGGAGGCGGCGCGCAGAGTGGTCAGAGAGGGAGGCGGCGCGCAGAGTGGTCAGAGAGGGAGGCCGCGCGCAGTGTGGTCAGAGAGGGAGGCCGCGCGCAGTGTGGTCAGAGAGGGAGGCCGCCCGCAGAGTGGTCAGAGAGGGAGGCCGCGCGCAGAGTGGTCAGAGAGGGAGGCAGCGCGCAGAGTGGTGAGAGAGGGAGGCCGCGCGCAGAGTGGTGAGAGAGGGAGGCCGCGCGCAGAGTGGTGAGAGAGGGAGGCCGCGCGCAGAGTAGTGAGAGAGGGAGGCCGCGCGCAGAGTGGTGAGAGTGGGAGGCCGCGCGCAGTGGTGAGAGAGGGAGGCCGCGCGCAGAGTGGTGAGAGAGGGAGGCCGCGCGCAGAGTGGTCAGAGAGGGAGGCCGCGCGCAGAGTGGTCAGAGAGGGAGGCCGCGCGCAGAGTGGTCAGAGAGGGAGGCTGCGCGCAGAGTGGTCAGAGAGGGAGGCTGCGCGCGGAGTGGTGAGAGAGGGAGGCTGCGCGCAGAGTGGTGAGAGAGGGAGGCTGCGCGCGGAGTGGTGAGAGAGGGAGGCTGCGCGCAGAGTGGTGAGAGAGGGAGGCTGCGCGCAGAGTGGTCAGAGAGGGAGTCTGCGCGCAGAGTGGTCAGAGAGTGAGGCTTCGCGTAGAGTGGTCAGAGAGTGAGGCTTCGCGTAGAGTGGTCAGAGAGGGAGGCTGCGCGTAGAGTGGTCAGAGAGTGAGGCTTCGCGTAGAGTGGTCAGAGAGGGAGGCTGCGCGTAGAGTGGTCAGAGAGGGAGGCTGCGCGCAGAGTGGTCAGAGAGGGAGGCTGCGCGCAGAGTGGTCAGAGAGGGAGGCTGCGCGCAGAGTGGTCAGAGAGGGAGGCTGCGGGCAGAGTGGTCAGAGAGGGAGGCTGCGGGCAGAGTGGTCAGAGAGGGAGGCTGCGGGCAGAGTGGTCAGAGAGGGAGGCTGCGCGCAGAGTGGTCAGAGAGGGAGGCTGCGCGCAGAGTGGTCAGAGAGGGAGGCTGCGCGCAGAGTGGTCAGAGAGGGAGGCTGCGCGCAGAGAGGGAGGCTGCGCGCAGAGTGGTCAGAGAGGGAGGCTGCGCGCAGAGAGGTCAGAGAGGGAGGCTGCGCGCAGAGTGGTCAGAGAGGGAGGCTGCGCACAGAGTGGTCAGAGAGGGAGGCTGCGCGCAGAGTGGTCAGAGAGGGAGGCTGCGCGCAGAGTGGTCAGAGAGGGAGGCTGCGCGCAGAGTGGTCAGAGAGGGAGGCTTCGCGCAGAGTGGTCAGAGAGGGAGGCTGCGCGTAGAGTGGTCAGAGAGGGAGGCGGCACGCAGAGTGGTCAGAGAGGGAGGCCGCGCGCAGTGTGGTCAGAGAGGGAGGCCGCGCGCAGAGCGGTCAGAGAGGGAGGCCGCGCGCAGAGTGGTGAGAGAGGGAGGCCGCGCGCAGAGTGGTGAGAGAGGGAGGCCGCGCGCAGAGTGGTGAGAGAGGGAGGCCGCGCGCAGAGTGGTGAGAGAGGGAGGCCGCGCGCAGAGTGGTGAGAGAGGGAGGCTGCGCGCAGAGTGGTGAGAGAGGGAGGCCGCGCGCAGAGTGGTGAGAGAGGGAGGCCGCGCGCAGAGTGGTGAGAGAGGGAGGCCGCGTGCAGAGTGGTGAGAGAGGGAGGCCGCGCGCAGACTGGTGAGAGAGGGAGGCCGCGCGCAGAGTGGTGAGAGAGGGAGGCAGCGCGCAGAGTGGTGAGAGTGGGAGGCCGCGCGCAGTGGTGAGAGAGGGAGGCCGCGCGCAGAGTGGTCAGAGAGGGAGGCCGCGCGCAGAGTGGTCAGAGAGGGAGGCCGCGCGCAGAGTGGTCAGAGAGGGAGGCCGCGCGCAGAGTGGTCAGAGAGGGAGGCCGCGTGCAGAGTGGTCAGAGTGGGAGGCCGCGCGCAGAGTGGTCAGAGAGGGAGGCCGCGCGGAGAGTGGTCAGAGAGGGAGGCCGCGCGCAGAGTGGTCAGAGAGGGAGGCCGCGCGCAGAGTGGTCAGAGAGGGAGGCCGCGCGCAGAGTGGTCAGAGAGGGAGGCCGCGCGCAGTGTGGTCAGAGAGGGAGGCCGCGCGCAGAGTGGTCAGAGAGGGAGGCCGCGCGCAGAGTGGTCAGAGAGGGAGGCCGCGCGCAGAGTGGTCAGAGAGGGAGGCCGCGCGCAGAGTGGTCAGAGAGGGAGGCCGCGCGGAGAGTGGTCAGAGAGTGAGGCCGCGCTCAGAGTGGTCAGAGAGTGAGGCCGCGCGCAGAGTGGTCAGAGAGTGAGGCCGCGCGCAGAGTGGTCAGAGAGTGAGGCCGCGCTCAGAGTGGTCAGAGAGTGAGGCCGCGCTCAGAGTGGTCAGAGAGTGAGGCCGCGCTCAGAGTGGTCAGTGAGTGAGGCCGCGCTCAGAGTGGTCAGAGAGTGAGGCCGCGCTCAGAGTGGTCAGAGAGTGAGGCCGCGCTCAGAGTGGTCACAGAGTGAGGCCGCGCGCAGAGTGGTCAGAGAGTGAGGCCGCGCAGAGAGTGAGGCTGTGTGCAGAGTGGTCAGAGAGGGAGGCCGCACGCAGAGTGGTCTGAGAGGGAGGCCGCGCGCAGAGTGGTCAGAGAGGGAGGCCGTGCGCAGAGTGGTCAGAGAGGGAGGCTGCGCGCAGAGTGGTCAGAGAGGGAGGCTGCGCGCAGAGTGGTCAGAGAGGGAGGCCGCGCGCAGAGCGGTCAGCGAGTGAGGCCGCGCGCAGAGCGGTCAGAGAGGGAGGACGCGCGCAGAGCGGTCAGAGAAGTAGGCCGCGCGCAGAGCGGTCAGAGAGGGAGGCCGCGCGCAGAGCGGTCAGAGAGGGAGGCGGCGCGCAGAGCGGTCAGAGAGGGAGGCGGCGCGCAGTGCGGTCAGAGAGTGAGGCCGTGCGCAGTGCGGTCAGAGAGAGAGGCCGTGCGCAGTGCGGTCAGAGAGAGAGGCCGTGCGCAGAGCGGTCAGAGAGAGAGGCCGTGCGCAGAGCGGTCAGAGAGTGAGGCTGATTGCAGAGCGGTCAGAGAGTGAGGCTGATTGCAGAGCGGTCAGAGAGTGAGGCCGCGCGCAGAGTGGTCAGAGAGTGATGCTGCGCAGAGAGGGAGGCCGAGCGCAGAGTGGTCAGAGAGGGAGGCCGAGCGCAGAGTGGTCAGAGAGGGAGGCCGTGCGCAGAGTGGTCAGAGAGTGAGGCTGATTGCAGAGTGGTCAGAGAGTGATGCTGTGCAGAGAGTGAGGCTGTGTGCAGAGTGGTCAGAGGGGGAGGCTGCGCACCATTGGTCAGAGAGGGAGGCCATTCGCAGAGTGGTCAGAGAGTGAGGCTGATTGCAGTGGTCAGACGTGAGGCTGATTGCAGAGTGGTCAGAGAATGAGGCCGTGCGCAGAGTGGTCAGAGAGAGAGGCCGTGCGCAGAGTGGTCAGAGAGAGAGAGGCCGTGCACAGAGTGGTCAGAGAGTGAGGCTGATTGCAGAGTGGTCAGAGAGTGAGGCTGATTGCAGAGTGGTCAGAGAGTGAGGCCGCGCGCAGAGTGGTCAGAGAGTGATGCTGCGCAGAGAGTGAGGCTGCGCGCAGATTGGTCAGAGATAGAGGCTGCGCGCAGAGTGGTCAGAGAGGGAGGTTGCGCGCAGAGTGGTCAGAGAGGGAGGCTGCGCGCAGAGTGGTCAGAGAGGGAGGCTGCGCGCAGAGTGGTCAGAGAGGGAGTCTGCGCGCAGAGTGGTCAGAGAGGGAGGCTGCGCGCAGAGTGGTCAGAGAGGGAGGCTGCGCGCAGAGTGGTCAGAGAGGGAGGCTGCGCGCAGGGTGGTCAGAGAGGGAGGCTGCGCGCAGGGTGGTCAGAGAGGGAGGCTGCGCGCAGAGTGGTCAGAGAGGGAGGCTGAGCGCAGGGAGGTCAGAGAGGGAGGCCGCGCGCAGAGTGGTCAGAGAGGGAGGCCGCGCGCAGAGTGGTCAGAGAGGGAGGCCGCGCGCAGAGTGGTCAGAGAGGGAGGCTGCGCGCAGAGTGGTCAGAGAGGGAGGCCGCACGCAGAGTGGTCAGAGAGGGAGGCCGCGCGCAGAGTGGTCAGAGAGGGAGGCCGCGCGCAGAGTGGTCAGAGAGGGAGGCCGCGCGCAGAGTGGTCAGAGAGGGAGGCCGCGCGCAGAGTGGTCAGAGAGGGAGGCCGTGCGCAGAGTGGTCAGAGAGGGAGGCCGCGCGCAGATTGGTCAGAGAGTGAGGCTGATTGCAGAGTGGTCAGAGAGTGATGCTGTGCAGAGAGTGAGGCTGTGTGCAGAGTGGTCAGAGGGGGAGGCTGCGCACCATTGGTCAGAGAGGGAGGCTGCGCACAGAGTGGTCAGAGAGAGAGGCGGTGCGCAGAGTGGTCAGAGAGAGAGGCCGTGCACAGAGTGGTCAGAGAGGGAGGCTGCGCGCAGAGTGGTCAGAGAGGGAGGCTGTGCGCAGAGTGGTCAGAGAGGGAGGCTGCGCGCAGAGTGGTCAGAGAGAGAGGCCGTGCGCAGAGTGGTCAGAGAGGGAGGCCTTTCGCAGAGTGGTCAGAGAGTGAGGCTGATTGCAGTGGTCAGAGAGTGAGGCTGATTGCAGAGTGGTCAGAGAGTGAGGCCGTGCGCAGAGTGGTCAGAGAGAGAGGCCGTGCGCAGAGTGGTCAGAGAGAGAGAGGCCGTGCGCAGAGTGGTCAGAGAGTGAGGCTGACTGCAGAGTGGTCAGAGAGTGAGGCTGATTGCAGAGTGGTCAGAGAGTGAGGCTGCGCGCAGAGTGGTCAGAGGGGGAGGCTGCGCGCAGAGTGGTCAGAGAGGGAGGCTGCGCGCAGAGTGGTCAGAGAGGGAGGCTGCGCGCAGAGTGGTCAGAGAGGGAGGCTGCGCGCAGAGTGGTCAGAGAGGGAGGCTGCGCGCAGAGTGGTCAGAGAGGGAGGCTGCGCGCAGAGTGGTCAGAGAGGGAGGCTGCGCGCAGAGTGGTCAGAGAGGGAGGCTGCGCGCAGAGTGGTCAGAGAGGGAGGCTGCGTGCAGAGTGGTCAGAGAGGGAGGCTGCGCGCAGAGTGGTCAGAGAGGAAGGCTGCGCGCAGAGTGGTCAGAGAGGGAGGCTGCGCGCAGAGTAGTCAGAGAGGGAGGCTGCGCGCAGAGTTGTCAGAGAGGGAGGCTGCGCGCAGAGTGGTCAGAGAGGGAGGCTGCGCCAAGAGTGGTCAGAGAGGGAGGCTGCGCGCAGTGTGGTCAGAGAGGGAGGCTGCGCGCAGGGTGGTCAGAGAGCGAGGCTGCGCGCAGGGTGGTCAGAGAGGGAGGCTGAGCGCAGGGTGGTCAGAGAGGGAGGCTGCGCGCAGGGTGGTCAGAGAGGGAGGCTGCGCGCAGGGTGGTCAGAGAGGGAGGCTGCGCGCAGGGTGGTCAGAGAGGGAGGCTGCGCGCAGGGTGGTCAGAGAGGGAGGCTGCGCGCAGGGTGGTCAGAGACGGAGGCTGCGCGCAGGGTGGTCAGAGAGGGAGGCTGCGGGCAGGGCGGTCAGAGAGGGAGGCGGTGCGCAGAGCGGTCAGAGAGAGAGGCCGTGCGCAGATCGGTCAGAGAGAGAGGCCGTGCGCAGAGCGGTCAGAGAGAGAGGCCGCGCGCAGAGCGGTCAGAGAGAGAGGCGTCGCGCAGAGCGGTCAGAGAGAGAGGCGGCTCGCAGAGCGGTCAGAGAGAGAGGCGGCGCGCAGAGCGGTCAGAGAGTGAGGCCGCGCGCAGAGCGGTCAGAGAGAGAGGCGTCGCGCAGAGCGGTCAGAGAGAGAGGCGGCTCGCAGAGCGGTCAGAGAGAGAGGCGGCTCGCAGAGCGGTCAGAGAGGGAGGCCGCGCGCAGAGTGGTCAGAGAGGGAGACTGCGCGCAGAGTGGTCAGAGAGTGAGGCCGCGCGCAGAGTGGTCAGAGAGAGAGAGGCCGTGCGCAGAGTGGTCAGAGAGTGAGGCTGATTGCAGAGTGGTCTGAGAGTGAGGCTGATTGCAGAGTGGTCAGAGAGTGAGGCCGCGCGCAGAGTGGTCAGAGAGTGATGCTGCGCAGAGAGTGAGGCTGCGCGCAGAGTGGTCAGAGGGGGAGGCTGCGCGCAGAGTGGTCAGAGAGGGAGGCTGCGCGCAGAGTGGTCAGAGAGGGAGGCTGCGCGCAGAGTGGTCAGAGAGGGAGGCTGCGCGCAGAGTGGTCAGAGAGGGAGGCTGCGCGCAGAGTGGTCAGAGAGGGAGGCTGCGCCAAGAGTGGTCAGAGAGGGAGGCTGCGCGCAGAGTGGTCAGAGAGGGAGGCTGCGCGCAGAGTGGTCAGAGAGGGAGGCTGCGCGCAGGGTGGTCAGAGAGGGAGGCTGAGCGCAGGGTGGTCAGAGAGGGAGGCTGCGCGCAGGGTGGTCAGAGAGGGAGGCTGTGCGCAGGGTGGTCAGAGAGGGAGGCTGCGCGCAGGGTGGTCAGAGAGGGAGGCTGCGCGCAGGGTGGTCAGAGAGGGAGGCTGCGCGCAGTGTGGTCAGAGACGGAGGCTGCGCGCAGGGCGGTCAGAGAGGGAGGCTGCGCGCAGGGCGGTCAGAGAGGGAGGCGGTGCGCAGGGCGGTCAGAGAGAGAGGCCGTGCGCATGGCGGTCAGAGAGAGAGTCCGTGCGCATGGCGGTCAGAGAGAGAGGCCGTGCGCAGAGCGGTCAGAGAGAGAGGCCGTGCGCAGAGCGGTCAGAGAGAGAGGCCGTGCGCAGAGCGGTCAGAGAGTGAGGCCGTGCGCAGAGCGGTCAGAGAGAGAGACATCGCGCAGAGCGGTCAGAGAGAGAGGCGGCGCGCAGAGCGGTCAGAGAGAGAGGCGGCGCGCAGAGCGGTCAGAGAGAGAGGCGGCTCGCAGAGCGGTCAGAGAGTGAGGCGGCTCGCAGAGCGGTCTGAGAGGGAGGCCGCGCGCAGACTGGTCAGAGAGGGAGACCGCGCGCAGAGTGGTCAGAGAGTGAGGCCGCGCGCAGAGTGGTCAGAGAGTGAGGCTGATTGCAGAGTGTTCAGAGAGTGAGACCGCGCGCAGAGTGGTCAGAGAGTGATGCTGCGCAGAGAGTGAGGCTGTGTGCAGAGTGGTCAGAGGGGGAGGCTGCGCACCATTGGTCAGCGAGGGAGGCCGCGCGCAGAGTGGTCAGAGAGGGAGGCCGTGCGCAGAGTGGTCAGAGAGGGAGGCCGCGCGCAGAGTGGTCAGAGAGAGAGGCTGAGCGCAGGGTGGTCAGAGAGGGAGGCCGCGCGCAGAGTGGTCAGAGAGGGAGGCCGCGCGCAGAGTGGTCAGAGAGGGAGGCCGCGCGCAGAGTGGTCAGAGAGGGAGGATGCGCACCATTGGTCAGAGAGGGAGGCGGTGCGCAGAGTGGTAAGAGAGAGAGGCGGTGCGCAGAGTGGTCAGAGAGAGAGGCCGTGCACAGAGTGGTCAGAAAGGGAGGCGGCGCGCAGAGTGGTCAGAGAGGGAGGCTGCGCGCAGAGTGGTCAGAGAGAGAGGCCGTGCGCAGAGTGGTCAGAGAGAGAGGCCGTGCGCAGAGTGGTCAGAGAGTGAGGCTGTGCGCAGAGTGGTCAGAGAGGGAGGCCATTCGCAGAGTGGTCAGAGAGGGAGGCTGCGCGCAGAGTGGTCAGAGAGAGAGGCCGTGCGCAGAGTGGTCAGAGAGTGAGGCCGCGCTCAGAGTGGTCAGAGAGTGAGGCCGCGCTCAGAGTGGTCAGTGAGGGAGGACGCGCGCAGAGCGGTCAGAGAAGTAGGCCGCGCGCAGAGCGGTCAGAGAGGGAGGCCGCGCGCAGAGCGGTCAGAGAGGGAGGCGGCGCGCAGAGCGGTCAGAGAGGGAGGCGGCGCGCAGTGCGGTCAGAGAGTGAGGCCGTGCGCAGTGCGGTCAGAGAGTGAGGCCGTGCACAGTGCGGTCAGAGAGAGAGGCCGTGCGCAGAGCGGTCAGAGAGAGAGGCCGTGCGCAGAGCGGTCAGAGAGTGAGGCTGATTGCAGAGCGGTCAGAGAGTGAGGCTGATTGCAGAGCGGTCAGAGAGTGAGGCCGCGCGCAGAGTGGTCAGAGAGTGATGCTGCGCAGAGAGGGAGGCCGAGCGCAGAGTGGTCAGAGAGGGAGGCCGAGCGCAGAGTGGTCAGAGAGGGAGGCCGTGCGCAGAGTGGTCAGAGAGTGAGGCTGATTGCAGAGTGGTCAGAGAGTGATGCTGTGCAGAGAGAGAGGCTGTGTGCAGAGTGGTCAGAGGGGGAGGCTGCGCACCATTGGTCAGAGAGGGAGGCTCCGCGCAGAGTGGTCAGAGAGGGTGTCTGCGCGCAGAGTGGTCAGAGAGAGAGGCCGTGCGCAGAGTGGTCAGAGAGAGAGGCCGTGCGCAGAGTGGTCAGAGAGGGAGGCCATTCGCAGAGTGGTCAGAGAGTGAGGCTGATTGCAGTGGTCAGACGTGAGGCTGATTGCAGAGTGGTCAGAGAGTGAGGCCGTGCGCAGAGTGGTCAGAGAGAGAGGCCGTGCGCAGAGTGGTCAGAGAGAGAGAGGCCGTGCGCAGAGTGGTCAGAGAGTGAGGCTGATTGCAGAGTGGTCAGAGAGTGAGGCTGATTGCAGAGTGGTCAGAGAGTGAGGCCGCGCGCAGAGTGGTCAGAGAGTGATGCTGCGCAGAGAGTGAGGCTGCGCGCAGATTGGTCAGAGATAGAGGCTGCGCGCAGAGTGGTCAGAGAGGGAGGCTGCGCGCAGAGTGGTCAGAGAGGGAGGCTGCGCGCAGTGTGGTCAGAGAGGGAGGCTGCGCGCAGATTGGTCAGAGAGGGAGGCTGCGCGCAGAGTGGTCAGAAAGGGAGGCTGCGCGCAGGGTGGTCAGAGAGGGAGGCTGCGCGCAGGGTGGTCAGAGAGGGAGGCTGCGCGCAGAGTGGTCAGAGAGGGAGGCTGAGCGCAGGGAGGTCAGAGAGGGAGGCCGCGCGCAGATTGGTCAGATAGGGAGGCCGCGCGCAGAGTGGTCAGAGAGGGAGGCCGCGCGCAGAGTGGTCAGAGAGGGAGGCCGCGCGCAGAGTGGTCAGAGAGGGAGGCCGCGCGCAGAGTGGTCAGAGAGGGAGGCCGCGCGCAGAGTGGTCAGAGAGGGAGGCCGCGCGCAGAGTGGTCAGAGAGGGAGGCCGCGCGCAGAGTGGTCAGAGAGGGAGGCCGCGCGCAGAGTGGTCAGAGAGGGAGGCCGCGTGCAGAGTGGTCAGAGAGGGAGGCCGTGCGCAGAGTGGTCAGAGAGGGAGGCCGCGCGCAGATTGGTCAGAGAGTGAGGCTGATTGCAGAGTGGTCAGAGAGTGATCCTGTGCAGAGAGTGAGGCTGTGTGCAGAGTGGTCAGAGGGGGAGGCTGCGCACCATTGGTCAGAGAGGGAGGCTGCGCACAGAGTGGTCAGAGAGAGAGGCGCTGCGCAGAGTGGTCAGAGAGAGAGGCGGTGCGCAGAGTGGTCAGAGAGAGAGGCCGTGCACAGAGTGGTCAGAGAGGGAGGCGGCGCGCAGAGTGGTCAGAGAGGGAGGCTGCGCGCAGAGTGGTCAGAGAGGGAGGCTGCGCGCAGAGTGGTCAGAGAGAGAGGCCGTGCGCAGAGTGGTCAGAGAGGGAGGCCTTTCGCAGAGTGGTCAGAGAGTGAGGCTGATTGCAGTGGTCAGAGAGTGAGGTTGATTGCAGAGTGGTCAGAGAGTGAGGCCGTGCGCAGACTGGTCAGAGAGAGAGGCCGTGCGCAGAGTGGTCAGAGAGAGAGAGGCCGTGCGCAGAGTGGTCAGAGAGTGAGGCTGACTGCAGAGTGGTCAGAGAGTGAGGCTGATTGCAGAGTGGTCAGAGAGTGAGGCTGCGCGCAGAGTGGTCAGAGGGGGAGGCTGCGCGCAGAGTGGTCAGAGAGGGAGGCTGCGCGCAGAGTGGTCAGAGAGGGAGGCTGCGCGCAGAGTGGTCAGAGAGGGAGGCTGCGCGCAGAGTGGTCAGAGAGGGAGGCTGCGCGCAGAGTGGTCAGAGAGGGAGGCTGCGCGCAGAATGGTCAGAGAGGGAGGCTGCGCGCAGAGTGGTCAGAGAGGGAGGCTGCGCGCAGAGTGGTCAGAGAGGGAGGCTGCGCGCAGAGTGGTCAGAGAGGGAGGCTGCGCGCAGAGTGGTCAGAGAGGAAGGCTGCGCGCAGAGTGGTTAGAGAGGGAGGCTGCGCGCAGAGTAGTCAGAGAGGGAGGCTGCGCGCAGAGTGGTCAGAGAGGGAGGCTGCGCGCAGAGTGGTCAGAGAGGGAGGCTGCGCGCAGAGTGGTCAGAGAGGGAGGCTGCGCGCAGGGTGGTCAGAGAGGGAGGCTGAGCGCAGGGTGGTCAGAGAGGGAGGCTGCGCGCAGGGTGGTCAGAGAGGGAGGCTGCGCGCAGGGTGGTCAGAGAGGGAGGCTGCGCGCAGGGTGGTCAGAGAGGGAGGCTGCGCGCAGGGTGGTCAGAGAGGGAGGCTGCGCGCAGGGCGGTCAGAGAGGGAGGCGGTGCGCAGAGCGGTCAGAGAGAGAGGCTGTGCGCAGAGCGGTCAGAGAGAGAGGCCGTGCGCAGAGCGGTCAGAGAGAGAGGCCGCGCGCAGAGCGGTCAGAGAGAGAGGCGTCGCGCAGAGCGGTCAGAGAGAGAGGCGGCTCGCAGAGCGGTCAGAGAGAGAGGCGGCGCGCAGAGCGGTCAGAGAGTGAGGCCGCGCGCAGAGTGGTCAGAGAGAGAGGCGTCGCGCAGAGCGGTCAGAGAGAGAGGCGGCTCGCAGAGCGGTCAGAGAGTGAGGCGGCTCGCAGAGCGGTCAGAGAGGGAGGCCGCGCGCAGAGTGGTCAGAGAGGGAGACCGCGCGCAGAGTGGTCAGAGAGTGAGGCCGCGCGCAGAGTGGTCAGAGATAGAGAGGCCGTGCGCAGAGTGGTCAGAGAGTGAGGCTGATTGCAGAGTGGTCTGAGAGTGAGGCTGATTGCAGAGTGGTCAGAGAGTGAGGCCGCGCGCAGAGTGGTCAGAGAGTGATGCTGCGCAGAGAGTGAGGCTGCGCGCAGAGTGGTCAGAGGGGGAGGCTGCGCGCAGAGTGGTCAGAGAGGGAGGCTGCGCGCAGAGTGGTCAGAGAGGGAGGCTGCGCGCAGAGTGGTCAGAGAGGGAGGCTGCGCGCAGAGTGGTCAGAGAGGGAGGCTGCGCGCAGAGTGGTCAGAGAGGGAGGCTGCGCGCAGAGTGGTCAGAGAGGGAGGCTGCGCACAGGGTGGTCAGAGAGGGAGGCTGCGCGCAGGGTGGTCAGAGAGGGAGCCTGCGCGCAGGGTGGTCAGAGACGGAGGCTGCGCGCAGGGCGGTCAGAGAGGGAGGCTGCGCGCAGGGCGGTCAGAGAGGGAGGCGGGGCGCAGGGCGGTCAGAGAGAGAGGCCGTGCGCATGGCGGTCAGAGAGAGAGGCCGTGCGCATGGCGGTCAGAGAGAGAGGCCGTGCGCAGAGCGGTCAGAGAGAGAGGCCGTGCGCAGAGCGGTCAGAGAGAGAGGCCGTGCGCAGAGCGGTCATAGAGTGAGGCCGTGCGCAGAGCGGTCAAAAAGAGAGGCGTCGCGCAGAGCGGTCAGAGAGAGAGTCGGCGCGCAGAGCGGTCAGAGAGAGAGGCGGCGCGCAGAGCGGTCAGAGAGAGAGGCGGCTCGCAGAGCGGTCAGAGAGTGAGGCGGCTCGCAGAGCGGTCTGAGAGGGAGGCCGCGCGCAGACTGGTCAGAGAGGGAGACCGCGCGCAGAGTGGTCAGAGAGTGAGGCCGCGCGCAGAGTGGTCAGAGAGTGAGGCTGATTGCAGAGTGTTCAGAGAGTGAGACCGCGCGCAGAGTGGTCAGAGAGTGATGCTGCGCAGAGAGTGAGGCTGTGTGCAGAGTGGTCAGAGGGGGAGGCTGCGCACCATTGGTCAGCGAGGGAGGCCGCGCGCAGAGTGGTCAGAGAGGGAGGCCGTGCGCAGAGTGGTCAGAGAGGGAGGCCGCGCGCAGAGTGGTCAGAGAGAGAGGCTGCGCGCAGGGTGGTCAGAGCGGGAGTCCGCGCGCAGAGTGGTCAGAGAGGGAGGCCGCGCGCAGAGTGGTCAGAGAGGGAGGCCGCGCGCAGAGTGGTCAGAGAGGGAGGCCGCGCGCAGAGTGGTCAGAGAGGGAGGATGCGCACCATTGGTCAGAGAGGGAGGCGGTGCGCAGAGTGGTAAGAGAGAGAGGCGGTGCGCAGAGTGGTCAGAGAGAGAGGCCGTGCACAGAGTGGTCAGAGAGGGAGGCGGCGCGCAGAGTGGTCAGAGAGGGAGGCTGCGCGCAGAGTGGTCAGAGAGAGAGGCCGTGCGCAGAGTGGTCAGAGAGAGAGGCCGTGCACAGAGTGGTCAGAGAGAGAGGCCGTGCGCAGAGTGGTCAGAGAGGGAGGCCATTCGCAGAGTGGTCAGAGAGTGAGGCTGATTGCAGTGGTCAGAGAGTGAGGCTGATTGCAGAGTGGTCAGAGAGTGAGGCCGTGCGCAGAGTGGTCAGAGAGAGAGGCCGTGCGCAGAGTGGTCAGAGAGAGAGAGGCCGTGCGCAGAGTGGTCAGAGAGTGAGGCTGAGCGCAGGGTGGTCAGAGAGGGAGGCTGCGCGCAGGGTGGTCAGAGAGGGAGGCTGCGCGCAGGGTGGTCAGAGAGGGAGGCTGCGCACAGGGTGGTCAGAGAGGGAGGCTGCGCGCAGGGTGGTCAGAGAGGGAGCCTGCGCGCAGGGTGGTCAGAGACGGAGGCTGCGCGCAGGGCGGTCAGAGACGGAGGCTGCGCGCAGGGCGGTCAGAGAGGGAGGCGGTGCGCAGGGCGGTCAGAGAGAGAGGCCGTGCGCATGGCGGTCAGAGAGAGAGGCCGTGCGCATGGCGGTCAGAGAGAGAGGCCGTGCGCAGAGCGGTCAGAGAGAGAGGCCGTGCGCAGAGCGGTCAGAGAGAGAGGCCGTGCGCAGAGCGGTCATAGAGTGAGGCCGTGCGCAGAGCGGTCAAAAAGAGAGGCGTCGCGCAGAGCGGTCAGAGAGAGAGGCGGCGCGCAGAGCGGTCAGAGAGAGAGGCGGCGCGCAGAGCGGTCAGAGAGAGAGGCGGCTCGCAGAGCGGTCAGAGAGTGAGGCGGCTCGCAGAGCGGTCTGAGAGGGAGGCCGCGCGCAGACTGGTCAGAGAGGGAGACCGCGCGCAGAGTGGTCAGAGAGTGAGGCCGCGCGCAGAGTGGTCAGAGAGTGAGGCTGATTGCAGAGTGTTCAGAGAGTGAGACCGCGCGCAGAGTGGTCAGAGAGTGATGCTGCGCAGAGAGTGAGGCTGTGTGCAGAGTGGTCAGAGGGGGAGGCTGCGCACCATTGGTCAGCGAGGGAGGCCGCGCGCAGAGTGGTCAGAGAGGGAGGCCGTGCGCAGAGTGGTCAGAGAGGGAGGCCGCGCGCAGAGTGGTCAGAGAGAGAGGCTGCGCGCAGGGTGGTCAGAGAGGGAGTCCGCGCGCAGAGTGGTCAGAGAGGGAGGCCGCGCGCAGAGTGGTCAGAGAGGGAGGCCGTGCGCAGAGTGGTCAGAGAGGGAGGCCGCGCGCAGAGTGGTCAGAGAGGGAGGATGCGCACCATTGGTCAGAGAGGGAGGCGGTGCGCAGAGTGGTAAGAGAGAGAGGCGGTGCGCAGAGTGGTCAGAGAGAGAGGCCGTGCACAGAGTGGTCAGAGAGGGAGGCGGCGCGCAGAGTGGTCAGAGAGGGAGGCTGCGCGCAGAGTGGTCAGAGAGAGAGGCCGTGCGCAGAGTGGTCAGAGAGAGAGGCCGTGCGCAGAGTGGTCAGAGAGAGAGGCCGTGCGCAGAGTGGTCAGAGAGGGAGGCCATTCGCAGAGTGGTCAGAGAGTGAGGCTGATTGCAGTGGTCAGAGAGTGAGGCTGATTGCAGAGTGGTCAGAGAGTGAGGCCGTGCGCAGAGTGGTCAGAGAGGGAGGCCGCGCGCAGAGTGGTCAGAGAGGGAGGCCGCGCGCAGAGTGGTCAGAGAGGGAGGATGCGCACCATTGGTCAGAGAGGGAGGCGGTGCGCAGAGTGGTAAGAGAGAGAGGCGGTGCGCAGAGTGGTCAGAGAGAGAGGCCGTGCGCAGAGTGGTCAGAGAGGGAGGCTGCGCGCAGAGTGGTCAGAGAGAGAGGCCGTGAGCAGAGTGGTCAGAGAGGGAGACCGCGCGCAGAGTGGTCAGAGAGTGAGGCCGCGCGCAGAGTGGTCAGAGAGTGAGGCTGATTGCAGAGTGTTCAGAGAGTGAGACCGCGCGCAGAGTGGTCAGAGAGTGATGCTGCGCAGAGAGTGAGGCTGTGTGCAGAGTGGTCAGAGGGGGAGGCTGCGCACCATTGGTCAGCGAGGGAGGCCGCGCGCAGAGTGGTCAGAGAGGGAGGCCGTGCGCAGAGTGGTCAGAGAGGGAGGCCGCGCGCAGAGTGGTCAGAGAGAGAGGCTGCGCGCAGGGTGGTCAGAGAGGGAGTCCGCGCGCAGAGTGGTCAGAGAGGGAGGCCGCGCGCAGAGTGGTCAGAGAGGGAGGCCGCGCGCAGAGTGGTCAGAGAGGGAGGCCGCGCGCAGAGTGGTCAGAGAGGGAGGATGCGCACCATTGGTCAGAGAGGGAGGCGGTGCGCAGAGTGGTAAGAGAGAGAGGCGGTGCGCAGAGTGGTCAGAGAGAGAGGCCGTGCACAGAGTGGTCAGAGAGGGAGGCGGCGCGCAGAGTGGTCAGAGAGGGAGGCTGCGCGCAGAGTGGTCAGAGAGAGAGGCCGTGCGCAGAGTGGTCAGAGAGAGAGGCCGTGCGCAGAGTGGTCAGAGAGAGAGGCCGTGCGCAGAGTGGTCAGAGAGGGAGGCCATTCGCAGAGTGGTCAGAGAGTGAGGCTGATTGCAGTGGTCAGAGAGTGAGGCTGATTGCAGAGTGGTCAGAGAGTGAGGCCGTGCGCAGAGTGGTCAGAGAGGGAGGCCGCGCGCAGAGTGGTCAGAGAGGGAGGATGCGCACCATTGGTCAGAGAGGGAGGCGGTGCGCAGAGTGGTAAGAGAGAGAGGCGGTGCGCAGAGTGGTCAGAGAGAGAGGCCGTGCACAGAGTGGTCAGAGAGGGAGGCGGCGCGCAGAGTGGTCAGAGAGGGAGGCTGCGCGCAGAGTGGTCAGAGAGAGAGGCCGTGCGCAGAGTGGTCAGAGAGAGAGGCCGTGCGCAGAGTGGTCAGAGAGAGAGGCCGTGCGCAGAGTGGTCAGAGAGGGAGGCCATTCGCAGAGTGGTCAGAGAGTGAGGCTGATTGCAGTGGTCAGAGAGTGAGGCTGATTGCAGAGTGGTCAGAGAGTGAGGCCGTGCGCAGAGTGGTCAGAGAGAGAGGCCGTGCGCAGAGTGGTCAGAGAGAGAGAGGCCGTGCGCAGAGTGGTCAGAGAGTGAGGCTGATTGCAGAGTGGTCAGAGAGTGAGGCTGATTGCAGAGTGGTCAGAGAGTGAGGCTGATTGCAGAGTGGTCAGAGAGTGAGGCCGCGCGCAGAGTGGTCAGAGAGTGATGCTGCGCAGAGAGTGAGGCTGCGCGCAGAGTGGTCAGAGAGGGAGGCAGCGCGCAGAGTGGTCAGAGAGGGAGGCTGCGCGCAGAGTGGTCAGAGAGGGAGGCTGCGCGCAGAGTGGTCAGAGAGGGAGGCTGCGCGCAGAGTGGTCAGAGAGGGAGGCTGCGCGCAGAGTGGTCAGAGAGGGAGGCTGCGCGCAGGGTGGTCAGAGAGGGAGGCTGCGCGCAGAGTAGTCAGAGAGGGAGAATGAGCGCAGGGTGGTCAGAGAGGGAGGCCGCGCGCAGAGTGGTCAGAGAGGGAGGCCGCGCACAGAGTGGTCAGAGAGGGAGGCCGCGTGCAGAGTGGTCAGAGAGGGAGGCCGCGCGCAGAGTGGTCAGAGAGGGAGGCCGCGCGCAGAGTGGTCAGAGAGGGAGGCCGCGCGCAGAGTGGTCAGAGAGGGAGGCCGCGCGCAGAGTGGTCAGAGAGGGATGCCGCGCGCAGAGTGGTCAGAGAGGGAGGCCGCGCGCAGATTGGTCAGAGAGTGAGGCTGATTGCAGAGTGGTCAGAGAGTGATGCTGTGCAGAGAGTGAGGCTGTGTGCAGAGTGGTCAGAGAGTGAGGCCGTGCGCAGAGTGGTCAGAGAGGGAGGCCGCGCGCAGAGTGGTCAGAGAGGGAGGCCGCGCGCAGAGTGGTCAGAGAGGGAGGATGCGCACCATTGGTCAGAGAGGGAGGCGGTGCGCAGAGTGGTAAGAGAGAGAGGCGGTGCGCAGAGTGGTCAGAGAGAGAGGCCGTGCGCAGAGTGGTCAGAGAGGGAGACTGCGCGCAGAGTGGTCAGAGAGAGAGGCCGTGCGCAGAGTGGTCAGAGAGGGAGACCGCGCGCAGAGTGGTCAGAGAGTGAGGCCGCGCGCAGAGTGGTCAGAGAGTGAGGCTGATTGCAGAGTGTTCAGAGAGTGAGACCGCGCGCAGAGTGGTCAGAGAGTGATGCTGCGCAGAGAGTGAGGCTGTGTGCAGAGTGGTCAGAGGGGGAGGCTGCGCACCATTGGTCAGCGAGGGAGGCCGCGCGCAGAGTGGTCAGAGAGGGAGGCCGTGCGCAGAGTGGTCAGAGAGGGAGGCCGCGCGCAGAGTGGTCAGAGAGAGAGGCTGCGCGCAGGGTGGTCAGAGAGGGAGTCCGCGCGCAGAGTGGTCAGAGAGGGAGGCCGCGCGCAGAGTGGTCAGAGAGGGAGGCCGCGCGCAGAGTGGTCAGAGAGGGAGGCCGCGCGCAGAGTGGTCAGAGAGGGAGGATGCGCACCATTGGTCAGAGAGGGAGGCGGTGCGCAGAGTGGTAAGAGAGAGAGGCGGTGCGCAGAGTGGTCAGAGAGAGAGGCCGTGCACAGAGTGGTCAGAGAGGGAGGCGGCGCGCAGAGTGGTCAGAGAGGGAGGCTGCGCGCAGAGTGGTCAGAGAGAGAGGCCGTGCGCAGAGTGGTCAGAGAGAGAGGCCGTGCGCAGAGTGGTCAGAGAGAGAGGCCGTGCGCAGAGTGGTCAGAGAGGGAGGCCATTCGCAGAGTGGTCAGAGAGTGAGGCTGATTGCAGTGGTCAGAGAGTGAGGCTGATTGCAGAGTGGTCAGAGAGTGAGGCCGTGCGCAGAGTGGTCAGAGAGGGAGGCCGCGCGCAGAGTGGTCAGAGAGGGAGGATGCGCACCATTGGTCAGAGAGGGAGGCGGTGCGCAGAGTGGTAAGAGAGAGAGGCGGTGCGCAGAGTGGTCAGAGAGAGAGGCCGTGCACAGAGTGGTCAGAGAGGGAGGCGGCGCGCAGAGTGGTCAGAGAGGGAGGCTGCGCGCAGAGTGGTCAGAGAGAGAGGCCGTGCGCAGAGTGGTCAGAGAGAGAGGCCGTGCGCAGAGTGGTCAGAGAGAGAGGCCGTGCGCAGAGTGGTCAGAGAGGGAGGCCATTCGCAGAGTGGTCAGAGAGTGAGGCTGATTGCAGTGGTCAGAGAGTGAGGCTGATTGCAGAGTGGTCAGAGAGTGAGGCCGTGCGCAGAGTGGTCAGAGAGAGAGGCCGTGCGCAGAGTGGTCAGAGAGAGAGAGGCCGTGCGCAGAGTGGTCAGAGAGTGAGGCTGATTGCAGAGTGGTCAGAGAGTGAGGCTGATTGCAGAGTGGTCAGAGAGTGAGGCTGATTGCAGAGTGGTCAGAGAGTGAGGCCGCGCGCAGAGTGGTCAGAGAGTGATGCTGCGCAGAGAGTGAGGCTGCGCGCAGAGTGGTCAGAGAGGGAGGCAGCGCGCAGAGTGGTCAGAGAGGGAGGCTGCGCGCAGAGTGGTCAGAGAGGGAGGCTGCGCGCAGAGTGGTCAGAGAGGGAGGCTGCGCGCAGAGTGGTCAGAGAGGGAGGCTGCGCGCAGAGTGGTCAGAGAGGGAGGCTGCGCGCAGGGTGGTCAGAGAGGGAGGCTGCGCGCAGAGTAGTCAGAGAGGGAGACTGAGCGCAGGGTGGTCAGAGAGGGAGGCCGCGCGCAGAGTGGTCAGAGAGGGAGGCCGCGCGCAGAGTGGTCAGAGAGGGAGGCCGCGTGCAGAGTGGTCAGAGAGGGAGGCCGCGCGCAGAGTGGTCAGAGAGGGAGGCCGCGCGCAGAGTGGTCAGAGAGGGAGGCCGCGCGCAGAGTGGTCAGAGAGGGAGGCCGCGCGCAGAGTGGTCAGAGAGGGATGCCGCGCGCAGAGTGGTCAGAGAGGGAGGCCGCGCGCAGATTGGTCAGAGAGTGAGGCTGATTGCAGAGTGGTCAGAGAGTGATGCTGTGCAGAGAGTGAGGCTGTGTGCAGAGTGGTCAGAGGGGGAGGCTGCGCACCATTGGTCAGAGAGGGAGGCTGCGCGCAGAGTGGTCAGAGAGGGAGGCTGCGCACAGAGTGGTCAGAGAGGGAGGCGGCGCGCAGAGTGGTCAGAGAGGGAGGCTGCGCGCAGAGTGGTCAGAGAGGGAGGCTGTGCGCAGAGTGGTCAGAGAGGGAGGCTGCGCGCAGAGTGGTCAGAGAGAGAGGCCACGCACCATTGGTCAGAGAGAGAGGCCGTGCACAGAGTGGTCAGAGAGGGAGGCGGCGCGCAGAGTCGTCAGAGAGCGAGGCTGCGCGCAGAGTGGTCAGAGAGGGAGGCTGCGCGCAGAGTGGTCAGAGAGAGAGGCCGTGCGCAGAGTGGTCAGAGAGAGAGGCCGTGCGCAGAGTGGTCAGAGAGGGAGGCCTTTCGCAGAGTGGTCAGAGAGTGAGGCTGATTGCAGTGGTCAGAGGGTGAGGCTGATTGCAGAGTGGTCAGAGAGTGAGGCCGTGCGCAGAGTGGTCAGAGAGAGAGGCCGTGCGCAGAGTGGTCAGAGAGAGAGAGGCCGTGCGCAGAGTGGTCAGAGAGTGAGGCTGATTGCAGAGTGGTCAGAGAGTGAGGCTGATTGCAGAGGGGTCAGAGAGTGAGGCCGCGCGCAGCGTGGTCAGAGAGTGATGCTGCGCAGAGAGTGAGGCTGCGCGCAGAGTGGTCAGAGGGGGAGGCTGCGCGCAGAGTGGTCAGAGAGGGAGGCTGCGCGCAGAGTGGTCAGAGAGGGAGGCTGCGCGCAGAGTGGTCAGAGAGGGAGGCTGCGCGCAGAGTGGTCAGAGAGGGAGGCTGCGCGCAGAGTGGTCAGAGAGGGAGGCTGCGCGCAGAGTGGTCAGAGAGGGAGGCTGCGCGCAGAGTGGTCAGAGAGGGAGGCTGCGCGCAGAGTGGTCAGAGAGGGAGGCTGCGCCCAGAGTGGTCAGAGAGGGAGGCTGCGCGCAGAGTGGTCAGAGAGGGAGGCTGCGCGCAGAGTGGTCAGAGAGGGAGGCTGCGCGCAGAGTGGTCAGAGAGGGAGGCTGCGCGCAGAGTGGTCTGAGAGGGAGGCTGCGCGCAGAGTGGTCAGAGAGGGAGGCTGCGCCAAGAGTGGTCAGAGAGGGAGGCTGCGCGCTGTGTGGTCAGAGAGGGAGGCTGCGCGCAGGGTGGTCAGAGAGGGAGGCCGTGCGCAGAGTGGTCAGAGAGAGAGGCCGTGCGCACAGTGGTCAGAGAGGGAGGCCTTTCGCAGAGTGGTCAGAGAGTGAGGCTGATTGCAGTGGTCAGAGAGTGAGGCTGATTGCAGAGTGGTCAGAGAGTGAGGCCGTGCGCAGAGTGGTCAGAGAGAGAGGCCGTGCGCAGAGTGGTCAGAGAGAGAGAGGCCGTGCGCAGAGTGGTCAGAGAGTGAGGCTGATTGCAGAGTGGTCAGAGAGTGAGGCTGATTGCAGAGTGGTCAGAGAGTGAGGCCGCGCGCAGCGTGGTCAGAGAGTGATGCTGCGCAGAGAGTGAGGCTGCGCGCAGAGTGGTCAGAGGGGGAGGCTGCGCGCAGAGTGGTCAGAGAGGGAGGCTGCGCGCAGAGTGGTCAGAGATGGAGGCTGCGCGCAGAGTGGTCAGAGAGGGAGGCTGCGCGCAGAGTGGTCAGAGAGGGAGGCTGCGCGCAGAGTGGTCAGAGAGGGAGGCTGCGCGCAGAGTGGTCAGAGAGGGAGGCTGCGCGCAGAGTGGTCAGAGAGGGAGGGTGCGCGCAGAGTGTTCAGAGAGGGAGGCTGCGCGCAGAGTGGTCAGAGAGGGAGGCTGCGCACAGAGTGGTCAGAGAGGGAGGCAGCGCGCAGAGTGGTCAGATAGGGAGGCTGCGCGCAGTGTGGTCAGAGAGGGAGGCAGCGCGCAGAGTGGTCAGAGAGGGAGGCTGCGCGCAGTGTGGTCAGAGAGGGAGGCTGCGCGCAGAGTGGTCAGAGAGGGAGGCTGCGCGCAGAGTGGTCAGAGAGGGAGGCTGCGCGCAGAGTGGTCAGAGAGGGAGGCTGAGCGCAGGGTGGTCAGAGAGGGAGGCTGCGCGCAGGGTGGTCAGAGAGGGAGGCTGCGCGCAGGGTGGTCAGAGAGGGAGGCTGCGCGCAGGGTGGTCAGAGAGGGAGGCTGCGCGCAGAGCGGTCAGAGACGGAGGCTGCGTGCAGGGCGGTCAGAGAGGGAGGCTGCGCGCAGGGCGGTCAGAGAGGGAGGCGGTGCGCAGGGCGGTCAGAGAGGGAGGCGGTGCGCAGGGCGGTCAGAGAGGGAGGCCGTGCGCAGAGCGGTCAGAGAGAGAGGCCGTGCGCAGAGCGGTCAGAGAGAGAGGCCGTGCGCAGAGCGGTCAGAGAGAGAGAGGCGTCGCGCAGAGCGGTCAGAGAGAGAGGCGGCTCGCAGAGCGGTCAGAGAGAGACGCGGCTCGCAGAGTGGACAGAGAGGGAGGACGCGCGCAGAGTGGTCAGAGAGGGAGGCTGCGCGCAGAGTGGTCAGAGAGTGAGGACGCGCGCAGAGTGGTCAGAGAGAGAGAGGCCGTGCGCAGAGTGGTCAGAGAGTGAGGCTGATTGCAGAGTGGTCTGAGATTGAGGCTGATTGCAGAGTGGTCAGAGAGTGAGGCCGCGCGCAGAGTGGTCAGAGAGTGATGCTGCGCAGAGAGTGAGGCAGCGCGCAGAGTGGTCAGAGGGGGAGGCTGCGCGCAGAGTGGTCAGAGAGGGAGGCTGCGCGCAGAGTGGTCAGAGAGGGAGGCTGCGCGCAGAGTGGTCAGAGAGGGAGGCTGCGCGCAGAGTGGTCAGAGAGGGAGGCTGCGCGCAGAGTGGTCAGAGAGGGAGGCTGCGCGCAGAGTGTTCAGAGAGGGAGGCTGCGCGCAGAGTGGTCAGAGAGGGAGGCTGCGCGCAGAGTGGTCAGAGAGGGAGGCTGCGCGCAGAGTGGTCAGAGAGGGAGGCTGCGCGCAGAGTGGTCAGAGAGGGAGGAGGCGCGCAGAGTGGTCAGAGAGGGAGGCTGCGCGCAGAGTGGTCAGAGAGGGAGGCTGCGCCAAGAGTGGTCAGAGAGGGAGGCTGCGCGCAGAGTGGTCAGAGAGGGAGGCTGCGCGCAGGGTGGTCAGAGAGGGAGGCTGCGCGCAGGGTGGACAGAGAGGGAGGCTGCGCGCAGGGTGGTCAGAGAGGGAGGCTGCGCGCAGGGTGGTCAGAGAGGGAGGCTGCGCGCAGGGTGGTCAGAGAGGGAGGCTGCGCGCAGGGTGGTCAGAGAGGGAGGCTGCGCGCAGGGCGGTCAGAGAGGGAGGCGGTGCGCACAGCGGTCAGAGAGAGAGGCCGTGCGCAGAGCGATCAGAGAGAGAGGCCGTGCGCAGAGCGGTCAGAGAGAGAGGCCGTGCGCAGAGCGGTCAGAGAGAGAGGCCGTGCGCAGAGTGGTCAGAGAGAGAGGCGGCGCGCAGAGCGGTCAGAGAGAGAGGCGGCACGCAGAGTGGTCAGAGAGTGAGGCCGCGCGCAGAGCGGTCAGAGAGAGAGGCGTCGCGCAGAGCGGTCAGAGAGAGAGGCGGCTCGCAGAGTGGTCAGAGAGGGAGGCCGCGCGCAGACTGGTCAGAGAGGGAGACCGCGCGCAGAGTGGTCAGAGAGTGAGGCCGCGCGCAGAGTGGTCAGAGAGTGAGGCTGATTGCAGAGTGTTCAGAGAGTGAGACCGCGCGCAGAGTGGTCAGAGAGTGATGCTGCGCAGAGAGTGAGGCTGTGTGCAGAGTGGTCAGAGGGGGAGGCTGCGCACCATTGGTCAGCGAGGGAGGCTGCGCGCAGAGTGGTCAGAGAGGGAGGCCGTGCGCAGAGTGGTCAGAGAGGGAGGCCGCGCGCAGAGTGGTCAGAGAGGGAGGCCGCGCGCAGCGTGGTCAGAGAGAGAAGCTGCGCGCAGGGTGGTCGGAGAGGGAGGCCGCGCGCAGAGTGGTCAGAGAGGGAGGCCGCGCGCAGATTGGTCAGAGAGGGAGGCCGCGCACAGAGTGGTCAGAGAGGGAGTCCGCGCGCAGAGTGGTCAGAGAGGGAGGCCGCGCGCAGATTGGTCAGAGAGGGAGGCCGCGTGCAGAGTGGTCAGAGAGTGAGGCTGATTGCAGAGTCGTCAGAGAGTGATGCTGTGCAGAGAGTGAGGCTGTGTGCAGAGTGGTCAGAGAGGGAGGCTGCGCACCATTGGTCAGAGAGGGAGGCGGTGCGCAGAGTGGTCAGAGAGAGAGGCGGTGCGCAGAGTGGTCACAGAGAGAGGCGGTGCGCAGAGTTTTCAGAGAGAGAGGCGGTGCGCAGAGTGGTCAGAGAGAGAGGCCGTGCGCAGAGTGGTCAGAGAGAGAGGCCGTGCGCAGAGTGGTCAGAGAGGGAGGCGGCGCGCAGAGTGGTCAGAGAGGGAGGCTGCGCGCAGAGTGGTCAGAGAGGGAGGCTGCGCGCAGAGTGGTCAGAGAGAGAGGCCGTGCGCAGAGTGGTCAGAGAGAGAGGCCGTGCGCAGAGTGGTCAGAGAGGGAGGCCATTCGCAGAGTGGTCAGAGAGTGAGGCTGATTGCAGTGGTCAGAGAGTGAGGCTGATTGCAGAGTGGTCAGAGAGTGAGGCCGTGCGCAGAGTGGTCAGAGAGAGAGAGGCCGTGCGCAGAGTGGTCAGAGAGTGAGGCTGATTGCAGAGTGGTCAGAGAGTGAGGCTGATTGCAGAGTGGTCAGAGAGTGAGGCCGCGCGCAGAGTGGTCAGAGAGTGATGCTGCGCAGAGAGTGAGGCTGCGCGCAGAGTGGTCAGAGGGGGAGGCTGCGCGCAGAGTGGTCAGAGAGGGAGGCTGCGCGCAGAGTGGTCAGAGAGGGAGGCTGCGCGCAGAGTGGTCAGAGAGGGAGGCTGCGCGCAGAGTGGTCAGAGAGGGAGGCTGCGCGCAGAGTGGTCAGAGAGGGAGGCTGCGCGCAGAGTGGTCAGAGACGGAGGCTGCGCCCAGAGTGGTCAGAGAGGGAGGCTGCGCGCAGAGTGGTCAGAGAGGGAGGCTGCGCGCAGGGTGGTCAGAGAGGGAGGCTGAGCGCAGGGTGGTCAGAGAGGGAGGCTGCGCGCAGGGTGGTCAGAGAGGGAGGCTGCGCGCAGGGTGGTCAGAGAGGGAGGCTGCGCACAGGGTGGTCAGAGAGGGAGGCTGCGCGCAGGGCGGTCAGAGAGGGAGTCTGCGCGCAGGGCGGTCAGAGAGGGAGGCTGCGCGCAGGGCGGTCAGAGAGGGAGGCGGTGCGCAGAGCGGTCAGAGAGAGAGGCCGTGCGCAGAGCGGTCAGAGAGAGAGGCCGTGCGCAGAGCGGTCAGAGAGAGAGGCAGTGCGCAGAGCGGTCAGAGAGAGAGGCGGCGCGCAGAGCGGTCAGAGAGAGAGGCCGTGCGCAGAGCGGTCAGAGAGAGAGGCCGCGCGCAGAGCGGTCAGAGAGAGAGGCATCGCGCAGAGCGGTCAGAGAGAGAGGCGGCTCGCAGAGCGGTCAGAGAGAGAGGCGGCGCGCAGAGCGGTCAGAGAGTGAGGCCGCGCGCAGAGCGGTCAGAGAGAGAGGCGTCGCGCAGAGCGGTCAGAGAGAGTGGCGGCGTGCAGAGCGTTCAGAGAGTGAGGCCGCGCGCAGAGCGGTCAGAGAGTGAGGCCGCGCGCAGTGCGGTCAGAGAGTGAGGCCGCGCGCAGTGCGGTCAGAGAGTGAGGCCGCGCGCAGTGCGGTCAGAGAGTGAGGCCGCGCGCAGTGCGGTCAGAGAGTGAGGCCGCGCGCAGTGCGGTCAGAGAGAGAGGCCGTGCGCAGAGTGGTCAGAGAGAGAGGCCGTGCGCAGAGTGGTCAGAGAGAGAGGCCGTGCGCAGAGTGGTCAGAGAGTGAGGCTGATTGCAGAGTGGTCAGAGAGTGAGGCCGCGCGCAGAGTGGTCAGAGAGTGATGCTGCGCAGAGAGTGAGGCTGTGTGCAGAGTGGTCAGATGGGGAGGCTGCGCACCATTGGTCAGAGAGGGAGGCAGCGGGCAGAGTGGTCAGAGAGGGAGACCGCGCGCAGAGTGGTCAGAGAGGGAGGCCGCGCGCAGAGTGGTCAGAGAGGGAGGCCGCGCGCAGTGTGGTCAGAGAGGGAGGCCGCGAGCAGAGTGGTCAGAGAGGGAGGCCGCGCGCAGAGTGGTCAGAGAGGGAGGCGGTGGTCAGAGAGGGAGGCGGTGCGCAGAGCAGTCAGAGAGAGAGGCCGTGCGCAGTGTGGTCAGAGAGAGAGGCGGCGCGCAGAGCGGTCAGAGAGAGAGGCGGCGCGCAGAGCGGTCAGAGAGAGAGGCGGCACGCACAGCGGTCAGAGAGAGAGGCGGCGCGCAGAGTGGTCAGAGAGGGAGGCCGCGCGCAGAGTGGTCAGAGAGGGAGGCCGCGCGCAGAGTGGTCAGAGAGGGAGGCCGCGCACAGAGTGGTCAGAGAGGGAGGCCGCGCGGAGAGTGGTCAGAGAGTGAGGCCGCGCTCAGAGTGGTCAGAGAGTGAGGCTGCGCTCAGAGTGGTCAGAGAGTGAGGCCGCGCGCAGAGTGGTCAGAGACTGAGGCCGCGCTCAGAGTGCTCAGAGAGTTAGGCTGCGCTCAGAGTGGTCAGAGAGTGAGGCCGCGCTCAGAGTGGTCAGTGAGTGAGGCCGCGCTCAGAGTGGTCAGAGAATGTGAGGCCGCGCTCAGTGTGGTCAGAGAGTGAGGCCGCGCTCAGAGTGGTCAGAGAGTGAGGCCGCGCTCAGAGTGGTCAGAGAGTGAGGCCGCGCTCAGAGTGGTCAGAGAGTGAGGCCGCGCTCAGAGTGGTCAGAGAGTGAGGCCGCGCTCAGAGTGGTCAGAGAGTGAAGCAGCGCTCAGAGTGGTCAGAGAGTGAGGCCGCGCAGAGAGTGAGGCTGCGCGCAGAGTGGTCAGAGGGGGAGGCTGCGCGCAGAGTGGTCAGAGGGGGAGGCTGCGCGCAGAGTGGTCAGAGAGGGAGGCTGCGCGCAGAGCGGTCAGAGAGGGAGGCTGCGCGCAGAGTGGTCAGAGAGGGAGGCTGCGCGCAGAGTGGTCAGAGAGGGAGGCAGCGTGCAGAGTGGTCAGAGAGGGAGGCTGCGCGCAGAGTGGTCAGAGAGGGAGGCTGCGCGCAGAGTGGTCAGAGAGGGAGTCTGCGCGCAGAGTGGTCAGAGAGGGAGGCTGCGCCCAGAGTGGTCAGAGAGGGAGGCTGCGCGCAGAGTGGTCATAGAGTGAGGCTGCGCGCAGGGTGGTCAGAGAGGGAGGCTGAGCGCAGGGTGGTCAGAGAGGGAGGCTGCGCGCAGGGTGGTCAGAGAGGGAGGCTGCGCGCAGGGTGGTCAGAGAGGGAGTCTGCGCGCAGGGTGGTCAGAGAGGGAGGCTGCGCGCAGGGTGGTTAGAGACGGAGGCTGCGCGCAGGGCGGTCAGAGAGGGAGGCTGTGCGCAGGGCGGTCAGAGAGGGAGGCTGCGCGCAGGGCGGTCAGAGAGGGAGGCGGTGCGCAGAGCGGTCAGAGAGAGAGGCCGTGCGCAGAGCGGTCAGAGAGAGAGGCCGTGCGCAGAGCGGTCAGAGAGAGAGGCCGTGCGCAGTGCGGTCAGAGAGAGAGGCCGTGCACAGAGCGGTCAGAGAGAGAGGCCGCGCGCAGAGCGGTCAGAGAGAGAGGCGTCGCGCAGAGCGGTCAGAGAGAGAGGCGGCTCGCAGAGCGGTCAGAGAGAGAGGCGGCTCGCAGAGCGGTCAGAGAGAGAGGCGGCGCGCAGAGCGGTCAGAGAGTGAGGCCGCACGCAGAGCGGTCAGAGAGAGAGGCGTCGCGCAGAGCGGTCAGAGAGAGAGGCGGCGCGCAGAGCGTTCAGAGAGTGAGGCCGCGCGCAGTGCGGTCAGAGAGTGAGGTCGCGCGCAGTGCGGTCAGAGAGTGAGGCCGCGCGCAGTGCGGTCAGAGAGTGAGGCCGCGCGCAGTGCGGTCAGAGAGTGAGGCCGCGCGCAGTGCGGTCAGAGAGTGAGGCCGCGCGCAGTGCGGTCAGAGAGTGAGGCCGCGCGCAGTGCGGTCAGAGAGTGAGGCCGCGCGCAGTGCGGTCAGAGAGAGAGGCCGTGCGCAGAGTGGTCAGAGAGAGAGGCCGTGCGCAGAGTGGTCAGAGAGAGAGGCCGTGCGCAGAGTGGTGAGAGAGTGAGGCTGATTGCAGAGTGGTCAGAGAGTGAGGCCGCGCGCAGTGTGGTCAGAGAGGGAGGCCGCGAGCAGAGTGGTCAGAGAGGGAGGCCGCGCGCAGAGTGGTCAGAGAGGGAGGCCGTGCGCAGAGAGGGAGGCGGTGCGCAGAGCAGTCAGAGAGAGATGCCGTGCGCAGTGTGGTCAGAGAGAGAGGCGGCGAGCAGAGCGGTCAGAGAGAGAGGCGGCGCGCAGAGCGGTCAGAGAGAGAGGCGGCGCGCAGAGCGGTCAGAGAGAGAGGCGGCGCGCAGAGTGGTCAGAGAGGGAGGCCGCGCGCAGAGTGGTCAGAGAGGGAGGCCGCGCGCATGGTGGTCAGAGAGGGAGGCCGCGCGCAGAGTGGTCAGAGAGGGAGGCCGCGCGGAGAGTGGTCAGAGAGTGAGGCCGCGCTCAGAGTGGTCAGATAGTGAGGCTGCGCTCAGAGTGGTCAGAGAGTGAGGCCGCGCGCAGAGTGGTCAGAGAGTGAGGCCGCGCTCAGAGTGGTCAGAGAGTGAGGCTGCGCTCAGAGTGGTCAGAGAGTGAGGCCGCGCTCAGAGTGGTCAGTGAGTGAGGCCGCGCTCAGAGTGGTCAGAGAATGTGAGGCCGCGCTCAGTGTGGTCAGAGAGTGAGGCCGCGCTCAGAGTGGTCAGAGAGTGAGGCCGCGCTCAGAGTGGTCAGAGAGTGAGGCCGCGCTCAGAGTGGTCAGAGAGTGAGGCCGCGCTCAGAGTGGTCAGAGAGTGAGGCCGCGCTCAGAGTGGTCAGAGAGTGAAGCAGCGCTCAGAGTGGTCAGAGAGTGAGGCCGCGCAGAGAGTGAGGCTGCGCGCAGAGTGGTCAGAGGGGGAGGCTGCGCGCAGAGTGGTCAGAGGGGGAGGCTGCGCGCAGAGTGGTCAGAGAGGGAGGCTGCGCGCAGAGTGGTCAGAGAGGGAGGCTGCGCGCAGAGTGGTCAGAGAGGGAGGCTGCGCGCAGAGTGGTCAGAGAGGGAGGCTGCGCGCAGAGTGGTCAGAGAGGGAGGCTGCGCGCAGTGTGGTCAGAGAGGGAGGCTGCGCGCAGAGTGGTCAGAGAGGGAGGCTGCGCGCAGAGTGGTCAGAGAGGGAGGCTGCGCCCAGAGTGGTCAGAGAGGGAGGCTGCGCGCAGAGTGGTCATAGAGTGAGGCTGCGCGCAGGGTGGTCAGAGAGGGAGGCTGAGCGCAGGGTGGTCAGAGAGGGAGGCTGCGCGCAGGGTGGTCAGAGAGGGAGGCTGCGCGCAGGGTGGTCAGAGAGGGAGGCAGCGCGCAGGGTGGTTAGAGACGGAGGCTGCGCGCAGGGCGGTCAGAGAGGGAGGCTGCGCGCAGGGCGGTCAGAGAGGGAGGCTGCGCGCAGGGCGGTCAGAGAGGGAGGCGGTGCGCAGAGCGGTCAGAGAGAGAGGCCGTGCGCAGAGCGGTCAGAGAGAGAGGCCGTGCGCAGAGCGGTCAGAGAGAGAGGCCGTGCGCAGTGCGGTCAGAGAGAGAGGCCGTGCGCAGAGCGGTCAGAGAGAGAGGCCGCGCGCAGAGCGGTCAGAGAGAGAGGCGTCGCGCAGAGCGGTCAGAGAGAGAGGCGGCTCGCAGAGCGGTCAGAGAGAGAGGCGGCTCGCAGAGCGGTCAGAGAGAGAGGCGGCGCGCAGAGCGGTCAGAGAGTGAGGCCGCACGCAGAGCGGTCAGAGAGAGAGGCGTCGCGCAGAGCGGTCAGAGAGAGAGGCGGCGCGCAGAGCGTTCAGAGAGTGAGGCCGCGCGCAGTGCGGTCAGAGAGTGAGGTCGCGCGCAGTGCGGTCAGAGAGTGAGGCCTCGCGCAGTGCGGTCAGAGAGTGAGGCCGCGCGCAGTGCGGTCAGAGAGTGAGGCCGCGCGCAGTGCGGTCAGAGAGTGAGGCCGCGCGCAGTGCGGTCAGAGAGTGAGGCCGCGCGCAGTGCGGTCAGAGAGTGAGGCCGCGCGCAGTGCGGTCAGAGAGTGAGGCCGCGCGCAGTGCGGTCAGAGAGAGAGGCCGTGCGCAGAGTGGTCAGAGAGAGAGGCCGTGCGCAGAGTGGTCAGAGAGAGAGGCCGTGCGCAGAGTGGTGAGAGAGTGAGGCTGATTGCAGAGTGGTCAGAGAGTGAGGCTGATTGCAGAGTGGTCAGAGAGTGAGGCCGCGCGCAGAGTGGTCAGAGAGTGATGCTGCGCAGAGAGTGAGGCTGTGTGCAGAGTGGTCAGATGGGGAGGCTGCGCACAGAGTGGTCAGAGAGTGATGCTGTGCAGAGAGTGAGGCTGCGCGCAGAGTGGTCAGAGGGGGAGGCTGCGCGCAGAGTGGTCAGAGGGGGAGGCTGCGCGCAGAGTGGTCAGAGAGGGAGGCTGCGCGCAGAGTGGTCAGAGAGGGAGGCTGCGCGCAGAGTGGTCAGAGAGGGAGGCTGCGCGCAGAGTGGTCAGAGAGGGAGGCTGCGCGCAGAGTGGTCAGAGAGGGAGGCGGCGCGCAGAGTGGTCAGAGAGGGAGGCTGCGCGCAGAGTGGTCAGAGAGGGAGGCTGCGCCCAGAGTGGTCAGAGAGGGAGGCTGCGCGCAGAGTGGTCAGAGAGGGAGGCTGCGCGCAGGGTGGTCAGAGAGGGAGGCTGCGCGCAGGGTGGTCAGAGAGGGAGGCTGAGCGCAGGGTGGTCAGAGAGTGAGGCCGCGCTCAGAGTGGTCAGAGAGCGACGCCGCGCTCAGAGTGGTCAGAGAGCGAGGCCGCGCTCTGAGTGGTCAGAGAGGGAGGCTGCTCGCAGGGTGGTCAGAGAGGGAGGCCGCGCGCAGGGCGGTCAGAGAGGGAGGCTGCGCGCAGGGCGGTCAGAGAGGGAGGCGGTGCGCAGAGCGGTCAGAGAGAGAGGCCGTGCGCAGAGCGGTCAGAGAGAGAGGCCGTGCGCAGAGCGGTCAGAGAGAGAGGCCGTGCGCAGAGCGGTCAGAGAGAGAGGCCGTGCGCAGAGCGGTCAGAGAGAGAGGCCGTGCGCAGTGCGGTCAGAGAGAGAGGCCGTGCGCAGAGCGGTCAGAGAGAGAGGCATCGCGCAGAGCGGTCAGAGAGAGAGGCGTCGCGCAGAGCGGTCAGAGAGAGAGGCGGCTCGCAGAGCGGTCAGAGAGAGAGGCGGCGCGCAGAGCGGTCAGAGAGTGAGGCCGCGCGCAGAGCGGTCAGAGAGAGAGGCGTCGCGCAGAGCGGTCAGAGAGAGAGGCGGCGCGCAGAGCGTTCAGAGAGTGAGGCCGCGCGCAGTGCGGTCAGAGAGTGAGGCCGCGCGCAGTGCGGTCAGAGAGTGAGGCCGCGCGCAGTGCGGTCTGAGAGTGAGGCCGCGCGCAGTGCGGTCAGAGAGTGAGGCCGCGCGCAGTGCGGTCAGAGAGTGAGGCCGCGCGCAGTGCGGTCAGAGAGTGAGGCCGCGCGCAGTGCGGTCAGAGAGAGAGGCCGCGCGCAGAGTGTTCAGAGAGAGAGGCCGTGCGCAGAGTGGTCAGAGAGAGAGGCCGTGCGCAGAGTGGTCAGAGAGTGAGGCTGATTGCAGAGTGGTCAGAGAGTGAGGCTGATTGCAGAGTGGTCAGAGAGTGAGGCCGCGCGCAGAGTGGTCAGAGAGTGATGCTGCGCAGAGAGTGAGGCTGTGTGCAGAGTGGTCAGATGGGGAGGCTGCGCACCATTGGTCAGAGAGGGAGGCTGCGCGCAGAGTGGTCAGAGAGGGAGGCCGCGTGCAGAGTGGTCAGAGAGGGAGGCCGCGCGCAGAGTGGTCAGAGAGGGAGGCCGCGCGCAGTGTGGTCAGAGAGGGAGGCCGCGAGCAGAGTGGTCAGAGAGGGAGGCCGCGCGCAGAGCGGTCAGAGAGGGAGGCGGTGGTCAGAGAGGGAGGCGGTGCGCAGAGCAGTCAGAGAGAGAGGCCGTGCGCAGTGTGGTCAGAGAGAGAGGCGGCACGCAGAGCGGTCAGAGAGAGAGGCGGCGCGCAGAGCGGTCAGAGAGGGAGGCCGCGCGCAGAGTGGTCAGAGAGGGAGGCCGCGCGCAGAGTGGTCAGAGAGGGAGGCCGCGCGGAGAGTGGTCAGAGAGTGAGGCCGCGCTCAGAGTGGTCAGAGAGTGAGGCCGCGCTCAGAGTGGTCAGAGAGTGAGGCCGCGCGCAGAGTGGTCAGAGAGTGAGGCCGCGCTCAGAGAGGTCAGAGAGTGAGGCCGCGCTCAGAGTGGTCAGAGAGTGAGGCCGCGCTCAGAGTGGTCAGAGAGTGAGGCCGCGCTCAGAGTGGTCAGTGACTGAGGCCGCGCTCAGAGTGGTCAGTGAGTGAGGCCGCGCACAGAGTGGTCAGAGAGTGAGGCCGCGCTCAGAGTGGTCAGAGAGTGAGGCCACGCTCAGAGTGGTCAGAGAGTGAGGCCGCGCTCAGAGTGGTCAGAGAGTGAGGCCGCGCTCAGAGTGGTCAGAGAGTGAGGCCGCGCGCAGAGTGGTCAGAGAGTGATGCTGCGCAGAGAGTGAGGCTGCGTGCAGAGTGGTCAGAGGGGGAGGCTGCGCGCAGAGTGGTCAGAGAGGGAGGCTGCGCGCAGAGTGGTCAGAGAGGGAGGCTGCGCGCAGAGTGGTCAGAGAGGGAGGCCACGCGCAGAGTGGTCAGAGAGGGAGGCCGCGCGCAGAGTGGTCAGAGAGGGAGGCCACGCGCAGTGTGGTCAGAGAGGGAGGCCGCGAGCAGAGTGGTCAGAGAGGGAGGCCGCGCGCAGAGTGGTCAGAGAGGGAGGCGGTGGTCAGAGAGGGAGGCGGTGCGCAGAGCAGTCAGAGAGAGAGGCCGTGCGCAGTGTGGTCAGAGAGAGAGGCGGCGCGCAGAGCGGTCAGAGAGAGAGGCGGCGCGCAGAGCGGTCAGAGAGAGAGGCGGCGCGTAGAGTGGTCAGAGAGGGAGGCCGCGCGCAGAGTGGTCAGAGAGGGAGGCCGCGCGCAGAGTGGTCAGAGAGGGAGGCCGCGCGCAGAGTGGTCAGAGAGGGAGGCCGCGCGCAGAGTGGTCAGAGAGGGAGGCCGCGCGGAGAGTGGTCAGAGAGTGAGGCCGCGCTCAGAGTGGTCAGAGAGTGAGGCCGCGCTCAGAGTGGTCAGAGTGTGAGGCCGCGCGCAGAGTGGTCAGAGAGTGAGGCCGCGCTCAGAGTGGTCAGAGAGTGAGGCCGCGCTCAGAGTGGTCAGAGAGTGAGGCCGCGCTCAGAGTGGTCAGAGAGTGAGGCCGCGCTCAGAGTGGTCAGAGAGTGAGGCCGCGCTCAGAGTGGTCAGAGAGTGAGGCCGCGCTCAGAGTGGTCAGAGAGTGAGGCCGCGCTCAGAGTGGTCAGAGAGTGAGGCCGCGCTCAGAGTGGTCAGAGAGTGAGGCCGCGCACAGAGTGGTCAGAGAGTGATGCTGTGCAGAGAGTGAGGCTGCGCGCAGAGTGGTCAGAGGGGGAGGCTGCGCGCAGAGTGGTCAGAGGGGGAGGCTGCGCGCAGAGTGGTCAGAGAGGGAGGCTGCGCGCAGAGTGGTCAGAGAGGGAGGCTGCGCGCAGAGTGGTCAGAGAGGGAGGCTGCGCGCAGAGTGGTCAGAGAGGGAGGCTGCGCGCAGAGTGGTCAGAGAGGGAGGCGGCGCGCAGAGTGGTCAGAGAGGGAGGCTGCGCGCAGAGTGGTCAGAGAGGGAGGCTGCGCCCAGAGTGGTCAGAGAGGGAGGCTGCGCGCAGAGTGGTCAGAGAGGGAGGCTGCGCGCAGGGTGGTCAGAGAGGGAGGCTGCGCGCAGGGTGGTCAGAGAGGGAGGCTGAGCGCAGGGTGGTCAGAGAGTGAGGCCGCGCTCAGAGTGGTCAGAGAGCGAGGCCGCGCTCAGAGTGGTCAGAGAGCGAGGCCGCGCTCAGAGTGGTCAGAGAGGGAGGCTGCGCGCAGAGTGGTCAGAGAGGGAGGCTGCGCGCAGGGTGGTCAGAGAGGGAGGCTGAGCGCAGGGTGGTCAGAGAGGGAGGCTGCGCGCAGGGTGGTCAGAGAGGGAGGCTGCGCGCAGGGTGGTCAGAGAGGGAGGCTGCGCGCAGGGTGGTCAGAGAGGGAGGCTGCGCGCAGGGTGGTCAGAGACGGAGGCTGCGCGCAGGGTGGTCAGAGAGGGAGGCCGCGCGCAGGGCGGTCAGAGAGGGAGGCTGCGCGCAGGGCGGTCAGAGAGGGAGGCGGTGCGCAGAGCGGTCAGAGAGAGAGGCCGTGCGCAGAGCGGTCAGAGAGAGAGGCCGTGCGCAGAGCGGTCAGAGAGAGAGGCCGTGCGCAGAGCGGTCAGAGAGAGAGGCCGTGCGCAGAGCGGTCAGAGAGAGAGGCCGTGCGCAGTGCGGTCAGAGAGAGAGGCTGTGCGCAGAGCGGTCAGAGAGAGAGGCGTCGCGCAGAGCGGTCAGAGAGAGAGGCGTCGCGCAGAGCGGTCAGAGAGAGAGGCGGCTCGCAGAGCGGTCAGAGAGAGAGGCGGCGCGCAGAGCGGTCAGAGAGTGAGGCCGCGCGCAGAGCGGTCAGAGAGAGAGGCGTCGCGCAGAGCGGTCAGAGAGAGAGGCGGCGCGCAGAGCGTTCAGAGAGTGAGGCCGCGCGCAGTGCGGTCAGAGAGTGAGGCCGCGCGCAGTGCGGTCAGAGAGTGAGGCCGCGCGCAGTGCGGTCAGAGAGTGAGGCCGCGCGCAGTGCGGTCAGAGAGTGAGGCCGCGCGCAGTGCGGTCAGAGAGTGAGGCCGCGCGCAGTGCGGTCAGAGAGTGAGGCCGCGCGCAGTGCGGTCAGAGAGAGAGGCCGCGCGCAGAGTGTTCAGAGAGAGAGGCCGTGCGCAGAGTGGTCAGAGAGAGAGGCCGTGCGCAGAGTGGTCAGAGAGTGAGGCTGATTGCAGAGTGGTCAGAGAGTGAGGCTGATTGCAGAGTGGTCAGAGAGTGAGGCCGCGCGCAGAGTGGTCAGAGAGTGATGCTGCGCAGAGAGTGAGGCTGTGTGCAGAGTGGTCAGATGGGGAGGCTGCGCACCATTGGTCAGAGAGGGAGGCTGCGCGCAGAGTGGTCAGAGAGGGAGGCCGCGTGCAGAGTGGTCAGAGAGGGAGGCCGCGCGCAGAGTGGTCAGAGAGGGAGGCCGCGCGCAGTGTGGTCAGAGAGGGAGGCCGCGAGCAGAGTGGTCAGAGAGGGAGTCCGCGCGCAGAGCGGTCAGAGAGGGAGGCGGTGGTCAGAGAGGGAGGCGGTGCGCAGAGCAGTCAGAGAGAGAGGCCGTGCGCAGTGTGGTCAGAGAGAGAGGCGGCACGCAGAGCGGTCAGAGAGAGAGGCGGCGCGCAGAGCGGTCAGAGAGGGAGGCCGCGCGCAGAGTGGTCAGAGAGGGAGGCCGCGCGCAGAGTGGTCAGAGAGGGAGGCCGCGCGGAGAGTGGTCAGAGAGTGAGGCCGCGCTCAGAGTGGTCAGAGAGTGAGGCCGCGCTCAGAGTGGTCAGAGAGTGAGGCCGCGCGCAGAGTGGTCAGAGAGTGAGGCCGCGCTCAGAGAGGTCAGAGAGTGAGGCCGCGCTCAGAGTGGTCAGAGAGTGAGGCCGCGCTCAGAGTGGTCAGAGAGTGAGGCCGAGCTCAGAGTGGTCAGTGACTGAGGCCGCGCTCAGAGTGGTCAGTGAGTGAGGCCGCGCACAGAGTGGTCAGAGAGTGAGGCCGCGCTCAGAGTGGTCAGAGAGTGAGGCCACGCTCAGAGTGGTCAGAGAGTGAGGCCGCGCTCAGAGTGGTCAGAGAGTGAGGCCGCGCTCAGAGTGGTCAGAGAGTGAGGCCGCGCGCAGAGTGGTCAGAGAGTGATGCTGCGCAGAGAGTGAGGCTGCGTGCAGAGTGGTCAGAGGGGGAGGCTGCGCGCAGAGTGGTCAGAGAGGGAGGCTGCGCGCAGAGTGGTCAGAGAGGGAGGCTGCGCGCAGAGTGGTCAGAGAGGGAGGCTGCGCGCAGAGTGGTCAGAGAGGGAGGCTGCGCGCAGAGTGGTCAGAGAGGGAGGCTGCGCGCAGAGTGGTCAGAGAGGGAGGCTGCGCGCAGAGTGGTCAGAGAGGGAGGCTGCGCGCAGATTGGTCAGAGAGGGAGGCTGCGCGCAGAGTGGTCAGAGAGGGAGGCTGCGCGCAGAGTGGTCAGAGAGGGAGGCTGCGCGCAGAGTGGTCAGAGAGGGAGGCTGCGCCCAGAGTGGTCAGAGAGGGAGGCTGCGCGCAGAGTGGTCAGAGAGGGAGGCTGCGCGCAGGGTGGTCAGAGAGGGAGGCTGAGCGCAGGGTGGTCAGAGAGGGAGGCAGTGCGCAGGGTGGTCAGAGAGGGAGGCTGCGCGCAGAGTGGTCAGAGAGGGAGGCTGCGCGCAGGGTGGTCAGAGAGGGAGGCTGCGCGCAGGGTGGTCAGAGACGGAGGCTGCGCGCAGGGCGGTCAGAGAGGGAGGCTGCGCGCAGGGCGGTCAGAGAGGGAGGCGGTGCGCAGAGCGGTCAGAGAGAGAGGCCGTGCGCAGAGCGGTCAGAGAGAGAGGCCGTGCGCAGAGCGGTCAGAGAGAGAGAGGCCGCGCGCAGAGCGGTCAGAGAGAGAGGCGTCGCGCAGAGCGGTCAGAGAGAGAGGCGGCTGGCAGAGCGGTCAGAGAGAGAGGCGGCGCGCAGAGCGGTCAGAGAGTGAGGCCGCTCGCAGAGCGGTCAGAGAGAGAGGCGTCGCGCAGAGCGGTCAGAGAGAGAGGTGGCTCGCAGAGCGGTCAGAGAGAGAGGCGGCGCGCAGAGCGGTCAGAGAGTGAGGCTGCGCGCAGTGCGGTAAGAGAGTGAGGCTGCGCGCAGTGCGGTCAGAGAGTGAGGCCGCGCGCAGTGCGGTCAGAGAGTGAGGCTGCGCGCAGTGCGGTCAGAGAGTGAGGCCGCGCGCAGTGCGGTCAGAGAGTGAGGCCGCGCGCAGTGCGGTCAGAGAGAGAGGCCGTGTGCAGAGTGGTCAGAGAGAGAGGCCGTGCGCAGAGTGGTCAGAGAGTGAGGCTGATTGCAGAGTGGTCAGAGAGTGAGGCTGATTGCAGAGTGGTCAGAGAGTGAGGCCGCGCGCAGAGTGGTCAGAGAGTGATGCTGCGCAGAGAGTGAGGCTGTGTGCAGAGTGGTCAGAGGGGGAGGCTGCGCACCATTGGTCAGAGAGGGAGGCTGCGCGCAGAGTGGTCAGAGAGGGAGGCCGCGCGCAGAGTGGTCAGAGAGGGAGGCCGCGCGCAGAGTGGTCAGAGAGGGAGGCCGCGCGCAGTGTGGTCAGAGAGGGAGGCCGCGAGCAGAGTGGTCAGAGAGGGAGACCGCGCGCAGAGTGGTCAGAGAGGGAGGCGGTGGTCAGAGAGGGAGGCGGTGCGCAGAGCAGTCAGAGAGAGAGGCGGCGCGCAGAGCGGTCAGAGAGAGAGGCGGCGCGCAGAGTGGTCAGAGAGGGAGGCCGCGCGTAGAGTGGTCAGAGAGGGAGGCCGCGCGCAGAGTGGTCAGAGAGGGAGGCCGCGCGCAGAGTGGTCAGAGAGTGAGGCCGCGCGGAGAGTGGTCAGAGAGTGAGGCCGCGCTCAGAGTGGTCAGAGAGTGTGGCCGCGGTCAGAGTGGTCAGAGAGTGAGGCCGCGCGCAGAGTGGTCAGAGAGTGAGGCCGCGCTCAGAGTGGTCAGAGAGTGAGGCCGCGCTCAGAGTGGTCAGAGAGTGAGGCCGCGCTCAGAGTGGTCAGTGAGTGAGGCCGCGCTCAGAGTGGTCAGAGAGTGAGGCCGCGCTCAGAGTGGTCAGAGAGTGAGGCCGCGCTCAGAGTGGTCAGAGAGGGAGGCCGCGCTCAGAGTGGTCAGAGAGTGAGGCCGCGCTCAGAGTGGTCAGAGAGTGAGGCCGCGCTCAGAGTGGTCAGAGAGTGAGGCTGCGCTCAGAGTGGTCAGAGAGTGAGGCCGCGCTCAGAGTGGTCAGAGAGCGAGGCCGCGGTCAGAGAGCGAGGCCGCGCTCAGAGTGGTCAGAGAGCGAGGCCGCGCGCAGAGTGGTCAGAGAGGGAGGCCGCGCGCAGAGTGGTCAGAGAGGGAGGCCGCGCGCAGAGTGGTCAGAAAGGGAGGCCGCGCGCAGAGTGGTCAGAGAGGGAGGCCGCGCGCAGAGTGGTCAGAGAGGGAGGCCGCGCGCAGAGTGGTCAGAGAGGGAGGCCGCGCGCAGAGTGGTCAGAGAGGGAGGCCGCGCGCAGAGTGGTCAGAGAGGGAGGCCGCACGCAGAGCGGTCAGAGAGGGAGGCCGCGCGCAGAGCGGTCAGAGAGGGAGGCCGCGCGCAGAGCGGTCAGAGAGGGAGGCCGCGCGCAGAGCGGTCAGAGAGGGAGGCCGCGCGCAGAGTGGTCAGAGAGTGAGGCCGCGCGGAGAGTGGTCAGAGAGTGAGGCCACGCTCAGAGTGGTCAGAGAGTGAGGCCGCGCTCAGAGTGGTCAGAGAGTGAGGCCGCACGCAGAGTGGTCAGAGAGTGAGGCCGCGCTCAGAGTGGTCAGAGAGTGAGGCCGCGCTCAGAGTGGTCAGAGAGTGAGGCCGCGCTCAGAGTGGTCAGTGAGTGAGGCGTCGCGCAGAGCGGTCAGAGAGAGAGGCGTCGCGCAGAGCGGTCAGAGAGAGAGGCGGCTCGCAGAGCGGTCAGAGAGAGAGGCGGCGCGCAGAGTGGTCAGAGAGTGATGCTGCGCAGAGAGTGAGGCTGTGTGCAGAGTGGTCAGAGAGGGAGGCTGCGCACCATTGGTCAGAGAGGGAGGCTGCGCGCAGAGTGGTCAGAGAGGGAGGCCACGCGCAGAGTGGTCAGAGAGGGAGGCCGCGCGCAGAGTGGTCAGAGAGGGAGGCCACGCGCAGTGTGGTCAGAGAGGGAGGCCGCGAGCAGAGTGGTCAGAGAGGGAGGCCGCGCGCAGAGTGGTCAGAGAGGGAGGCGGTGGTCAGAGAGGGAGGCGGTGCGCAGAGCAGTCAGAGAGAGAGGCCGTGCGCAGTGTGGTCAGAGAGAGAGGCGGCGCGCAGAGCGGTCAGAGAGAGAGGCGGCGCGCAGAGCGGTCAGAGAGAGAGGCGGCGCGCAGAGTGGTCAGAGAGGGAGGCCGCGCGCAGAGTGGTCAGAGAGGGAGGCCGCGCGCAGAGTGGTCAGAGAGGGAGGCTGCGCGCAGAGTGGTCAGAGAGGGAGGCCGCGCGCAGAGTGGTCAGAGAGGGAGGCCGCGCGGAGAGTGGTCAGAGAGTGAGGCCGCGCTCAGAGTGGTCAGAGAGTGAGGCCGCGCTCAGAGTGGTCAGAGAGTGAGGCCGCGCGCAGAGTGGTCAGAGAGTGAGGCCGCGCTCAGAGTGGTCAGAGAGTGAGGCCGCGCTCAGAGTGGTCAGAGAGTGAGGCCGCGCTCAGAGTGGTCAGTGAGTGAGGCCGCGCTCAGAGTGGTCAGAGAGTGAGGCCGCGCTCAGAGTGGTCAGAGAGTGAGGCCGCGCTCAGAGTGGTCAGAGAGTGAGGCCGCGCTCAGAGTGGTCAGAGAGTGAGGCCGCGCTCAGAGTGGTCAGAGAGTGAGGCCGCGCTCAGAGTGGTCAGAGAGTGAGGCCGCGCACAGAGTGGTCAGAGAGTGATGCTGTGCAGAGAGTGAGGCTGCGCGCAGAGTGGTCAGAGGGGGAGGCTGCGCGCAGAGTGGTCAGAGAGGGAGGCCGCGCGCAGAGTGGTCAGAGAGGGAGGCTGCGCGCAGAGTGGTCAGAGAGGGAGGCTGCGCGCAGAGTGGTCAGAGAGGGAGGCTGCGCGCAGAGTGGTCAGAGAGGGAGGCTGCGCGCAGAGTGGTCAGAGAGGGAGGCGGCGCGCAGAGTGGTCAGAGAGGGAGGCTGCGCGCAGAGTGGTCAGAGAGGGAGGCTGCGCCCAGAGTGGTCAGAGAGGGAGGCTGCGCGCAGAGTGGTCAGAGAGGGAGGCTGCGCGCAGGGTGGTCAGAGAGGGAGGCTGCGCGCAGGGTGGTCAGAGAGGGAGGCTGAGCGCAGGGTGGTCAGAGAGTGAGGCCGCGCTCAGAGTGGTCAGAGAGCGAGGCCGCGCTCAGAGTGGTCAGAGAGCGAGGCCGCGCTCAGAGTGGTCAGAGAGGGAGGCTGCGCGCAGAGTGGTCAGAGAGGGAGGCTGCGCGCAGGGTGGTCAGAGAGGGAGGCTGAGCGCAGGGTGGTCAGAGAGGGAGGCTGCGCGCAGGGTGGTCAGAGAGGGAGGCTGCGCGCAGGGTGGTCAGAGAGGGAGGCTGCGCGCAGGGTGGTCAGAGAGGGAGGCTGCGCGCAGGGTGGTCAGAGACGGAGGCTGCGCGCAGGGTGGTCAGAGTGGGAGGCCGCGCGCAGGGCGGTCAGAGAGGGAGGCTGCGCGCAGGGCGGTCAGAGAGGGAGGCGGTGCGCAGAGCGGTCAGAGAGAGAGGCCGTGCGCAGAGCGGTCAGAGAGAGAGGCCGTGCGCAGAGCGGTCAGAGAGAGAGGCCGTGCGCAGAGCGGTCAGAGAGAGAGGCCGTGCGCAGAGCGGTCAGAGAGAGAGGCCGTGCGCAGTGCGGTCAGAGAGAGAGGCCGTGCGCAGAGCGGTCAGAGAGAGAGGCGTCGCGCAGAGCGGTCAGAGAGAGAGGCGTCGCGCAGAGCGGTCAGAGAGAGAGGCGGCTCGCAGAGCGGTCAGAGAGAGAGGCGGCGCGCAGAGCGGTCAGAGAGTGAGGCCGCGCGCAGAGCGGTCAGAGAGAGAGGCGTCGCGCAGAGCGGTCAGAGAGAGAGGCGGCGCGCAGAGCGTTCAGAGAGTGAGGCCGCGCGCAGTGCGGTCAGAGAGTGAGGCCGCGCGCAGTGCGGTCAGAGAGTGAGGCCGCGCGCAGTGCGGTCAGAGAGTGAGGCCGCGCGCAGTGCGGTCAGAGAGTGAGGCCGCGCGCAGTGCGGTCAGAGAGTGAGGCCGCGCGCAGTGCGGTCAGAGAGTGAGGCCGCGCGCAGTGCGGTCAGAGAGTGAGGCCGCGCGCAGTGCGGTCAGAGAGAGAGGCCGCGCGCAGAGTGTTCAGAGAGAGAGGCCGTGCGCAGAGTGGTCAGAGAGAGAGGCCGTGCGCAGAGTGGTCAGAGAGTGAGGCTGATTGCAGAGTGGTCAGAGAGTGAGGCTGATTGCAGAGTGGTCAGAGAGTGAGGCCGCGCGCAGAGTGGTCAGAGAGTGATGCTGCGCAGAGAGTGAGGCTGTGTGCAGAGTGGTCAGATGGGGAGGCTGCGCACCATTGGTCAGAGAGGGAGGCTGCGCGCAGAGTGGTCAGAGAGGGAGGCCGCGTGCAGAGTGGTCAGAGAGGGAGGCCGCGCGCAGAGTGGTCAGAGAGGGAGGCCGCGCGCAGTGTGGTCAGAGAGGGAGGCCGCGAGAAGAGTGGTCAGAGAGGGAGGCCGCGCGCAGAGCGGTCAGAGAGGGAGGCGGTGGTCAGAGAGGGAGGCGGTGCGCAGAGCAGTCAGAGAGAGAGGCCGTGCGCAGTGTGGTCAGAGAGAGAGGCGGCACGCAGAGCGGTCAGAGAGAGAGGCGGCGCGCAGAGCGGTCAGAGAGGGAGGCCGCGCGCAGAGTGGTCAGAGAGGGAGGCCGCGCGCAGAGTGGTCAGAGAGGGAGGCCGCGCGGAGAGTGGTCAGAGAGTGAGGCCGCGCTCAGAGTGGTCAGAGAGTGAGGCCGCGCTCAGAGTGGTCAGAGAGTGAGGCCGCGCGCAGAGTGGTCAGAGAGTGAGGCCGCGCTCAGAGAGGTCAGAGAGTGAGGCCGCGCTCAGAGTGGTCAGAGAGTGAGGCCGCGCTCAGAGTGGTCAGAGAGTGAGGCCGCGCTCAGAGTGGTCAGTGACTGAGGCCGCGCTCAGAGTGGTCAGTGAGTGAGGCCGCGCACAGAGTGGTCAGAGAGTGAGGCCGCGCTCAGAGTGGTCAGAGAGTGAGGCCACGCTCAGAGTGGTCAGAGAGTGAGGCCGCGCTCAGAGTGGTCAGAGAGTGAGGCCGCGCTCAGAGTGGTCAGAGAGTGAGGCCGCGCGCAGAGTGGTCAGAGAGTGATGCTGCGCAGAGAGTGAGGCTGCGTGCAGAGTGGTCAGAGGGGGAGGCTGCGCGCAGAGTGGTCAGAGAGGGAGGCTGCGCGCAGAATGGTCAGAGAGGGAGGCTGCGCGCAGAGTGGTCAGAGAGGGAGGCCACGCGCAGAGTGGTCAGAGAGGGAGGCCGCGCGCAGAGTGGTCAGAGAGGGAGGCCACGCGCAGTGTGGTCAGAGAGGGAGGCCGCGAGCAGAGTGGTCAGAGAGGGAGGCCGCGCGCAGAGTGGTCAGAGAGGGAGGCGGTGGTCAGAGAGGGAGGCGGTGCGCAGAGCAGTCAGAGAGAGAGGCCGTGCGCAGTGTGGTCAGAGAGAGAGGCGGCGCGCAGAGCAGTCAGAGAGAGAGGCGGCGCGCAGAGCGGTCAGAGAGAGAGGCGGCGAGCAGAGTGGTCAGAGAGGGAGGCCGCGCGCAGAGTGGTCAGAGAGGGAGGCCGCGCGCAGAGTGGTCAGAGAGGGAGGCCGCGCGCAGAGTGGTCAGAGAGGGAGGCCGCGCGCAGAGTGGTCAGAGAGGGAGGCCGCGCGGAGAGTGGTCAGAGAGTGAGGCCGCGCTCAGAGTGGTCAGAGAGTGAGGCCGCGCTCAGAGTGGTCAGAGAGTGAGGCCGCGCGCAGAGTGGTCAGAGAGTGAGGCCGCGCTCAGAGTGGTCAGAGAGTGAGGCCGCGCTCAGAGTGGTCAGAGAGTGAGGCCGCGCTCAGAGTGGTCAGTGAGTGAGGCCGCGCTCAGAGTGGTCAGAGAGTGAGGCCGCGCTCAGAGTGGTCAGAGAGTGAGGCCGCGCTCAGAGTGGTCAGAGAGTGAGGCCGCGCTCAGAGTGGTCAGAGAGTGAGGCCGCGCTCAGAGTGGTCAGAGAGTGAGGCCGCGCTCAGAGTGGTCAGAGAGTGAGGCCGCGCACAGAGTGGTCAGAGAGTGATGCTGTGCAGAGAGTGAGGCTGCGCGCAGAGTGGTCAGAGGGGGAGGCTGCGCGCAGAGTGGTCAGAGGGGGAGGCTGCGCGCAGAGTGGTCAGAGAGGGAGGCTGCGCGCAGAGTGGTCAGAGAGGGAGGCTGCGCGCAGAGTGGTCAGAGAGGGAGGCTGCGCGCAGAGTGGTCAGAGAGGGAGGCTGCGCGCAGAGTGGTCAGAGAGGGAGGCGGCGCGCAGAGTGGTCAGAGAGGGAGGCTGCGCGCAGAGTGGTCAGAGAGGGAGGCTGCGCCCAGAGTGGTCAGAGAGGGAGGCTGCGCGCAGAGTGGTCAGAGAGGGAGGCTGCGCGCAGGGTGGTCAGAGAGGGAGGCTGCGCGCAGGGTGGTCAGAGAGGGAGGCTGAGCGCAGGGTGGTCAGAGAGTGAGGCCGCGCTCAGAGTGGTCAGAGAGCGAGGCCGCGCTCAGAGTGGTCAGAGAGCGAGGCCGCGCTCAGAGTGGTCAGAGAGGGAGGCTGCGCGCAGAGTGGTCAGAGAGGGAGGCTGCGCGCAGGGTGGTCAGAGAGGGAGGCTGAGCGCAGGGTGGTCAGAGAGGGAGGCTGCGCGCAGGGTGGTCAGAGAGGGAGGCTGCGCGCAGGGTGGTCAGAGAGGGAGGCTGCGCGCAGGGTGGTCAGAGAGGGAGGCTGCGCGCAGGGTGGTCAGAGACGGAGGCTGCGCGCAGGGTGGTCAGAGAGGGAGGCCGCGCGCAGGGCGGTCAGAGAGGGAGGCTGCGCGCAGGGCGGTCAGAGAGGGAGGCGGTGCGCAGAGCGGTCAGAGAGAGAGGCCGTGCGCAGAGCGGTCAGAGAGAGAGGCCGTGCGCAGAGCGGTCAGAGAGAGAGGCCGTGCGCAGAGCGGTCAGAGAGAGAGGCCGTGCGCAGAGCGGTCAGAGAGAGAGGCCGTGCGCAGTGCGGTCAGAGAGAGAGGCCGTGCGCAGAGCGGTCAGAGAGAGAGGCGTCGCGCAGAGCGGTCAGAGAGAGAGGCGTCGCGCAGAGCGGTCAGAGAGAGAGGCGGCTCGCAGAGCGGTCAGAGAGAGAGGCGGCGCGCAGAGCGGTCAGAGAGTGAGGCCGCGCGCAGAGCGGTCAGAGAGAGAGGCGTCGCGCAGAGCGGTCAGAGAGAGAGGCGGCGCGCAGAGCGTTCAGAGAGTGAGGCCGCGCGCAGTGCGGTCAGAGAGTGAGGCCGCGCGCAGTGCGGTCAGAGAGTGAGGCCGCGCGCAGTGCGGTCAGAGAGTGAGGCCGCGCGCAGTGCGGTCAGAGAGTGAGGCCGCGCGCAGTGCGGTCAGAGAGTGAGGCCGCGCGCAGTGCGGTCAGAGAGTGAGGCCGCGCGCAGTGCGGTCAGAGAGAGAGGCCGCGCGCAGAGTGTTCAGAGAGAGAGGCCGTGCGCAGAGTGGTCAGAGAGAGAGGCCGTGCGCAGAGTGGTCAGAGAGTGAGGCTGATTGCAGAGTGGTCAGAGAGTGAGGCTGATTGCAGAGTGGTCAGGGAGTGAGGCCGCGCGCAGAGTGGTCAGAGAGTGATGCTGCGCAGAGAGTGAGGCTGTGTGCAGAGTGGTCAGATGGGGAGGCTGCGCACCATTGGTCAGAGAGGGAGGCTGCGCGCAGAGTGGTCAGAGAGGGAGGCCGCGTGCAGAGTGGTCAGAGAGGGAGGCCGCGCGCAGAGTGGTCAGAGAGGGAGGCCGCGCGCAGTGTGGTCAGAGAGGGAGGCCGCGCGCAGAGCGGTCAGAGAGGGAGGCGGTGGTCAGAGAGGGAGGCGGTGCGCAGAGCAGTCAGAGAGAGAGGCCGTGCGCAGTGTGGTCAGAGAGAGAGGCGGCACGCAGAGCGGTCAGAGAGAGAGGCGGCGCGCAGAGCGGTCAGAGAGGGAGGCCGCGCGCAGAGTGGTCAGAGAGGGAGGCCGCGCGCAGAGTGCTCAGAGAGGGAGGCCGCGCGGAGAGTGGTCAGAGAGTGAGGCCGCGCTCAGAGTGGTCAGAGAGTGAGGCCGCGCTCAGAGTGGTCAGAGAGTGAGGCCGCGCGCAGAGTGGTCAGAGAGTGAGGCCGCGCTCAGAGAGGTCAGAGAGTGAGGCCGCGCTCAGAGTGGTCAGAGAGTGAGGCCGCGCTCAGAGTGGTCAGAGAGTGAGGCCGCGCTCAGAGTGGTCAGTGACTGAGGCCGCGCTCAGAGTGGTCAGTGAGTGAGGCCGCGCACAGAGTGGTCAGAGAGTGAGGCCGCGCTCAGAGTGGTCAGAGAGTGAGGCCACGCTCAGAGTGGTCAGAGAGTGAGGCCGCGCTCAGAGTGGTCAGAGAGTGAGGCCGCGCTCAGAGTGGTCAGAGAGTGAGGCCGCGCGCAGAGTGGTCAGAGAGTGATGCTGCGCAGAGAGTGAGGCTGCGTGCAGAGTGGTCAGAGGGGGAGGCTGCGCGCAGAGTGGTCAGAGAGGGAGGCTGCGCGCAGAGTGGTCAGAGAGGGAGGCTGCGCGCTGAGTGGTCAGAGAGGGAGGCTGCGCGCAGAGTGGTCAGAGAGGGAGGCTGCGCGCAGAGTGGTCAGAGAGGGAGTCTGCGCGCAGAGTGGTCAGAGAGGGAGGCTGCGCGCAGATTGGTCAGAGAGGGAGGCTGCGCGCAGAGTGGTCAGAGAGGGAGGCTGCGCGCAGAGTGGTCAGAGAGGGAGGCTGCGCGCAGAGTGGTCAGAGAGGGAGGCTGCGCCCAGAGTGGTCAGAGAGGGAGGCTGCGCGCAGAGTGGTCAGAGAGGGAGGCTGCGCGCAGGGTGGTCAGAGAGGGAGGCTGAGCGCAGGGTGGTCAGAGAGGGAGGCAGTGCGCAGGGTGGTCAGAGAGGGAGGCTGCGCGCAGAGTGGTCAGAGAGGGAGGCTGCGCGCAGGGTGGTCAGAGAGGGAGGCTGCGCGCAGGGTGGTCAGAGACGGAGGCTGCGCGCAGGGCGGTCAGAGAGGGAGGCTGCGCGCAGGGCGGTCAGAGAGGGAGGCGGTGCGCAGAGCGGTCAGAGAGAGAGGCCGTGCGCAGAGCGGTCAGAGAGAGAGGCCGTGCGCAGAGCGGTCAGAGAGAGAGAGGCCGCGCGCAGAGCGGTCAGAGAGAGAGGCGTCGCGCAGAGCGGTCAGAGAGAGAGGCGGCTGGCAGAGCGGTCAGAGAGAGAGGCGGCGCGCAGAGCGGTCAGAGAGTGAGGCCGCTCGCAGAGCGGTCAGAGAGAGAGGCGTCGCGCAGAGCGGTCAGAGAGAGAGGTGGCTCGCAGAGCGGTCAGAGAGAGAGGCGGCGCGCAGAGCGGTCAGAGAGTGAGGCTGCGCGCAGTGCGGTAAGAGAGTGAGGCTGCGCGCAGTGCGGTCAGAGAGTGAGGCCGCGCGCAGTGCGGTCAGAGAGTGAGGCTGCGCGCAGTGCGGTCAGAGAGTGAGGCCGCGCGCAGTGCGGTCAGAGAGTGAGGCCGCGCGCAGTGCGGTCAGAGAGAGAGGCCGTGTGCAGAGTGGTCAGAGAGAGAGGCCGTGCGCAGAGTGGTCAGAGAGTGAGGCTGATTGCAGAGTGGTCAGAGAGTGAGGCTGATTGCAGAGTGGTCAGAGAGTGAGGCCGCGCGCAGAGTGGTCAGAGAGTGATGCTGCGCAGAGAGTGAGGCTGTGTGCAGAGTGGTCAGAGGGGGAGGCTGCGCACCATTGGTCAGAGAGGGAGGCTGCGCGCAGAGTGGTCAGAGAGGGAGGCCGCGCGCAGAGTGGTCAGAGAGGGAGGCCGCGCGCAGAGTGGTCAGAGAGGGAGGCCGCGCGCAGTGTGGTCAGAGAGGGAGGCCGCGAGCAGAGTGGTCAGAGAGGGAGACCGCGCGCAGAGTGGTCAGAGAGGGAGGCGGTGGTCAGAGAGGGAGGCGGTGCGCAGAGCAGTCAGAGAGAGAGGCGGCGCGCAGAGCGGTCAGAGAGAGAGGCGGCGCGCAGAGTGGTCAGAGAGGGAGGCCGCGCGTAGAGTCGTCAGAGAGGGAGGCCGCACGCAGAGTGGTCAGAGAGGGAGGCCGCGCGCAGAGTGGTCAGAGAGTGAGGCCGCGCGGAGAGTGGTCAGAGAGTGAGGCCGCGCTCAGAGTGGTCAGAGAGTGAGGCCGCGGTCAGAGTGGTCAGAGAGTGAGGCCGCGCGCAGAGTGGTCAGAGAGTGAGGCCGCGCTCAGAGTGGTCAGAGAGTGAGGCCGCGCTCAGAGTGGTCAGAGAGTGAGGCCGCGCTCAGAGTGGTCAGTGAGTGAGGCCGCGCTCAGAGTGGTCAGAGAGTGAGGCCGTGCTCAGAGTGGTCAGAGAGTGAGGCCGCGCTCAGAGTGGTCAGAGAGGGAGGCCGCGCTCAGAGTGGTCAGAGAGTGAGGCCGCGCTCAGAGTGGTCAGAGAGTGAGGCCGCGCTCAGAGTGGTCAGAGAGTGAGGCCGCGCTCAGAGTGGTCAGAGAGTGAGGCCGCGCTCAGAGTGGTCAGAGAGCGAGGCCGCGGTCAGAGAGCGAGGCCGCGCTCAGAGTGGTCAGAGAGCGAGGCCGCGCGCAGAGTGGTCAGAGAGGGAGGCCGCGCGCAGAGTGGTCAGAGAGGGAGGCCGCGCGCAGAGTGGTCAGAAAGGGAGGCCGTGCGCAGAGTGGTCAGAGAGGGAGGCCGCGCGCAGAGTGGTCAGAGAGGGAGGCCGCGCGCAGAGTGGTCAGAGAGGGAGGCCGCGCGCAGAGTGGTCAGAGAGGGAGGCCGCGCGCAGAGTGGTCAGAGAGGGAGGCCGCGCGCAGAGCGGTCAGAGAGGGAGGCCGCGCGCAGAGCGGTCAGAGAGGGAGGCCGCGCGCAGAGCGGTCAGAGAGGGAGGCCGCGCGCAGAGCGGTCAGAGAGGGAGGCCGCGCGCAGAGTGGTCAGAGAGTGAGGCCGCGCGGAGAGTGGTCAGAGAGTGAGGCCACGCTCAGAGTGGTCAGAGAGTGAGGCCGCGCTCAGAGTGGTCAGAGAGTGAGGCCGCGCGCAGAGTGGTCAGAGAGTGAGGCCGCGCTCAGAGTGGTCAGAGAGTGAGGCCGCGCTCAGAGTGGTCAGAGAGTGAGGCCGCGCTCAGAGTGGTCAGTGAGTGAGGCCGCGCTCAGAGTGGTCAGAGAGTGAGGCCGCGCTCAGAGTGGTCAGAGAGTGAGGCCGCGCTCAGAGTGGTCAGAGAGGGAGGCCGCGCTCAGAGTGGTCAGAGAGTGAGGCCGCGCTCAGAGTGGTCAGAGAGTGAGGCCGCGCTCAGAGTGGTCAGAGAGTGAGGCCGCGCTCAGAGTGGTCAGAGAGTGAGGCCGCGCTCAGAGTGGTCAGAGAGCGAGGCCGCGGTCAGAGAGCGAGGCCGCGCTCAGAGTGGTCAGAGAGCGAGGCCGCGCGCAGAGTGGTCAGAGAGGGAGGCCGCGCGCAGAGTGGTCAGAGAGGGAGGCCGCGCGCAGAGTGGTCAGAGAGGGAGGCCGCGCGCAGAGTGGTCAGAGAGGGAGGCCGCGCGCAGAGTGGTCAGAGAGGGAGGCCGCGCGCAGAGTGGTCAGAGAGGGAGGCCGCGCGCAGAGCGGTCAGAGAGGGAGGCCGCGCGCAGAGCGGTCAGAGAGGGAGGCCGCGCGCAGAGCGGTCAGAGAGGGAGGCCGCGCGCAGAGCGGTCAGAGAGGGAGGCCGCGCGCAGAGCGGTCAGAGAGGGAGGCCGCGCGCAGAGCGGTCAGAGAGGGAGGCCGCGCGCAGAGCGGTCAGAGATGGAGGACGCGCGCAAAGCGGTCAGAGAAGGAGGCCGCGCGCAGAGCGGTCAGAGAGGGAGGCCGCGCGCAGAGCGGTCAGAGAGGGAGGCGGCGCGCAGAGCGGTCAGAGAGGGAGGCGGCGCGCAGAGCGGTCAGAGAGGGAGCCAGCGCGCAGAGCGGTCAGAGAGTGAGGCCGCGCGCAGTGCGGTCAGAGAGAGAGGCCGCGCGCAGAGCGGTCAGAGAGAGAGGCCGCGCGCAGAGCGGTCAGAGAGTGAGGCTGATTGCAGAGCGGTCAGAGAGTGAGGCTGATTGCAGAGCGGTCAGAGAGTGAGGCCGCGCGCAGAGTGGTCAGAGAGTGATGCTGCGCAGAGAGTGAGGCTGTGTGCAGAGTGGTCAGAGAGTGATGATGCGCACCATTGGTCAGAGAGGGAGGCGGTGCGCAGAGTGGTCAGAGAGAGAGGCGGTGCACAGAGTGGTCAGAGAGAGAGGCGGTGCGCAGAGCGGTCAGAGAGAGAGGCCGTGCGCAGAGTGGTCAGAGAGAGAGGCCGTGCGCAGAGTGGTCAGAGAGAGAGGCCGTGCGCAGAGCGGTCAGAGAGAGAGGCCGCGCGCAGAGCGGTCAGAGAGAGAGGCGTCGTGCAGAGCGGTCAGAGAGGGAGGCTGCGCGCAGAGTGGTCAGAGAGGGAGGCCGCGCGCAGAGTGGTCAGAGAGGGAGGCCGCGCGCAGAGTGGTCAGAGAGTGAGGCCGCGCGCAGTGCGGTCAGAGAGAGAGGCCGCGCGCAGTGTGGTCAGAGAGAGAGGCCGTGCGCACAGTGGTCACAGAGAGAGGCCGTGCGCAGAGTGGTCAGAGAGAGAGGCCGTGCGCAGAGTGGTCAGAGAGTGAGGCTGATTGCAGAGTGGTCAGAGAGTGAGGCTGATTGCAGAGTGGTCAGAGAGTGAGGCCGCGCGCAGAGTGGTCAGAGAGTGATGCTGCGCAGAGAGTGAAGCTGTGTGCAGAGTGATCAGAGGGGGAGGCTGCGCACCGTTGGTCAGAGAGTGAGGCCGCGCTCAGAGTGGTCAGAGAGTGAGGCCGCGCACAGAGTGGTGAGAGATTGAGGCCGCGCTCAGAGTGGTCAGAGAGTGAGGCCGCGCTCAGAGTGGTCAGAGAGTGAGGCCGCGCTCAGAGTGGTCAGAGAGTGAGGCAGCGCACAGATGGTCAGAGAGTGAGGCCGCGCTCAGAGTGGTCAGAGAGCGAGGCCGCGCTCAGAGTGGTCAGAGAGTGAGTCCGCGCTCAGAGTGGTCAGAGAGTGAGGCCGCGCTCAGAGTGGTCAGAGAGTGAGGCCGCGATCAGAGTGGTCAGAGAGTGAGGCCGCGCGCAGAGTGGTCAGAGAGTGAGGCCGCGCTCAGAGTGGTCAGAGAGTGAGGCCGCGCTCAGAGTGGTCAGAGAGTGAGGCCGCGCGCAGTGTGGTCAGAGAGAGAGGCCGTGCGCAGAGTGGTCAGAGAGAGAGGTCGTGCGCAGAGTGGTCAGAGAGTGAGGCTGATTGCAGAGTGGTCAGAGAGTGAGGCTGATTGCAGAGTGGTCAGAGAGTGAGGCCGCACGCAGAGTGGTCAGAGAGTGATGCTGCGGAGAGAGTGAGGCTGTGTGCAGAGTGATCAGAGGGGGAGGCTGCGCACCATTGGTCAGAGAGGGAGTTCCCGCGCAGAGTGGTCAGAGAGGGAGGCCGCGCTCAGAGTGGTCAGAGAGTGAGGCCGCGCTCAGAGTGGTCAGAGAGTGAGGCCGCGCTCAGAGTGGTCAGAGAGTGAGGCCGCGCTCAGAGTGGTCAGAGAGTGAGGCCGCGCTCAGAGTGGTCAGAGAGTGAGGCCGCGCTCAGAGTGGTCAGAGAGTGAGGCCGCGCTCAGAGTGGTCAGAGAGTGAGGCCGCGCTCAGAGTGGTCAGAGAGTGAGGCCGCGCTCAGAGTGGTCAGAGAGTGAGGCCGCGATCTGAGTGGTCAGAGAGTGAGGCCGCGCGCAGAGTGGTCAGAGAGTGAGGCCGCGCGCAGAGTGGTCAGAGAGTGAGGCCGCGCTCAGAGTGGTCAGAGAGTGAGGCCGCGCTCAGAGTGGTCAGAGAGTGAGGCCGCGCTCAGAGTGGTCAGAGAGTGAGGCCGCGCTCAGAGTGGTCAGAGAGTGAGGCCGCGCTCAGAGTGGTCAGAGAGTGAGGCCGCGCTCAGAGTGGTCAGAGAGTGAGGCCGCGCTCAGAGTGGTCAGAGAGTGAGGCGGCGCTCAGAGTGGTCAGAGAGTGATGCCGCGCTCAGAGTGGTCAGAGTGTGATGCCGCGCTCAGAGTGGTCAGAGAGTGAGGCCGCGCTCAGAGTGGTCAGAGAGTGAGGCCGCGCTCAGAGTGGTCAGAGAGTGAGGCCGCGCTCAGAGTGGTCAGAGAGTGAGGCCGCGCTCAGAGCGGTCAGAGAGTGAGGCCGCGCTCAGAGCGGTCAGAGAGTGAGGCCGCGCTCAGAGCGGTCAGAGAGTGAGGCCGCGCTCAGAGCGGTCAGAGAGTGAGGCCGCGCTCAGAGCGGTCAGAGAGTGAGGCCGCGCTCAGAGCGGTCAGAGAGTGAGGCCGCGCTCAGAGCGGTCAGAGAGTGAGGCCGCGCTCAGAGCGGTCAGAGAGTGAGGCCGCGCTCAGAGCGGTCAGAGAGTGAGGCCGCGCTCAGAGCGGTCAGAGAGTGAGGCCGCGCTCAGAGCGGTCAGAGAGTGAGGCCGCGCTCAGAGCGGTCAGAGAGTGAGGCCGCGCTCAGAGCGGTCAGAGAGTGAGGCCGCGGTCAGAGAGTGAGGCCGCGCTCAGAGCGGTCAGAGAGAGAGGCCGTGCGCAGAGCGGTCAGAGAGTGAGGGGGTGCGCAGAGCGGTCCGAGAGTGAGGCCGCGCGCAGAGCGGTCAGAGAGAGAGGCGGCGCGCAGCGTGGTCAGAGAGAGAGGCGGCGCGCAGAGCGGTCAGAGAGAGAGGCGGCGCGCAGTGCGGTCAGAGAGTGAGGCCGCGCGCAGAGCGTTCAGAGAGGGAGGCCGCGCGCAGAGCGGTCAGAGAGGGAGGCCGCGCGCAGAGCGGTCAGACAGGGAGGCTGCGCGCAGAGCGGTCAGAGAGGGAGTCCGCGCGCAGAGCGGTCAGAGAGGGAGGCCGCGCGCAGAGCGGTCAGAGAGTGAGGCCGTGCGCATAGTGGTCAGAGAGGGAGGCCGCGCGCAGAGTGGTCAGAGAGGGAGGCCGCGCGCAGAGTGGTCAGAGAGGGAGGCCGCGCGCAGAGTGGTCAGAGAGGGAGGCCGCGCGCAGAGTGGTCAGAGAGTGAGGCTGATTGCAGAGTGGTCAGAGAGTGAGACCGCGCGCAGAGTGGTCAGAGAGTGATGCTGCGCAGAGAGTGAGGCTGTGTGCAGAGTGGTCAGAGGGGGAGGCTGCGCACCATTGGTCAGAGAGGGAGGCTGCGCGCAGAGTGGTCAGAGAGTGATGCTGCGCACCATTGGTCAGAGAGGGAGGCGGTGCGCAGAGTGGTCAGAGAGAGAGGCGGTGCGCAGAGTGGTCAGAGAGAGAGGCGGTGCGCAGAGTGGTCAGAGAGAGAGGCCGTGCGCAGAGTGGTCAGAGAGAGAGGCCGTGTGCAGAGTGGTCAGAGAGTGAGGCTGATTGCAGAGTGGTCAGAGAGCGAGGCCGCGCGCAGAGCGGTCAGAGAGGGAGGCCGCGCGCAGAGCGGTCAGAGAGGGAGGCCGCGCGCAGAGCGGTCAGAGAGAGAGGCCGTGCGCAGAGCGGTCAGAGAGTGAGGGTGTGCGCAGAGCGGTCAGAGAGTGAGGGTGTGCGCAGAGCGGTCAGAGAGAGAGGCGGCGCGCAGAGCGGTCAGAGAGAGAGGCGGCGCGCAGAGCGGTCAGAGAGAGAGGCAGCGCGCAGTGCGGTCAGAGAGGGAGGCCGCGCGCAGTGCGGTCAGAGAGGGAGGCCGTGCGCAGAGCGGTCAGAGAGTGAGGGGGTGCGCAGAGCGGTCCGAGAGTGAGGCCGCGCGCAGAGCGGTCAGAGAGAGAGGCGGCGCGCAGCGTGGTCAGAGAGAGAGGCGGCGCGCAGAGCGGTCAGAGAGAGAGGCGGCGCGCAGTGCGGTCAGAGAGTGAGGCCGCGCGCAGAGCGTTCAGAGAGGGAGGCCGCGCGCAGAGCGGTCAGAGAGGGAGGCCGCGCGCAGAGCGGTCAGACAGGGAGGCTGCGCGCAGAGCGGTCAGAGAGGGAGTCCGCGCGCAGAGCGGTCAGAGAGGGAGGCCGCGCGCAGAGCGGTCAGAGAGTGAGGCCGTGCGCATAGTGGTCAGAGAGTGATGCTGCGCAGAGAGTGAGGCTGTGTGCAGAGTGGTCAGAGGGGGAGGCTGTGCACCATTGGTCAGAGAGGGAGGCTGCGCGCAGAGTGGTCAGAGAGTGATGCTGCGCACCATTGGTCAGAGAGGGAGGCGGTGCGCAGAGTGGTCAGAGAGAGATGCCGTGCGCAGAGTGGTCAGAGAGAGAGGCCGTGTGCAGATTGGTCAGAGTGAGAGGCCGTGTGCAGAGTGGTCAGAGATTGAGGCCGATTGAAGAGTGGTCAGAGAGTGAGGCTGATTGCAGAGTGGTCAGAGAGGGAGGACGCGCGCAGAGCGGTCAGAGAGGGAGGTCGCGCGCAGAGTGGTCAGAGAGGGATGCCGTGCGCAGAGTGGTCAGAGAGAGAGGCCGTGTGCAGAGTGGTCAGAGTGAGAGGCCGTGTGCAGAGTGGTCAGAGATTGAGGCCGATTGCAGAGTGGTCAGAGAGTGAGGCTGATTGCAGCGTGGTCAGAGAGGGAGGCCGCGCGCAGAGCGGTCAGAGAGTGAGGCCGCGCGCAGAGTGGTCAGAGAGTGATGCTGCGCAGAGAGTGAGGCTGTGTGCACAGTGGTCAGAGGGAGAGGCTGCACGCCATTGGTCAGAGAGGGAGGCCGCGTGCAGAGTGGTCAGAGAGGGAGGCCGCGCGCAGAGTGGTCAGAGAGGGTGGCCGCGCGCAGAGTGGTCAGAGAGGGAGGCCGCGCGCAGAGTGGTCAGAGAGGGAGGCCGCGCGCAGAGTGGTCAGAGAGGGAGGCCGCGCGCAGAGTGGTCAGAGAGGGAGGCCGCGCGCAGAGTGGTCAGAGAGGGAGGCCGCGCGCAGAGTGGTCAGAGAGGGAGGCCGCGCGCAGAGTGGTCAGAGAGGGAGGCCGCGCGCAGAGTGGTCAGAGAGGGAGGCCGCGCGCAGAGTGGTCAGAGAGGGAGGCCGCGCGCAGAGTGGTCAGAGAGGGAGGCCGCGCGCAGAGTGGTCAGAGAGGGAGGCCGCGCGCAGAGTGGTCCGAGAGGGAGGCCGCGCGCAGAGTGGTCAGAGAGGGAGGCCGCGCGCAGAGTGGTCAGAGAGGGAGGCCGCGCGCAGAGTGGTCAGAGAGGGAGGCCGCGCGCAGAGTGGTCAGAGAGGGAGGCCGCGCGCAGAGTGGTCAGAGAGTGAGGCTGATTGCAGAGTGGTCAGAGAGTGAGACCGCGCGCAGAGTGGTCAGAGAGTGATGCTGCGCAGAGAGTGAGGCTGTGTGCAGAGTGGTCAGAGGGGGAGGCTGCGCACCATTGGTCAGAGAGGGAGGCTGCGCGCAGAGTGGTCAGAGAGTGATGCTGCGCACCATTGGTCAGAGAGGGAGGCGGTGCGCAGAGTGGTCAGAGAGAGAGGCGGTGCGCAGAGTGGTCAGAGAGAGAGGCGGTGCGCAGAGTGGTCAGAGAGAGAGGCCGTGCGCAGAGTGGTCAGAGAGAGAGGCCGTGTGCAGAGTGGTCAGAGAGTGAGGCTGATTGCAGAGTGGTCAGAGAGCGAGGCCGCGCGCAGAGCGGTCAGAGAGGGAGGCCGCGCGCAGAGCGGTCAGAGAGGGAGGCCGCGCGCAGAGCGGTCAGAGAGAGAGGCCGTGCGCAGAGCGGTCAGAGAGTGAGGGTGTGCGCAGAGCGGTCAGAGAGTGAGGGTGTGCGCAGAGCGGTCAGAGAGAGAGGCGGCGCGCAGAGCGGTCAGAGAGAGAGGCGGCGCGCAGAGCGGTCAGAGAGAGAGGCAGCGCGCAGTGCGGTCAGAGAGGGAGGCCGCGCGCAGTGCGGTCAGAGAGGGAGGCCGTGCGCAGAGCGGTCAGAGAGTGAGGGGGTGCGCAGAGCGGTCCGAGAGTGAGGCCGCGCGCAGAGCGGTCAGAGAGAGAGGCGGCGCGCAGCGTGGTCAGAGAGAGAGGCGGCGCGCAGAGCGGTCAGAGAGAGAGGCGGCGCGCAGTGCGGTCAGAGAGTGAGGCCGCGCGCAGAGCGTTCAGAGAGGGAGGCCGCGCGCAGAGCGGTCAGAGAGGGAGGCCGCGCGCAGAGCGGTCAGACAGGGAGGCTGCGCGCAGAGCGGTCAGAGAGGGAGTCCGCGCGCAGAGCGGTCAGAGAGGGAGGCCGCGCGCAGAGCGGTCAGAGAGTGAGGCCGTGCGCATAGTGGTCAGAGAGTGATGCTGCGCAGAGAGTGAGGCTGTGTGCAGAGTGGTAAGAGGGGGAGGCTGTGCACCATTGGTCAGAGAGGGAGGCTGCGCGCAGAGTGGTCAGAGAGTGATGCTGCGCACCATTGGTCAGAGAGGGAGGCGGTGCGCAGAGTGGTCAGAGAGAGATGCCGTGCGCAGAGTGGTCAGAGAGAGAGGCCGTGTGCAGATTGGTCAGAGTGAGAGGCCGTGTGCAGAGTGGTCAGAGATTGAGGCCGATTGAAGAGTGGTCAGAGAGTGAGGCTGATTGCAGAGTGGTCAGAGAGGGAGGACGCGCGCAGAGCGGTCAGAGAGGGAGGTCGAGCGCAGAGTGGTCAGAGAGGGATGCCGTGCGCAGAGTGGTCAGAGAGAGAGGCCGTGTGCAGAGTGGTCAGAGTGAGAGGCCGTGTGCAGAGTGGTCAGAGATTGAGGCCGATTGCAGAGTGGTCAGAGAGTGAGGCTGATTGCAGCGTGGTCAGAGAGGGAGGCCGCGCGCAGAGCGGTCAGAGAGTGAGGCCGCGCGCAGAGTGGTCAGAGAGTGATGCTGCGCAGAGAGTGAGGCTGTGTGCACAGTGGTCAGAGGGAGAGGCTGCACGCCATTGGTCAGAGAGGGAGGCCGCGTGCAGAGTGGTCAGAGAGGGAGGCCGCGCGCAGAGTGGTCAGAGAGGGTGGCCGCGCGCAGAGTGGTCAGAGAGGGAGGCCGCGCGCAGAGTGGTCAGAGAGGGAGGCCGCGCGCAGAGTGGTCAGAGAGGGAGGCCGCGCGCAGAGTGGTCAGAGAGGGAGGCCGCGCGCAGAGTGGTCAGAGAGGGAGGCCGCGCGCAGAGTGGTCAGAGAGGGAGGCCGCGCGCAGAGTGGTCAGAGAGGGAGGCTGCGCGCAGAGTGGTCAGAGAGGGAGGCCGCGCGCAGAGTGGTCAGAGAGGGAGGCCGCGCGCAGAGTGGTCAGAGAGGGAGGCCGCGCGCAGAGTGGTCAGAGAGGGAGGCCGCGCGCAGAGTGGTCAGAGAGGGAGGCCGCGCGCAGAGTGGTCAGAGAGGGAGGCCGCGCGCAGAGTGGTCAGAGAGGGAGGCCGCGCGCAGAGTGGTCAGAGAGGGAGGCCGCGCGCAGAGTGGTCAGAGAGGGAGGCCGCGCGCAGAGTGGTCAGAGAGGGAGGCCGCGCGCAGAGTGGTCAGAGAGGGAGGCCGCGCGCAGAGTGGTCCGAGAGGGAGGCCACGCGCAGAGTGGTCAGAGAGGGAGGCCGCGCGCAGAGTGGTCAGAGAGGGAGGCCGCGCGCAGAGTGGTCAGAGAGGGAGGCCGCGCGCAGAGTGGTCAGAGAGGGAGGCCGCGCGCAGAGTGGTCAGAGAGTGAGGCTGATTGCAGAGTGGTCAGAGAGTGAGACCGCGCGCAGAGTGGTCAGAGAGTGATGCTGCGCAGAGAGTGAGGCTGTGTGCAGAGTGGTCAGAGGGGGAGGCTGCGCACCATTGGTCAGAGAGGGAGGCTGCGCGCAGAGTGGTCAGAGAGTGATGCTGCGCACCATTGGTCAGAGAGGGAGGCGGTGCGCAGAGTGGTCAGAGAGAGAGGCGGTGCGCAGAGTGGTCAGAGAGAGAGGCGGTGCGCAGAGTGGTCAGAGAGAGAGGCCGTGCGCAGAGTGGTCAGAGAGAGAGGCCGTGTGCAGAGTGGTCAGAGAGTGAGGCTGATTGCAGAGTGGTCAGAGAGCGAGGCCGCGCGCAGAGCGGTCAGAGAGGGAGGCCGCGCGCAGAGCGGTCAGAGAGGGAGGCCGCGCGCAGAGTGGTCAGAGAGGGAGGCCGCGCGCAGAGTGGTCAGAGAGGGAGGCCGCGCGCAGAGTGGTCAGAGAGTGAGGCCGCGCGCAGAGTGGTCAGAGAGTGAAGCTGATTGCAGAGTGGTCAGAGAGTGAGGCCGCGCGCAGAGTGGTCAGAGTGTGATGCTGCGCAGAGAGTGAGGCTGTGTGCAGAGTGGTCTGAGGGGGAGGCTGCGCACCATTGGTCAGAGAGGGAGGCTGCGCGCAGAGTGGTCCGAGAGTGATGCTGCGCACCATTGGTCAGAGAGGGAGGCGGTGCGCAGCGTGGTCAGAGAGAGAGGCGGTGCGCAGAGTGGTCAGAGAGAGAGGCGGTGCGCAGAGTGGTCAGAGAGAGAGGCGGTGCGCAGAGTGGTCAGAGAGAGAGGCCGTGCGCAGAGTGGTCAGAGAGAGAGGCCGTGTGCAGAGTGGTCAGAGAGTGAGGCTGATTGCAGAGTGGCCAGAGAGAGAGGCTGATTGCAGAGTGGTCAGAGAGTGAGGCCGCGCGCAGAGTGGTCAGAGAGTGATGCTGCGCAGAGAGTGAGGCTGTGTGCAGAGTGGTCAGAGGGCGAGGCTGCGCGCCATTGGTCAGAGAGGGAGGCCGCGCGCAGAGTGGTCAGAGAGGGAGGCCGCGCGCAGAGTGGTCAGAGAGGGAGGCCGCGCGCAGAGTGGTCAGAGAGGGAGGCTGCGCGCAGAGTGGTCAGAGAGGGAGGCCGCGTGCAGAGTGGTCAGAGAGGGAGGCCGCGTGCAGAGTGGTCAGAGAGGGAGGCCGCGCGCAGAGTGGTCAGAGAGGGAGGCCGCGCGCAGAGTGGTCAGAGAGGGAGGCCGCGCGCACTGTGGTCAGAGAGGGAGGCCGCGCGCAGAGTGGTCAGAGAGCGAGGCCGCGCGCAGAGTGGTCAGAGAGGGAGGCCGCGCGCAGAGTGGTCAGAGAGGGAGGCCGCGCGCAGATTTGAAAGAGAGTGAGGCCGCGCGCAGAGTGGTCAGAGAGGAAGGCCGCGCGCAGAGTGGTCAGAGAGGGAGGCCGTGCGCAGAGTGGTCAGAGAGGGAGGCCGCGCGCAGAGTGGTCAGAGAGGGAGGCCGCGCGCAGAGTGGTCAGAGAGGGAGGCCGCGCGCAGAGTGGACAGAGAGGGAGGCCGCGCGCAGAGTGGTCAGAGAGGGAGGCCGCGCGCAGAGTGGTCAGAGAGGGAGGCCACGCGCAGAGTGGTCAGAGAGGGAGGCCGCGCACAGAGTGCTCAGAGAGGGAGGCCGCGCGCAGAGTGGTCAGAGAGGGAGGCCGCCGGCAGAGTGGTCAGAGAGGGAGGCCGCGCGCAGAGTGGTCAGAGAGGGAGGCCGCGCGCAGAGTGGTCAGAGAGGGAGGCCGCGCGCAGAGTGGTCAGAGAGGGAGGCCGCGCGCAGAGTGGTCAGAGAGGGAGGCCGCGCGCAGAGTGGTCAGAGAGGGAGGCCGCACGCAGAGTGGTCAGAGAGGGAGGCCGCGCGCAGAGTGGTCAGAGAGGGAGGCCGCGCGCAGAGTGGTCAGAGAGGGAGGCCGCGCGCTGAGTCGTCAGAGAGGGATGCCGCGCGCGGAGTGGTCAGAGAGGGAGGCCGCGCGCGGAGAGGTCAGAGAGGGAGGCCGCGCGCGGAGAGGTCAGAGAGGGAGGCCGCGCGCGGAGAGGTCAGAGAGGGAGGCCGCGCGTGGAGTGGTCAGAGAGGGAGGCCACGCGCAGAGTGGTCAGAGAGGGAGGCCGCGCGCAGAGTGGTCAGAGAGGGAGGCCGCGCGCAGAGTGGTCAGAGAGGGTGGCTGCGCGCAGAGTGGTCAGAGAGGGAGGCCGCGCGCAGAGTGGTCAGAGAGGGAGACCGCGCTCAGAGTGGTCAGAGAGGGAGGCCGCGCGCAGAGTGGTCAGAGAGGGAGGCCGCGCGCAGAGTGGTCAGAGGGGGAGGCCGCGCGCAGAGTGGTCAGAGGGGGAGGCCGCGCGCAGAGTGGTCAGAGGGGGATGCCGCGCGCTGGGTGGTCAGAGGGGGAGGCCGCGCGCAGAGTGGTCAGAGAGGGAGGCCGCGCGCAGAGTGGTCAGAGAGGGAGGCCGCGTGCAGAGTGGTCAGAGAGGGAGGCCGCACGCAGAGTGGTCAGAGAGGGAGGCCGCGCGCAGAGTGGTCAGAGAGGGAGGCCGCGCGCAGAGTGGTCAGAGAGGGAGGCCGCGCGCAGAGTGGTCAGAGAGGGAGGCCGCGCGCAGAGTGGTCAGAGAGGGAGGCCGCGCACAGAGTGGTCAGAGAGGGAGGCCGCGCGCAGAGTGGTCAGAGAGGGAGGCCGCGCGCAGAGTGGTCAGAGAGGGAGGCTGCGCGCAGAGTGGTCAGAGAGGGAGGCCGCGCGCAGAGTGGTCAGAGAGGGAGGCCGCGCGCTGAGTCGTCAGAGAGGGATGCCGCGCGCAGAGTGGTCAGAGAGGGAGGCCGCGCGCAGAGAGGTCAGAGAGGGAGGCCGCGCGCAGAGAGGTCAGAGAGGGAGGCCGCGCGCAGAGAGGTCAGAGAGGGAGGCCGCGCGCAGAGAGGTCAGAGAGGGAGGCCGCGCGCAGAGTGGTCAGAGAGGGAGGCCGCGCGCAGAGTGGTCAGAGAGGGAGGCCGCGCGCAGAGTGGTTAGAGAGGGAGGCCGCGCGCAGAGTGGTCAGAGAGTGAGTCCGCGCGCAGAGTGGTCAGAGAGGGAGGCCGCGCGCAAAGTGGTCAGAGAGGGAGGCCGCGCGCAGAGTGGTCAGAGAGGGAGGCCGTGCGCAGAGTGGTCAGAGAGGGAGGCCGCGCGCAGAGTGGTCAGAGCGGGAGGCCGCGCGCTGAGTGGTCAGAGGGGGAGGCCGCGCGCAGAGTGGTCTGAGAGGGAGGCCGCGGTTAGAGCGGTCGGAGAGTGAGGCGGCGCGCAGAGCGCTCGGAGAGTGAGTCGGCGCGCAGAGCGGTCGGAGAGAGAGGCGGCGCGCAGAGCGGTCAGAGAGAGAGGCGGCGCGCAGAGCGGTCAGAGAGTGAGGCCGTGCGCTGTGCGGTGAGAGAGTGAGGCCGTGCGCAGAGTGGTCCGAGAGAGAGGCCGTGCGCAGAGTGGTCAGAGAGAGAGGCCGTGCGCAGAGTGGTCAGAGAGAGAGGCCGTGCGCAGAGCGGTCAGAGAGAGAGGCCGTGCGCAGAGTGGTTAGAGAGAGAGGCCATGCGCAGAGTGGTCAGAGAGAGAGGCCGATTGCAGAGTGGTCAGAGAGTGAGGCTGCGCAGAGAGTGAGGCTGTGTGCAGAGTGGTCAGAGGGGGAGGCTGCGCACCATTGGTCAGAGAGGGAGGCTGCGCGCAGAGTGCTCAGAGAGGGAAGCTGCGCGCAGAGTGGTCAGAGAGGGAGGCCGCGCGCAGAGTGGTCAGAGAGGGAGGCCGCGCGCAGAGTGGTCAGAGAGGGAGGCCGCGCGCAGAGTGTTCAGAGAGGGAGGTCGCGCGCAGAGTGGTCAGAGAGGCCGCGCGCAGAGTGGTCCGAGAGGGAGGCCACGCGCAGAGTGGTCAGAGAGGGAGGCCGCGCGCAGAGTGGTCAGAGAGGGAGGCCGCGCGCAGACTGGTCAGAGAGGGAGGCCGCGCGCAGAGTGGTCAGAGAAGGAGGCCGCGCGCAGAGTGGTCAGAGAGGGAGGCCGCGCGCAGAGTGGTCAGAGAGGGAGGCCGCGCGCAGAGTGGTCAGAGAGGGAGGCCGCGCGCAGAGTGGTCAGTGAGGGAGGCCGCGCGCAGAGCGGTCAGAGAGGGAGGCCGCGCGCAGAGTGGTCAGAGAGTGAGGCCGCGCGCAGAGTGGTCAGAGAGTGAGGCCGCGCGCAGAGTGGTCAGAGAGTGAGGCCGCGCGCAGAGTGGTCAGAGAGTGATGCTGCGCAGAGAGTGAGGCTGTGTGCTGAGTGGTCAGAGGGGGAGGCTGCGCACCATTGGTCAGAGAGGGAGGCTGCGCGCAGAGTGGTCAGAGAGTGATGCTGCGCACCATTGGTCAGAGAGGGAGGCGATGCGCAGAGTGGTCAGAGAGAGAGGCGGTGCGCAGAGTGGTCAGAGAGAGAGGCCGTGCGCAGAGTGGTCAGAGAGAGAGGCAGTGCGTAGAGTGGTCAGAGAGAGAGGCCGTGCGCAGAGTGGTCAGAGAGAGAGGCCGTGCGCAGAGTGGTCAGAGAGAGAGGCCGTGCGCAGAGTGGTCAGAGAGAGAGGCCGTGCGCAGTGTGGTCAGAGAGGGAGGCCGCGCCCAGAGTGGTCAGAGAGGAAGGCCGCGCCCAGAGTGGTCAGAGAGGGAGGCCGCGCCCATAGTGGTCAGAGAGGGAGGCCGCGCCCATAGTGGTCAGAGAGGGAGGCCGCGCCCAGAGTGGTCAGAGAGGGAGGCCGCGCCCAGAGTGGTCAGAGAGGGAGGCCGCGCCCAGAGTGGTCAGAGAGGGAGGCCGCGCCCAGAGTGGTCAGAGAGGGAGGCCGCGCCCAGAGTGGTCAGAGAGGGAGGCCGCGCCCAGAGTGGTCAGAGAGGGAGGCCGCGCCCAGAGTGGTCAGAGAGGGAGGCCGCGCCCAGAGTGGTCAGAGAGGGAGGCCGCGCCCAGAGTGGTCAGAGAGGGAGGCCGCGCCCAGAGTGGTCAGAGAGGGAGGCCACGCCCAGAGTGGTCAGAGAGGGAGGCCGCGCCCAGAGTGGTCAGAGAGGGAGGCCGCGCCCAGAGTGGTCAGGGAGGGAGGCCTCGCCCAGAGTGGTCAGAGAGGGAGGCCGCGCCCAGAGTGGTCAGAGAGCGAGGCCGCGCCCAGAGAGGTCAGAGAGCGAGGCCGCGCCCAGAGAGGTCAGAGAGCGAGGCCGCGCCCAGAGTGGTCAGAGAGCGAGGCCGCGCCCAGAGTGGTCAGAGAGCGAGGCCGCGCCCAGAGTGGTCAGAGAGTGAGGCCGAGCCCAGAGTGGTAGAGAGTGAGGCCGCGCCCAGAGTGTTCAGAGAGTGAGGCCACGCCCAGAGTGGTCAGAGAGTGAGGCCGCGCCCAGAGTGGTCAGAGAGTGAGGCCGCGCCCAGAGTGGTCAGAGAGTGAGGCCGCGCCCAGAGTGGTCAGAGAGTGAGGCCGCGCCCAGAGTGGTCAGAGAGTGAGGCCGCGCCAGAGTGGTCAGAGAGTGAGGCCGCGCCCAGAGTGGTCAGAGAGTGAGGCCGCGCGCAGAGTGGTCAGAGAGTGCGGCCGCGCGCAGAGTGGTCAGAGAATGCGGCCGTGTGCGGAGTGGTCAGAGAAGGAGTCAGTGTGCAGAGTGGCACAGGGTGAGGCTATGCGCAGAGTGGTCAGAGAGTGAGGCTGTGCGCAGAGTGGTGAGAGAGTGAGGCTGTGCGCAGAGTGGTGAGAGAGTGAGGCTGTGCGCAGAGTGGTGAGAGAGTGAGGCTGTGCGCAGACTGGTGAGAGAGTGAGGCTGTGCGCAGAGTGGTGAGAGAGTGTGGCTGAGCGCAGAAAGGTCAGAGAGTGAGGCTGTGCGCAGAGTGGTCAGGGAGAGGGTCTGTGTGCTGAGTGGTCAGCTGGAGATGTTGTGCGCGGAGTGGTCAGAGAGTGAGGCTGTGTGCAGAGTGGTAGGAGATTGAGGCTGTGTGCAGAGTGGTCAGAGATTGTGGCTGTGAGCAGAGTGGTCAGAGAGTGAGGCTGTGTGCAGAGTGGTCAGAGAATGCGGCTGTGTGCAGAGTGGTCAGAGAATGCGGCTGTGTGCAGAGTGGTCAGAGAGTGAGGCTGATTGCAGAGTGATCAGAGATTGAGGCTGTGCGCCGAGAGGTCAGAGAGAGAGTTTCCATGCCGAGAGGTCAGAGAGTGAGGCTGCGCAGAGTGGTCGGAGACAGAGGCCACGCGCAGAGTGGTCAGAGAAAGAGGCCGCGCAGAGAGTGAGGCTGTGTGCAGAGTGGTCAGAGAGGGAGTCTGTGCGCCGAGTGGTCAGAGAGTGAGGCTACGCGCAGAGTGGCCAGAGAGAGAGGCTGTGTGCGGAGTGGTCAGAGAAGGAGTCAGTGTGCAGAGTGGGCACGGAGTGAGGCTGTGTGCAGAGTGGTCAGGGAGTGAGGCTGTGTGCAGAGAGGTCAGAGAGTGCGGCTGTGTGCTGAGTGGTCAGAGAGTGCGGCTGTGTGCAGAGTGGTCAGAGAGTGAGGCTGTGTGCAGAGTGGTCAGAGAGTGCAGAGTGGTCAGAGAGTGCGGCTGTGTGCAGAGTGGTCCGAGATGTGCGGCTGTGTGCAGAGTGGTCCGAGAGTGCGGCTGTGTGCAGAGTGGTCCGAGAGTGCGGCTGTGTGCAGAGTGGTCAGAGAGGGAGGCCGCGCGCAGAGTGGTCAGAGAGGGAGGCCGCGCGCAGAGTGGTCAGAGAGTGAGGCCGCGCGCAGAGTGGTCAGAGAGTGAAGCTGATTGCAGAGTGGTCAGAGAGTGAGGCCGCGCGCAGAGTGGTCAGAGTGTGATGCTGCGCAGAGAGTGAGGCTGTGTGCAGAGTGGTCTGAGGGGGAGGCTGCGCACCATTGGTCAGAGAGGGAGGCTGCGCGCAGAGTGGTCCGAGAGTGATGCTGCGCACCATTGGTCAGAGAGGGAGGCGGTGCGCAGCGTGGTCAGAGAGAGAGGCGGTGCGCAGAGTGGTCAGAGAGAGAGGCGGTGCGCAGAGTGGTCAGAGAGAGAGGTGGTGCGCAGAGTGGTCAGAGAGAGAGGCCGTGCGCAGAGTGGTCAGAGAGAGAGGCCGTGTGCAGAGTGGTCAGAGAGTGAGGCTGATTGCAGAGTGGCCAGAGAGAGAGGCTGATTGCAGAGTGGTCAGAGAGTGAGGCCGCGCGCAGAGTGGTCAGAGAGTGATGCTGCGCAGAGAGTGAGGCTGTGTGCAGAGTGGTCAGAGGGCGAGGCTGCGCGCCATTGGTCAGAGAGGGAGGCCGCGGGCAGAGTGGTCAGAGAGGGAGGCCGCGCGCAGAGTGGTCAGAGAGGGAGGCCGCGCGCAGAGTGGTCAGAGAGGGAGGCCGCGTGCAGAGTGGTCAGAGAGGGAGGCCGCGTGCAGAGTGGTCAGAGAGGGAGGCCGCGCGCAGAGTGGTCAGAGAGGGAGGCCGCGCGCAGAGTGGTCAGAGAGGGAGGCCGCGCGCACTGTGGTCAGAGAGGGAGGCCGCGCGCAGAGTGGTCAGAGAGCGAGGCCGCGCGCAGAGTGGTCAGAGAGGGAGGCCGCGCGCAGAGTGGTCAGAGAGGGAGGCCGCGCGCAGATTTGAAAGAGAGTGAGGCCGCGCGCAGAGTGGTCAGAGAGGAAGGCCGCGCGCAGAGTGGTCAGAGAGGGAGGCCGCGCGCAGAGTGGTCAGAGAGGGAGGCCGCGCGCAGAGTGGTCAGAGAGGGAGGCCGCGCGCAGAGTGGTCAGAGAGGGAGGCCGCACGCAGAGTGGTCAGAGAGGGAGGCCGCGCGCAGAGTGGTCAGAGAGGGAGGCCGCGCGCAGAGTGGTCAGAGAGGGAGGCCGCGCGCAGAGTGGTCAGAGAGGGAGGCCGCGCGCGGTGTGGTCAGAGAGGGAGGCCGCGCGCAGAGTGGTCAGAGAGGGAGGCCGCCGGCAGAGTGGTCAGAGAGGGAGGCCGCGCGCAGAGTGGTCAGAGAGGGAGGCGGCGCGCAGAGTGGTCAGAGAGGGAGGCCGCGCGCAGAGTGGTCAGAGAGGGAGGCCGAGCGCAAAGTGGTCAGAGAGGGAGGCCGCGCGCAGAGTGGTCAGAGAGGGAGGCCGCGCGCAGAGTGGTCAGAGAGGGAGGCCGCGCGCAGAGTGGTCAGAGAGGGAGGCCGCGCGCTGAGTCGTCAGAGAGGGATGCCGCGCGCGGAGTGGTCAGAGAGGGAGGCCGCGCGCGGAGAGGTCAGAGAGGGAGGCCGCGCGCGGAGAGGTCAGAGAGGGAGGCCGCGCGCGGAGAGGTCAGAGAGGGAGGCCGCGCGTGGAGTGGTCAGAGAGGGAGTCCACGCGCAGAGTGGTCAGAGAGGGAGGCCGCGCGCAGAGTGGTCAGAGAGGGAGGCCGCGCGCAGAGTGGTCAGAGAGGGTGGCCGCGGGCAGAGTGGTCAGAGAGGGAGGCCGCGCGCAGAGTGGTCAGAGAGGGAGACCGCGCGCAGAGTGGTCAGAGAGGGAGGCCGCGCGCAGAGTGGTCAGAGAGGGAGGCCGCGCGCAGAGTGGTCAGAGGGGGAGGCCGCGTGCAGAGTGGTCAGAGGGGGAGGCCGCGCGCAGAGTGGTCAGAGGGGGAGGCCGCGCGCAGAGTGGTCAGAGGGGGAGGCCGCGCGCTGAGTGGTCAGAGGGGGAGGCCGCGCGCAGAGTGATCAGAGAGGGAGGCCGCGCGCAGAGTGGTCAGAGAGGGAGGCCGCGCGCTGAGTGGTCAGAGAGGGAGGCCGCGCGCAGAGTGGTCAGAGAGGGAGGCCGCGCGCAGAGTGGTCAGAGAGGGAGGCCGCGCGCAGAGTGGTCAGAGAGGGAGGCCGCGCGCAGAGTGGTCAGAGAGGGAGGCTGCGCGCAGAGTGGTCAGAGAGGGAGGCCGCGCGCAGAGTGGTCAGAGAGGGACGCCGCGCGCAGAGTGGTCAGAGAGGGAGGCCGCGCGCAGAGTGGTCAGAGAGGGAGGCCGCGCGCAGAGTGGTCAGAGAGGGAGGCCGCGCGCTGAGTCGTCAGAGAGGGATGCCGCGCGCAGAGTGGTCAGAGAGGGAGGCCGCGCGCAGAGAGGTCAGAGAGGGAGGCCGCGCGCAGAGAGGTCAGAGAGGGAGGCCGCGCGCAGAGAGGTCAGAGAGGGAGGCCGCGCGCAGAGTGGTCAGAGAGGGTGGCCGCGCGCAGAGTGGTCAGAGAGGGAGGCCGCGCGCAGAGTGGTCAGAGAGGGAGGCCGCGCGCAGAGTGGTCAGAGAGGGAGGCCGCGCGCAGAGTGGTCAGAGAGGGAGGCCGCGCGCAGAGTGGTCAGAGAGGGAGGCCGCGCGTAGAGTGGTCAGAGAGGGAGGCCGCGCGCAGAGTGGTCAGAGAGGGAGGCCGCGCGCTGAGTCGTCAGAGAGGGATGCCGCGCGCAGAGTGGTCAGAGAGGGAGGCCGCGCGCAGAGAGGTCAGAGAGGGAGGCCGCGCGCAGAGAGGTCAGAGAGGGAGGCCGCGCGCAGAGAGGTCAGAGAGGGAGGCCGCGCGCAGAGAGGTCAGAGAGGGAGGCCGCGCGCAGAGTGGTCAGAGAGGGTGGCCGCGCGCAGAGTGGTCAGAGAGGGAGGCCGCGCGCAGAGTGGTCAGAGAGGGTGGCCGCGCGCAGAGTGGTCAGAGAGTGAGTCCGCGCGCAGAGTGGTCAGAGAGGGAGGCCGCGCGCAGAGTGGTCAGAGAGGGAGGCCGCGCGCAGAGTGGTCAGAGAGGGAGGCCGTGCGCAGAGTGGTCAGAGAGGGAGGCCGCGCGCAGAGTGGTCAGAGCGGGAGGCCGCGCGCTGAGTGGTCAGAGGGGGAGGCCGCGCGCAGAGTGGTCTGAGAGGGAGGCCGCGGTTAGAGCGGTCGGAGAGTGAGGCTGCGCGCAGAGCGCTCGGAGAGTGAGTCGGCGCGCAGAGCGGTCGGAGAGAGAGGCGGCGCGCAGAGCGGTCAGAGAGAGAGGCGGCGCGCAGAGCGGTCAGAGAGTGAGGCCGTGCGCTGTGCGGTGAGAGAGTGAGGCCGTGCGCAGAGTGGTCAGAGAGAGAGGCCGTGCGCAGAGTGGTCAGAGAGAGAGGCCGTGCGCAGAGCGGTCAGAGAGAGAGGCCGTGCGCAGAGTGGTTAGAGAGAGAGGCCATGCGCAGAGTGGTCAGAGAGAGAGGCCGATTGCAGAGTGGTCAGAGAGTGAGGCTGCGCAGAGAGTGAGGCTGTGTGCAGAGTGGTCAGAGGGGGAGGCTGCGCACCATTGGTCAGAGAGGGAGGCTGCGCGCAGAGTGCTCAGAGAGGGAAGCTGCGCGCAGAGTGGTCAGAGAGGGAGGCCGCGCGCAGAGTGGTCAGAGAGGGAGGCCGCGCGCAGAGTGGTCAGAGAGGGAGGCCGCGCGCAGAGTGGTCAGAGAGGGAGGCCGCGCGCAGAATGGTCAGAGAGGGAGGCCGCGCGCAGAGTGGTCAGAGAGGGAGGCCGCGCGCAGAGTGTTCAGAGAGGGAGGTCGCGCGCAGAGTGGTCAGAGAGGCCGCGCGCAGAGTGGTCCGAGAGGGAGGCCGCGCGCAGAGTGGTCAGAGAGGGAGGCCGCGCGCAGAGTGGTCAGAGAGGGAGGCCGCGCGCAGAGTGGTCAGAGAGGGAGGCCGCGCGCAGAGTGGTCAGAGAGGGAGGCCGCGCGCAGAGTGGTCAGAGAGGGAGGCCGCGCGCAGAGTGGTCAGAGAGGGAGGCCGCGCGCAGAGTGGTCAGAGAGGGAGGCCGCGCGCAGAGTGGTCAGTGAGGGAGGCCGCGCGCAGAGTGGTCAGAGAGGGAGGCCGCGCGCAGAGTGGTCAGAGAGTGAGGCCGCGCGCAGAGTGGTCAGAGAGTGAGGCCGCGCGCAGAGTGGTCAGAGAGTGAGGCCGCGCGCAGAGTGGTCAGAGAGTGATGCTGCGCAGAGAGTGAGGCTGTGTGCTGAGTGGTCAGAGGGGGAGGCTGCGCTCCATTGGTCAGAGAGGGAGGCTGCGCGCAGAGTGGTCAGAGAGTGATGCTGCGCACCATTGGTCAGAGAGGGAGGCGATGCGCAGAGTGGTCAGAGAGAGAGGCGGTGCGCAGAGTGGTCAGAGAGAGAGGCCGTGCGCAGAGTGGTCAGAGAGAGAGGCCGTGCGTAGAGTGGTCAGAGAGAGAGGCCGTGCGCAGAGTGGTCAGAGAGAGAGGCCGTGCGCAGAGTGGTCAGAGAGAGAGGCCATGCGCAGTGTGGTCAGAGAGGGAGGCCGCGCCCAGAGTGGTCAGAGAGGGAGGCCGCGCCCAGAGTGGTCAGAGAGGGAGGCCGCGCCCATAGTGGTCAGAGAGGGAGGCCGCGCCCATAGTGGTCAGAGAGGGAGGCCGCGCCCAGAGTGGTCAGAGAGGGAGGCCGCGCCCAGAGTGGTCAGAGAGGGAGGCCGCGCCCAGAGTGGTCAGAGAGGGAGGCCGCGCCCAGAGTGGTCAGAGAGGGAGGCCGCGCCCAGAGTGGTCAGAGAGGGAGGCCGCGCCCAGAGTGGTCAGAGAGGGAGGCCGCGCCCAGAGTGGTCAGAGAGGGAGGCCACGCCCAGAGTGGTCAGAGAGGGAGGCCGTGCCCAGAGTGGTCAGAGAGGGAGGCCGCGCCCAGAGTGGTCAGGGAGGGAGGCCTCGCCCAGAGTGGTCAGAGAGGGAGGCCGCGCCCAGAGTGGTCAGAGAGCGAGGCCGCGCCCAGAGAGGTCAGAGAGCGAGGCCGCGCCCAGAGAGGTCAGAGAGCGAGGCCGCGCCCAGAGTGGTCAGAGAGCGAGGCCGCGCCCAGAGTGGTCAGAGAGCGAGGCCGCGCCCAGAGTGGTCAGAGAGTGAGGCCGAGCCCAGAGTGGTAGAGAGTGAGGCCGCGCCCAGAGTGGTCAGAGAGTGAGGCCGCGCCCAGAGTGGTCAGAGAGTGAGGCCGCGCCCAGAGTGGTCAGAGAGTGAGGCCGCGCCCAGAGTGGTCAGAGAGTGAGGCCGCGCCCAGAGTGGTCAGAGAGTGAGGCCGCGCCAGAGTGGTCAGAGAGTGAGGCCGCGCCCAGAGTGGTCAGAGAGTGAGGCCGCGCCAGAGTGGTCAGAGAGTGAGGCCGCGCCCAGAGTGGTCAGAGAGTGAGGCTATGCGCAGAGTGGTCAGAGAATGCGGCCGTGTGCGGAGTGGTCAGAGAAGGAGTCAGTGTGCAGAGTGGCACAGGGTGAGGCTATGCGCAGAGTAGTCAGAGAGTGAGGCTGTGCGCAGAGTGGTGAGAGAGTGAGGCTGTGCGCAGAGTGGTGAGAGAGTGAGGCTGTGCGCAGAGTGGTGAGAGAGTGAGGCTGTGCGCAGAGTGGTGAGAGAGTGAGGCTGTGCGCAGAGTGGTGAGAGAGTGTGGCTGAGCGCAGAAAGGTCAGAGAGTGAGGCTGTGCGCAGAGTGGTCAGGCAGAGGGTCTGTGTGCTGAGTGGTCAGCTGGAGATGTTGTGCGCGGAGTGGTCAGAGAGTGAGGCTGTGTGCAGAGTGGTAGGAGATTGAGGCTGTGTGCAGAGTGGTCAGAGATTGTGGATGTGAGCAGAGTGGTCAGAGAGTGAGGCTGTGTGCAGAGTGGTCAGAGAATGCGGCTGTGTGCAGAGTGGTCAGATAATGCGGCTGTGTGCAGAGTGGTCAGAGAGTGAGGCTGATTGCAGAGTGATCAGAGATTGAGGCTGTGCGCCGAGAGGTCAGAGAGAGAGTTTCCATGCCGAGAGGTCAGAGAGTGAGGCTGCGCAGAGTGGTTGGAGACAGAGGCCACGCGCAGAGTGGTCAGAGAAAGAGGCCGCGCAGAGAGTGAGGCTGTGTGCAGAGTGGTCAGAGAGGGAGTCTGTGCGCCGAGTGGTCAGAGAGTGAGGCTACGCGCAGAGTGGCCAGAGAGAGAGGCTGTGTGCGGAGTGGTCAGAGAAGGAGTCAGTGTGCAGAGTGGGCACGGAGTGAGGCTGTGTGCAGAGTGGTCAGGGAGTGAGGCTGTGTGCAGAGAGGTCAGAGAGTGCGGCTGTGTGCTGAGTGGTCAGAGAGTGCGGCTGTGTGCAGAGTGGTCAGAGAGTGAGGCTGTGTGCAGAGTGGTCAGAGAGTGCAGAGTGGTCAGAGAGTGCGGCTGTGTGCAGAGTGGTCCGAGATGTGCGGCTGTGTGCAGAGTGGTCCGAGAGTGCGGCTGTGTGCAGAGTGGTCCGAGAGTGCGGCTGTGTGCAGAGTGGTCAGAGAGTGCGGCTGTGTGCCGAGTGGTCAGAGAGTGAGGCTGCGCGCAGAGTGGTCGGAGAGAGAGGCCGTGCGCAGAGAATGAGGCTGTGTGCAGAGTGGTCAGAGAGAGAGACCGCGCGGAGTGGTCAGAGAGTGAGGCTGTGTGCCGAGCGGTCAGAGAGTGAGGCTGTGTGATGAGCGGTCAGAGAGTGAGGCTGTGTGCCGAGCGGTCAGAGAGTGAGGCTGTGTGCAGAGCGGTCAGAGAGTGAGGCTGTGCGCCGAGAGGTCAGAGAGAGAGGTTGTGTGCAGAGTGGTCAGAGAGAGAGGCCGTGCGCAGAGTGGTCAGAGAGTGCGGCTGTGTGCAGAGTGGTCAGAGAGTGCGGCTGTGTGCAGAGTGGTCAGAGAGTGCGGCTGTGTGCAGAGTGGTCAGAGAGTGCGGCTGTGTGCAGAGTGGTCAGAGAGTGCGGCTGTGTGCAGAGTGGTCAGAGAGTGCGGCTGTGTGCAGAGTGGTCAGAGAGTGCGGCTGTGTGCAGAGTGGTCAGAGAGTGCGGCTGTGTGCAGAGTAGTCAGAGAGTGCGGCTGTGTGCAGAGTGGTCAGAGAGTGCGGCTGTGTGCAGAGTGGTCAGAGAGTGCGGCTGTGTGCAGAGTGGTCAGAGAGTGAGGCTGTGTGCAGCGTGGTCAGAGAGTGAGGCTGTGTGCAGCGTGGTCAGAGAGTGCGGCTGTGTGCAGAGTGGTCAGAGAGTGCGGCTGTGTGCAGCGTGGTCAGAGAGTGCGGCTGTGTGCAGCGTGGTCAGAGAGTGCGGCTGTGTGCAGAGTGGTCAGAGAGTGCGGCTGTGTGCAGAGTGGTCAGAGAGTGCGGCTGTGTGCAGAGTGGTCAGAGAGTGCGGCTGTGTGCAGAGTGGTCAGAGAGTGCGGCTGTGTGCAGAGTGGTCAGAGAGTGCGGCTGAGTGCAGAGTGGTCAGAGAGTGCGGCTGTGTGCAGAGTGGTCAGAGAGTGCGGCTGTGTGCAGAGTGGTCAGAGAGTGCGGCTGTGTGCAGAGTGGTCAGAGAGTGCGGCTGTGTGCAGAGTGGTCAGAGAGTGCGGCTGTGTGCAGAGTGGTCAGAGAGTGAGGCTCTGTGCAGAGTGGTCAGAGAGTGAGGCTCTGTGCAGAGTGGTCAGAGAGTGCGGCTGTGTGCAGAGTGGTCAGAGAGTGCGGCTGTGTGCAGAGTGGTCAGAGAGTGCGGCTGTGCGCAGAGTGGTCAGAGAGTGCGGCTGTGTGCAGAGTGATCAGAGAGTGAGGCTCTGTGCAGAGTGGTCAGAGACTGCGGCTGTGTGCAGCGTGGTCAGAGAGTGCGGCTGTGTGCAGAGTGGTCAGAGAGTGAGGCTCTGTGCAGAGTGGTCAGAGAGTGCGGCTGTGTGCAGCGTGGTCAGAGAGTGCGGCTGTGTGCAGAGTGGTCAGAGAGGGAGGCCGCGCCCAGAGTGGTCAGAGAGGGAGGCCGCGCCCAGAGTGGTCAGAGAGGGAGGCCGCGCCCAGAGTGGTCAGAGAGGGAGGCCGCGCCCAGAGTGGTCAGAGAGGGAGGCCGCGCTCAGAGTGGTCAGAGAGCGAGGCCGCGCTCAGAGTGGTCAGAGAGTGAGGCTGTGTGCAGAGCGGTCAGAGAGTGAGGCTGTGCGCCGAGAGGTCAGAGAGAGAGGTTGTGTGCAGAGTGGTCAGAGAGAGAGGCCGTGCGCAGAGTGGTCAGAGAGTGCGGCTGTGTGCAGAGTGGTCAGAGAGTGCGGCTGTGTGCAGAGTGGTCAGAGAGTGCGGCTGTGTGCAGAGTGGTCAGAGAGTGCGGCTGTGTGCAGAGTGGTCAGAGAGTGCGGCTGTGTGCAGAGTGGTCAGAGAGTGCGGCTGTGTGCAGAGTGGTCAGAGAGTGCGGCTGTGTGCAGAGTGGTCAGAGAGTGCGGCTGTGTGCAGAGTAGTCAGAGAGTGCGGCTGTGTGCAGAGTGGTCAGAGAGTGCGGCTGTGTGCAGAGTGGTCAGAGAGTGCGGCTGTGTGCAGAGTGGTCAGAGAGTGAGGCTGTGTGCAGCGTGGTCAGAGAGTGAGGCTGTGTGCAGCGTGGTCAGAGAGTGCGGCTGTGTGCAGAGTGGTCAGAGAGTGCGGCTGTGTGCAGCGTGGTCAGAGAGTGCGGCTGTGTGCAGCGTGGTCAGAGAGTGCGGCTGTGTGCAGAGTGGTCAGAGAGTGCGGCTGTGTGCAGAGTGGTCAGAGAGTGCGGCTGTGTGCAGAGTGGTCAGAGAGTGCGGCTGTGTGCAGAGTGGTCAGAGAGTGCGGCTGTGTGCAGAGTGGTCAGAGAGTGCGGCTGAGTGCAGAGTGGTCAGAGAGTGCGGCTGTGTGCAGAGTGGTCAGAGAGTGCGGCTGTGTGCAGAGTGGTCAGAGAGTGCGGCTGTGTGCAGAGTGGTCAGAGAGTGCGGCTGTGTGCAGAGTGGTCAGAGAGTGCGGCTGTGTGCAGAGTGGTCAGAGAGTGAGGCTCTGTGCAGAGTGGTCAGAGAGTGAGGCTCTGTGCAGAGTGGTCAGAGAGTGCGGCTGTGTGCAGAGTGGTCAGAGAGTGCGGCTGTGTGCAGAGTGGTCAGAGAGTGCGGCTGTGCGCAGAGTGGTCAGAGAGTGCGGCTGTGTGCAGAGTGATCAGAGAGTGAGGCTCTGTGCAGAGTGGTCAGAGACTGCGGCTGTGTGCAGCGTGGTCAGAGAGTGCGGCTGTGTGCAGAGTGGTCAGAGAGTGAGGCTCTGTGCAGAGTGGTCAGAGAGTGCGGCTGTGTGCAGCGTGGTCAGAGAGTGCGGCTGTGTGCAGAGTGGTCAGAGAGGGAGGCCGCGCCCAGAGTGGTCAGAGAGGGAGGCCGCGCCCAGAGTGGTCAGAGAGGGAGGCCGCGCCCAGAGTGGTCAGAGAGGGAGGCCGCGCCCAGAGTGGTCAGAGAGGGAGGCCGCGCTCAGAGTGGTCAGAGAGCGAGGCCGCGCTCAGAGTGGTCAGAGAGCGAGGCCGCGCCCAGAGTGGTCAGAGAGCGAGGCCGCGCCCAGAGTGGTCAGAGAGCGAGGCCGCGCCCAGAGTGGTCAGAGAGCGAGGCTGCGCCCAGAGTGGTCAGAGAGCGAGGCCGAGCCCAGAGTGGTAGAGAGCGAGGCCGCGCCCAGAGTGGTCAGAGAGTGAGGCCGCGCCCAGAGTGGTCAGAGAGTGAGGCCGCGCCCAGAGTGGTCAGAGAGTGAGGCCGCGCCCAGAGTGGTCAGAGAGTGAGGCCGCGCCCAGAGTGGTCAGAGAGTGAGGCCGCGCCCAGAGTGGTCAGAGAGTGAGGCCGCGCCCAGAGTGGTCAGAGAGTGAGGCCGCGCCAGAGTGGTCAGAGAGTGAGGCCGCGCCCGGAGTGGTCAGAGAATGCGGCCGTGTGCGGAGTGGTCAGAGAAGGAGTCAGTGTGCAGAGTGGCACAGGGTGAGGCTATGCGCAGAGTGGTCAGAGAGTGAGGCTGTGCGCAGAGTGGTCGGAGAGTGAGGCTGTGCGCAGTGTGGTGAGAGAGTGAGGCTGTGCGCAGAGTGGTGAGAGAGTGAGGCTGTGCGCAGTGTGGTGAGAGAGTGAGGCTGTGCGCAGAGTGGTGAGAGAGTGAGGCTTTGCGCAGAGTGGTGAGAGAGTGTGGCTGAGCGCAGAAAGGTCAGAGAGTGAGGCTGTGCGCAGAGTGGTCAGGGAGAGGGTCTGTGTGTGAATGGTCAGCTGGAGATGTTGTGCGCGGAGTGGTCAGAGAGTGAGGCTGTGTGCAGAGTGGTAGGAGATTGAGGCTGTGTGCAGAGTGGTCAGAGATTGTGGCTGTGAGCAGAGTGGTCAGAGAGTGAGGCTGTGTGCAGAGTGGTCAGAGAGAGAGGCTGTGTGCAGAGTGGTCAGAGAATGCGGCTGTGTGCAGAGTGGTCAGAGAGTGAGGCTGATTGCAGAGTGATCAGAGATTGAGGCTGTGCGCCGAGAGGTCAGAGAGAGAGTTTCCATGCCGAGAGGTCAGAGAGTGAGGCTGCGCAGAGTGGTCGGAGACTGAGGCCACGCGCAGAGTGGTCAGAGAAAGAGGCCGCGCAGAGAGTGAGGCTGTGTGCAGAGTGGTCAGAGAGGGAGTCTGTGCGCCGAGTGGTCAGAGAGTGAGGCTACACGCAGAGTGGCCAGAGAGAGAGGCTGTGTGCGGAGTGGTCAGAGAAGGAGTCAGTGTGCGGAGTGGGCACGGAGTGAGGCTGTGTGCAGAGTGGTCAGGGAGTGAGGCTGTGTGCAGAGAGGTCACAGAGTGCGGCTGTGTGCTGAGTGGTCAGAGAGTGCGGCTGTGTGCAGAGTGGTCAGAGAGTGCGGCTGTGTGCAGAGTGGTCAGAGAGTGAGGCTGTGTGCAGAGTGGTCAGAGAGTGCAGAGTGGTCAGAGAGTGCGGCTGTGTGCAGCGTGGTCAGAGAGTGCGGCTGTGTGCAGCGTGGTCAGAGAGTGCGGCTGTGTGCAGAGTGGTCAGAGAGTGCGGCTGTGTGCAGAGTGGTCAGAGAGTGCGGCTGTGTGCAGAGTGGTCAGAGAGTGCGGCTGTGTGCAGAGTGGTCAGAGAGTGCGGCTGAGTGCAGAGTGGTCAGAGAGTGCGGCTGTGTGCAGAGTGGTCAGAGAGTGCGGCTGTGTGCAGAGTGGTCAGAGAGTGCGGCTCTGTGCAGAGTGGTCAGAGAGTGAGGCTCTGTGCAGAGTGGTCAGAGAGTGCGGCTGTGTGCAGAGTGGTCAGAGAGTGCGGCTGTGCGCAGAGTGGTCAGAGAGTGCGGCTGTGCGCAGAGTGGTCAGAGAGTGCGGCTGTGTGCAGAGTGGTCAGAGAGTGAGGCTCTGTGCAGAGTGGTCAGAGACTGCGGCTGTGTGCAGCGTGGTCAGAGAGTGCGGCTGTGTGCAGAGTGGTCAGAGAGTGAGGCTCTGTGCAGCGTGGTCAGAGAGTGCGGCTGTGTGCAGCGTGGTCAGAGAGTGCGGCTGTGTGCATAGTGGTCAGAGAGGGAGGCCGCGCCCAGAGTGGTCTGAGAGGGAGGCCGCGCCCAGAGTGGTCAGAGAGGGAGGCCGCGCCCAGAGTGGTCAGAGAGGGAGGCCGCGCCCAGAGTGGTCAGAGAGGGAGGCCGCGCTCAGAGTGGTCAGAGAGCGAGGCCGCGCCCAGAGTGGTCAGAGAGCGAGGCCGCGCCCAGAGTGGTCAGAGAGCGAGGCCGAGCCCAGAGTGGTAGAGAGTGAGGCCGCGCCCAGAGTGGTCAGAGAGTGAGGCCGCGCCCAGAGTGGTCAGAGAGTGAGGCCGCGCCCAGAGTGGTCAGAGAGTGAGGCCGCGCCCAGAGTGGTCAGAGAGTGAGGCCGCGCCCAGAGTGGTCAGAGAGTGAGGCCGCGCCCAGAGTGGTCAGAGAGTGAGGCCGCGCCCAGAGTGGTCCGAGAGTGAGGCCGCGCCAGAGTGGTCAGAGAGTGAGGCCGCGCCCAGAGTGGTCAGAGAATGCGGCCGTGTGCGGAGTGGTCAGAGAAGGAGTCAGTGTGCAGAGTGGCACAGGGTGAGGCTATGCGCAGAGTGGTCAGAGAGTGAGGCTGTGCGCAGAGTGGTCGGAGAGTGAGGCTGTGCGCAGTGTGGTGAGAGAGTGAGGCTGTGCGCAGAGTGGTGAGAGAGTGAGGCTGTGCGCAGTGTGGTGAGAGAGTGAGGCTGTGCGCAGAGTGGTGAGAGAGTGAGGCTGTGCGCAGAGTGGTGAGAGAGTGTGGCTGAGCGCAGAAAGGTCAGAGAGTGCGGCTGTGTGCAGAGTGGTCGGAGAGTGCGGCTGTGTGCAGAGTGGTCGGAGCATGAGGTTGTGTGCAGAGTGGTTAGAGCATGACGTTGTGTGCAGAGTGGTGAGAGCTTGAGGCTGTGCGCATAGTGGTCAGAGAGTGAGGCTGTGCGCATCGTGGTCAGAGAGTGAGGCTGTGCGCAGCGTGGTCAGAGAGTGAGGCTGTGCGCAGCGTGGTCAGAGAGTGAGGCTGTGCGCAGCGTGGTCAGAGAGTGAGGCTGTGAGCAGAGTGGTCTGAGAGTGAAGATGTCCGCAGTGTGGTCAGAGAGTGAGGCTGTGCGCAGAGTGGTCAGAGAGTGAGGCTGTGCGCAGAGTGGTCAGAGAGTGAGGCTGTGCGCAGAGTGGTCAGAGAGTGAGGCTGTGCGCAGAGTGGTCAGAGAGTGAGGCTGTGCGCAGAGTGGTCAGAGAGTGAGGCTGTGCGCTGAGTGGTCAGAGAGTGAGGCTGTGCGCAGAGTGGTCTGAGAGTGAAGATGTCCGCAGTGTGGTCAGAGAGTGAGGCTGTGCGCAGAGTGGTCAGAGAGTGAGGCTGTGCGCAGAGTGTTCAGAGAGTGAGGCTGTGCGCAGAGTGGTCAGAGAGTGAGGCTGTGCGCAGAGTGGTCAGAGAGTGAGGCTGTGCGCAGAGTGGTCAGAGAGTGTGGCTGTGTGCAGAGTGGTCAGGGAGAGGGGCTGTGTGCTGAGTGGTCAGCTGGAGATGTTTTGCGCTGGGTGGTCAGAGAGTTCGGCTGTGTGCAGAGTGGTCAGAGAGTGCGGCTGTGTGCAGAGTGGTCAGAGAGTGCGGCTGTGTGCCGAGTGGTCAGAGAGTGAGGCTGCGCGCAGAGTGGTCGGAGAGAGAGGCCGTGCGCAGAGAATGAGGCTGTGTGCAGAGTGGTCAGAGAGAGAGGCCGCGCGGAGTGGTCATAGAGAGAGGTTGCGTGCAGAGTGGTCAGAGAGTGAGGCCGTGCGCAGAGTGGTCAGAGAGTGAGGCTGTGTGCCGAGCGGTCAGAGAGTGAGGCTGTGTGCCGAGCGGTCAGAGAGTGAGGCTGTGTGACGAGCGGTCAGAGAGTGAGACTGTGCGCCGAGAGGTCAGAGAGAGAGGTTGTGTGCAGAGTGGTCAGAGTGAGAGGCCGTGCGCAGAGTGGTCAGAGAGTTTGGCTGTGTGCAGAGTGGTCAGAGAGTGCGGATGTGTGCTGAGTGGTCAGAGAGTGCGGCTGCGTGCAGAGTGGTCAGAGAGTGCGACTGTGTGCAGAGTGGTCAGAGAGTGCGGCTGTGTGCAGAGTGGTCAGAGAGTGCGGCAGTGTGCAGAGTGGTCAGAGAGTGAGGCTGTGTGCAGCATGGTCAGAGAGTGCGGCTGTGTGCAGCGTGGTCAGAGAGTGCGGCTGTGTGCAGCGTGGTCAGAGAGTGCGGCCGTGTGCAGCGTGGTCAGTGAGTGCGGCTGTGTGCAGAGTGGTCAGAGAGTGCGGCTGTGTGCAGAGTGGTCAGAGAGTGCGGCTGTGTGCAGAGTGGTCAGAGAGTGCGGCTGTGTGATGTGTGGTCAGAGAGTGCGGCTGTGTGCAGAGTGGTCAGAGTGTGCGGCTGTGTGCAGAGTGGTCAGAGAGTGAGGCTGTGTGCAGAGTGGTCAGAGAGTGCGGCTGTGTGCAGAGTGGTCAGAGAGTGCGGCTGTGTGCAGAGTGGTCAGAGAGTGCGGCTGTGTGCAGAGTGGTCAGAGAGTGCGGCTCTGTGCAGAGTGGTCAGAGAGTGCGGCTGTGTGCAGAGTGGTCAGAGAGTGAGGCTGTGTGCAGAGTCGTCAGAGAGTGCGGCTGTGTGCAGAGTCGTCAGAGAGTGCGGCTGTGTGCAGAGTGGTCAGAGAGTGCGGCTGTGTGCAGAGTGGTCAGAGAGTGCGGCTGAGTGCAGAGTGGTCAGAGAGTGAGGCAGTGTGCAGAGCGGTCAGAGAGCGCGGCTGTGTGCAGAGCGGTCAGAGAGCGCGGCTGTGTGCAGAGCGGTCAGAGAGCGCGGCTGTGTGCAGAGCGGTCAGAGAGCGCGGCTGTGTGCAGAGCGGTCAGAGAGCGCGGCTGTGTGCAGAGCGGTCAGAGAGTGCGGCTGTGTGCAGCGTGGTCAGAGAGTGCGGCTGTGTGCAGAGTGGTCAGAGAGGGAGGCCGCGCGCAGAGTGGTCAGAGAGGGAGGCCGCGCGCAGAGTGGTCAGAGAGTGAGGCCGCGCGCAGAGTGGTCAGAGAGTGAAGCTGATTGCAGAGTGGTCAGAGAGTGCGGCTGTGTGCAGAGTGGTCAGAGAGTGAGGCTGTGTGCAGCGTGGTCAGAGAGTGAGGCTGTGTGCAGCGTGGTCAGAGAGTGAGGCTGTGTGCAGCGTGGTCAGAGAGTGAGGCTGTGTGCAGCGTGGTCAGAGAGTGCGGCTGTGTGCAGCGTGGTCAGAGAGTGCGGCTGTGTGCAGAGTGGTCAGAGAGTGAGGCTGTGTGCAGCGTGGTCAGAGAGTGCGGCAGTGTGCAGCGTGGTCAGAGAGTGCGGCTGTGTGCAGCGTGGTCAGAGAGTGCGGCTGTGTGCAGAGTGGTCAGAGAGTGCGGCTGTGTGCAGAGTGGTCAGAGAGTGAGGCTGTGCGCAGAGTGGTCTGAGAGTGAAGATGTCCGCAGTGTGGTCAGAGAGTGAGGCTGTGCGCAGAGTGGTCAGAGAGTGAGGCTGTGCTCAGAGTGGTCAGAGAGTGAGGCTGTGCGCAGAGTGGTCAGAGAGTGAGGCTGAGCGCAGAAAGGACAGAGAGTGAGGCTGTGCGCAGAGTGGTCAGGGAGAGGGGCTGTGTGCTGAGTGGTCAGCTGGAGATGTTTTGCGCTGGGTGGTCAGAGAGTTCGGCTGTGTGCAGAGTGGTCAGAGAGTGCGGCTGTGTGCAGAGTGGTCAGAGAGTGCGGCTGTGTGCAGAGTGGTCAGAGAGTGCGGCTGTGTGCAGAGTGGTCAGAGAGTGCGGCTGTGTGCCGAGTGGTCAGAGAGTGAGGCTGCGCGCAGAGTGGTCGGAGAGAGAGGCCGTGCGCAGAGAATGAGGCTGTGTGCAGAGTGGTCAGAGAGAGAGGCCGCGCGGAGTGGTCATAGAGAGAGGTTGCGTGCAGAGTGGTCAGAGAGTGAGGCCGTGCGCAGAGTGGTCAGAGAGTGAGGCTGTGTGCCGAGCGGTCAGAGAGTGAGGCTGTGTGCCGAGCGGTCAGAGAGTGAGGCTGTGTGACGAGCGGTCAGAGAGTCAGGCTGTGTGCCGAGCGGTCAGAGAGTGAGGCTGTGTGCAGAGCGGTCAGAGAGTGAGTCTGTGCGCCGAGAGGTCAGAGAGAGAGGTGGTGTGCAGAGTGGTCAGAGAGAGAGGCCGTGCGCAGAGTGGTCAGAGAGTGTGGCTGTGTGCAGAGTGGTCAGAGAGTGCGGATGTATGCAGAGTGGTCAGAGAGTGCGGCTGCGTGCAGAGTGGTCAGAGAGTGCGGCTGTGTGCAGAGTGGTCAGAGAGTGCGGCAGTGTGCGGAGTGGTCAGAGAGTGAGGCTGTGTGCAGCATGGTCAGAGAGTGCGGCTGTGTGCAGCGTGGTCAGAGAGTGCGGCTGTGTGCAGCGTGGTCAGAGAGTGCGGCCGTGTGCAGCGTGGTCAGTGAGTGCGGCTGTGTGCAGAGTGGTCAGAGAGTGCGGCTGTGTGCAGAGTGGTCAGAGAGTGCGGCTGTGTGCAGAGTGGTCAGAGAGTGCGGCTGTGTGCAGAGTGGTCAGAGAGTGCGGCTGTGTGCAGAGTGGTCAGAGAGTGCGGCTGTGTGCAGAGTGGTCAGAGAGTGCGGCTGTGTGAAGTGTGGTCAGAGAGTGCGGCTGTGTGCAGAGTGGTCAGAGAGTGAGGCTGTGTGCAGAGTGGTCAGAGAGTGCGGCTGTGTGCAGAGTGGTCAGAGGGTGCGGCTGTGTGCAGAGTGGTCAGAGAGTGCGGCTGTGTGCAGAGTGGTCAGAGAGTGCGGCTGTGTGCAGAGTGGTCAGAGAGTGCGGCTGTGTGCAGAGTGGTCAGAGAGTGCGGCAGTGTGCAGAGTGGTCATTGAGTGCGGCTGTGTGCAGAGTGGTCAGAGAGTGCGGCTGTGTGCAGAGTGGTCAGAGAGTGCGGCTGTGTGCAGAGTGGTCAGAGAGTGCGGCTGTGTGCAGAGTGGTCAGAGAGTGAGGCTGTATGCAGAGTGGTCAGAGAGTGCGGCTGTGTGCAGAGTGGTCAGAGAGTGCGGCTGTGTGCAGAGTGGTCAGAGAGTGCGGCTGTGTGCAGAGTGGTCTGAGAGTGCGGCTGTGTGCAGAGCGGTCAGAGAGTGCGGCTGTGTGCAGCGTGGTCAGAGAGTGCGGCTGTGTGCAGAGTGGTCAGAGAGGGAGGCCGCGCGCAGAGTGGTCAGAGAGGGAGGCCGCGCGCAGAGTGGTCAGAGAGTGAGGCCGCGCGCAGAGTGGTCAGAGAGTGAAGCTGATTGCAGAGTGGTCAGAGAGTGCGGCTGTGTGCAGAGTGGTCAGAGAGTGAGGCTGTGTGCAGCGTGGTCAGAGAGTGAGGCTGTGTGCAGCGTGGTCAGAGAGTGAGGCTGTGTGCAGCGTGGTCAGAGAGTGAGGCTGTGTGCAGCGTGGTCAGAGAGTGCGGCTGTGTGCAGCGTGGTCAGAGAGTGCGGCTGTGTGCAGAGTGGTCAGAGAGTGAGGCTGTGTGCAGCGTGGTCAGAGAGTGCGGCAGTGTGCAGCGTGGTCAGAGAGTGCGGCTGTGTGCAGCGTGGTCAGAGAGTGCGGCTGTGTGCAGAGTGGTCAGAGAGTGCGGCTGTGTGCAGAGTGGTCAGAGAGTGAGGCTGTGCGCAGAGTGGTCTGAGAGTGAAGATGTCCGCAGTGTGGTCAGAGAGTGAGGCTGTGCGCAGAGTGGTCAGAGAGTGAGGCTGTGCTCAGAGTGGTCAGAGAGTGAGGCTGTGCGCAGAGTGGTCAGAGAGTGAGGCTGAGCGCAGAAAGGACAGAGAGTGAGGCTGTGCGCAGAGTGGTCAGGGAGAGGGGCTGTGTGCTGAGTGGTCAGCTGGAGATGATTTGCGCTGGGTGGTCAGAGAGTTCGGCTGTGTGCAGAGTGGTCAGAGAGTGCGGCTGTGTGCAGAGTGGTCAGAGAGTGCGGCTGTGTGCAGAGTGGTCAGAGAGTGCGGCTGTGTGCAGAGTGGTCAGAGAGTGCGGCTGTGTGCCGAGTGGTCAGAGAGTGAGGCTGCGCGCAGAGTGGTCGGAGAGAGAGGCCGTGCGCAGAGAATGAGGCTGTGTGCAGAGTGGTCAGAGAGAGAGGCCGCGCGGAGTGGTCATAGAGAGAGGTTGCGTGCAGAGTGGTCAGAGAGTGAGGCCGTGCGCAGAGTGGTCAGAGAGTGAGGCTGTGTGCCGAGCGGTCAGAGAGTGAGGCTGTGTGCCGAGCGGTCAGAGAGTGAGGCTGTGTGACGAGCGGTCAGAGAGTCAGGCTGTGTGCCGAGCGGTCAGAGAGTGAGGCTGTGTGCAGAGCGGTCAGAGAGTGAGTCTGTGCGCCGAGAGGTCAGAGAGAGAGGCCGTGCGCAGAGTGGTCAGAGAGTGTGGCTGTGTGCAGAGTGGTCAGAGAGTGCGGATGTGTGCAGAGTGGTCAGAGAGTGCGGCTGCGTGCAGAGTGGTCAGAGAGTGCGGCTGTGTGCAGAGTGGTCAGAGAGTGCGGCAGTGTGCAGAGTGGTCAGAGAGTGAGGCTGTGTGCAGCATGGTCAGAGAGTGCGGCTGTGTGCAGCGTGGTCAGAGAGTGCGGCTGTGTGCAGCGTGGTCAGAGAGTGCGGCCGTGTGCAGCGTGGTCAGTGAGTGCGGCTGTGTGCAGAGTGGTCAGAGAGTGCGGCTGTGTGCAGAGTGGTCAGAGAGTGCGGCTGTGTGCAGAGTGGTCAGAGAGTGCGGCTGTGTGCAGAGTGGTCAGAGAGTGCGGCTGTGTGCAGAGTGGTCAGAGAGTGCGGCTGTGTGCAGAGTGGTCAGAGAGTGCGGCTGTGTGAAGTGTGGTCAGAGAGTGCGGCTGTGTGCAGAGTGGTCAGAGAGTGAGGCTGTGTGCAGAGTGGTCAGAGAGTGCGGCTGTGTGCAGAGTGGTCAGAGAGTGCGGCTGTGTGCAGAGTGGTCAGAGAGTGCGGCTGTGTGCAGAGTGGTCAGAGAGTGCGGCTGTGTGCAGAGTGGTCAGAGAGTGCGGCTGTGTGCAGAGTGGTCAGAGAGTGCGGCAGTGTGAAGAGTGGTCATTGAGTGCGGCTGTGTGCAGAGTGGTCAGAGAGTGCGGCTGTGTGCAGAGTGGTCAGAGAGTGCGGCTGTGTGCAGAGTGGTCAGAGAGTGCGGCTGTGTGCAGAGTGGTCAGAGAGTGAGGCTGTATGCAGAGTGGTCAGAGAGTGCGGCTGTGTGCAGAGTGGTCAGAGAGTGCGGCTGTGTGCAGAGTGGTCAGAGAGTGCGGCTGTGTGCAGAGTGGTCTGAGAGTGCGGCTGTGTGCAGAGTGGTCAGAGAGTGCGGCTGTGTGCAGAGTGGTCAGAGAGTGAGGCTGTGTGCAGCGTGGTCAGAGAGTAAGGCTGTGTGCAGCGTGGTCAGAGAGTGCGGCTGTGTGCAGCGTGGTCAGAGAGTGCGGCTGTGTGCAGAGTGGTCAGAGAGTGAGGCTGTCTGCAGCGTGGTCAGAGAGTGCGGCAGTGTGCAGCGTGGTCAGAGAGTGCGGCTGTGTGCAGCGTGGTCAGAGAGTGCGGCTGTGTGCAGAGTGGTCTGAGAGTGCGGCTGTGTGCAGAGTGGTCAGAGAGTGCGGCTGTGTGCAGAGTGGTCAGAGAGTGCGGCTGTGTGCAGAGTGGTCAGAGAGTGCGGCTGTGTGCAGAGTGGTCAGAGAGTGCGGCAGTGTGCAGAGTGGTCATTGAGTGCGGCTGTGTGCAGAGTGGTCAGAGAGTGCGGCTGTGTGCAGAGTGGTCAGAGAATGCGGCTGTGTGCAGAGTGGTCAGAGAGTGAGGCTGTGTGCAGAGTGGTCAGAGAGTGCGGCTGTGTGCAGAGTGGTCAGAGAGTGCGGCTGTGTGCAGAGTGGTCAGAGAGTGCGGCTGTGTGCAGAGTGGTCAGAGAGTGCGGCTCTGTGCAGAGTGGTCAGAGAGTGCGGCTGTGTGCAGAGTGGTCAGAGAGTGCGGCTGTGTGCAGAGTGGTCAGAGAGTGCGGCTGTGTGCAGAGTGGTCAGAGAGTGCGGCTGTGTGCAGAGTGGTCAGAGAGTGCGGCTGTGTGCAGAGTGGTCAGAGAGTGCGGCTGTGTGCAGAGTGGTCAGAGAGTGCGGCTGTGTGCAGATTGGTCAGAGAGTGCGGCTGTGTGCAGAGTGGTCAGAGAGTGCGGCTGTGTGCAGAGTGGTCAGAGAGTGCGGCTGTGTGCAGAGTGGTCAGAGAGTGCGGCTGTGTGCAGAGTGGTCAGAGCGTGCGGCTGTGTGCAGAGTGGTCAGAGAGTGCGGCTGTGTGCAGAGTGGTCAGAGAGTGCGGCTGTGTGCAGAGTGGTCGGAGCATGAGGTTGTGTGCAGAGTGGTCAGAGCATGACGTTGTGTGCAGAGTGGTGAGAGCTTGAGGCTGTGCGCATAGTGGTCAGAGAGTGAGGCTGTGCGCAGCGTGGTCAGAGAGTGAGGCTGTGCGCAGCGTGGTCAGAGAGTGAGGCTGTGAGCAGTGTGGTCAGAGAGTGAGGCTGTGCGCCGGGTGGTCAGAGAGTGAGGCTGTGCGCAGAGTGGTCTGAGAGTGAAGATGTCCGCAGTGTGGTCAGAGAGTGAGGCTGTGCGCAGAGTGGTCAGAGAGTGAGGCTGTGCGCAGAGTGTTCAGAGAGTGAGGCTGTGCGCAGAGTGGTCAGAGAGTGAGGCTGTGCGCAGAGTGGTCAGAGAGTGAGGCTGTGCGCAGAGTGGTCAGAGAGTGAGGCTGTGCGCAGAGTGGTCAGAGAGTGAGGCTGTGCGCTGAGTGGTCAGAGAGTGAGGCTGTGCGCAGAGTGGTCAGAGAGTGAGGCTGTGCGCAGAGTGGTCAGAGAGTGTGGCTGTGCGCAGTGTTGTCAGAGAGTGAGGCTGTGCGCAGAGTGGTCAGAGAGTGAGGCTGTGCGCAGAGTGGTCAGAGAGTGAGGCTGTGCGCAGAGTGGTCAGAGAGTGAGGCTGTGCGCAGAGTGGTCAGAGAGTGAGGCTGAGCGCAGAGTGGTCAGGGAGAGGGGCTGTGTGCTGAGTGGTCAGCTGGAGATGTTTTGCGCTGGGTGGTCAGAGAGTTCGGCTGTGTGCAGAGTGGTCAGAGAGTGCGGCTGTGTGCAGAGTGGTCAGAGAGTGCGGCTGTGTGCCGAATGGTCAGAGAGTGAGGCTGCGCGCAGAGTGGTCGGAGAGAGAGGCCGTGCGCAGAGAATGAGGCTGTGTGCAGAGTGGTCAGAGACAGAGGCCGCGCGGAGTGGTCATAGAGAGAGGTTGCGTGCAGAGTGGTGAGAGAGTGAGGCTGTGCGCAGAGTGGTCAGAGAGTGAGGCTGTGTGCCGAGCGGTCAGAGAGTGAGGCTGTGTGCCGAGCGGTCAGAGAGTGAGGCTGTGTGACGAGCGGTCAGAGAGTCAGGCTGTGTGCCGAGCGGTCAGAGAGTGAGGCTGTGTGCAGAACGGTCAGAGAGTGAGGCTGTGCGCCGAGAGGTCAGAGAGAGAGGTTGTGTGCAGAGTGGTCAGAGAGAGAGGCCGTGCGCAGAGTGGTCAGAGAGTGCGGCTGTGTGCAGAGTGGTCAGAGAGTGCGGCTGTGTGCAGAGTGGTCAGAGAGTGCGGCTGTGTGCCGAGTGGTCAGAGAGTGAGGCTGCGCGCAGAGTGGTCGGAGAGAGAGGCCGTGCGCAGAGAATGAGGCTGTGTGCAGAGTGGTCAGAGAGAGAGGCCGCGCGGAGTGGTCATAGAGAGAGGTTGCGTGCAGAGTGGTCAGAGAGTGAGGCCGTGCGCAGAGTGGTCAGAGAGTGAGGCTGTGTGCCGAGCGGTCAGAGAGTGAGGCTGTGTGCCGAGCGGTCAGAGAGTGAGGCTGTGTGACGAGCGGTCAGAGAGTCAGGCTGTGTGCCGAGCGGTCAGAGAGTGAGGCTGTGTGCAGAGCGGTCAGAGAGTGAGGCTGTGTGCAGAGCGGTCAGAGAGTGAGGCTGTGCGCCGAGAGGTCAGAGAGAGAGGTTGTGTGCAGAGTGGTCAGAGAGAGAGGCCGTGCGCAGAGTGGTCAGAGAGTGCGGCTGTGTGCAGAGTGGTCAGAGAGTGCGGCTGTGTGCAGAGTGGTCAGAGAGTGCGGCTGTGTGCCGAGTGGTCAGAGAGTGAGGCTGCGCGCAGAGTGGTCGGAGAGAGAGGCCGTGCGCAGAGAATGAGGCTGTGTGCAGAGTGGTCAGAGAGAGAGGCCGCGCGGAGTGGTCATAGAGAGAGGTTGCGTGCAGAGTGGTCAGAGAGTGAGGCCGTGCGCAGAGTGGTCAGAGAGTGAGGCTGTGTGCCGAGCGGACAGAGAGTGAGGCTGTGTGCCGAGCGGTCAGAGAGTGAGGCTGTGTGCCGAGCGGTCAGAGAGTGAGGCTGTGTGACGAGCGGTCAGAGAGTCAGGCTGTGTGCCGAGCGGTCAGAGAGTGAGGCTGTGTGCAGAGCGGTCAGAGAGTGAGGCTGTGCGCCGAGAGGTCAGAGAGAGAGGTTGTGTGCAGAGTGGTCAGAGAGAGAGGCCGTGTGCAGAGTGGTCAGAGAGTGCGGCTGCGTGCAGAGTGGTCAGAGACTGCGGCTGTGTGCAGAGTGGTCAGAGAGTGCGGCTGCGTGCAGAGTGGTCAGAGAGTGCGGCTGTGTGCAGCATGGTCAGAGAGTGCGGCTGTGTGAAGTGTGGTCAAGAGTGAGGCTGTGTGCAGCATGGTCAGAGAGTGCGGCTGTGTGCAGCGTGGTCAGAGAGTGCGGCTGTGTGCAGCGTGGTCAGAGAGTGCTGCCGTGTGCAGCGTGGTCAGAGAGTGCGGCCGTGTGCAGCGTGGTCAGTGAGTGCGGCTGTGTGCAGAGTGGTCAGAGAGTGCGGCTGTGTGCAGAGTGGTCAGAGAGTGCGGCTGTGTGCAGAGTGGTCAGAGAGTGAGGCTGTGTGCAGCATGGTCAGAGAGTGCGGCTGTGTGCAGAGTGGTCAGAGAGTGCGGCTGTGTGCAGAGTGGTCAGAGAGTGCGGCTGTGTGCAGAGTGGTCAGAGAGTGCGGCTGTGTGCAGAGTGGTCAGAGAGTGCGGCTGTGTGCAGAGTGGTCAGAGAGTGCGGCTGTGTGCAGAGTGGTCAGAGAGTGCGGCTGTGTGCAGAGTGGTCAGAGAGTGCGGCTCTGTGCAGAGTGGTCAGAGAGTGCGGCTGTGTGCAGAGTGGTCAGAGAGTGCGGCTGTGTGCAGAGTGGTCAGAGAGTGCGGCTGTGTGCAGAGTGGTCAGAGAGTGCGGCTGTGTGCAGAGTCGTCAGAGAGTGCGGCTGTGTGCAGAGTGGTCAGAGAGTGCGGCTGTGTGCAGAGTGGTCAGAGAGTGCGGCTGTGTGCAGAGTGGTCAGAGAGTGAGGCAGTGTGCAGAGTGGTCAGAGAGCGCGGCTGTGTGCAGAGTGGTCAGAGAGCGCGGCTGTGTGCAGAGTGGTCAGAGAGCGCGGCTGTGTGCAGAGTGGTCAGAGAGCGCGGCTGTGTGCAGAGCGGTCAGAGAGCGCGGCTGTGTGCAGAGCGGTCAGAGAGCGCGGCTGTGTGCAGAGCGGTCAGAGAGTGCGGCTGTGTGCAGCGTGGTCAGAGAGTGCGGCTGTGTGCAGAGCGGTCAGAGAGTGCGGCTGTGTGCAGAGTGGTCAGAGAGTGAGGCTGTGTGCAGCGTGGTCAGAGAGTGCGGCTGTGTGCAGCGTGGTCAGAGAGTGCGGCTGTGTGCAGAGTGGTCAGAGAGTGAGGCTGTGTGCAGCGTGGTCAGAGAGTGCGGCAGTGTGCAGCGTGGTCAGAGAGTGCGGCTGTGTGCAGAGTGGTCAGAGAGTGCGGCTGTGTGCAGAGTGGTCAGAGAGTGAGGCTGTGTGCAGAGTGGTCAGAGAGTGAGGCTGTGTGCAGCGTGGTCAGAGAGTGAGGCTGTGTGCAGCGTGGTCAGAGAATGCGGCTGTGTGCAGCGTGGTCAGAGAGTGCGGCTGTGTGCAGAGTGGTCAGAGAGTGAGGCTGTGTGCAGCGTGGTCAGAGAGTGCGGCAGTGTGCAGCGTGGTCAGAGAGTGCGGCTGTGTGCAGAGTGGTCAGAGAGTGAGGCTGTGTGCAGAGTGGTCAGAGAGTGCGGCTGTGTGCAGAGTGGTCAGAGAGTGAGGCTGTGCGCAGAGTGGTCAGAGAGTGAGGCTGTGCGCAGAGTGGTCTCAGAGTGAAGATGTCCGCAGTGTGGTCAGAGAGTGAGGCGGTGCGCAGAGTGGTCAGAGAGTGAGGCTGTGCGCAGAGTGTTCAGAGAGTGAGGCTGTGCGCAGAGTGGTCAGAGAGTGAGGCTGTGCGCAGAGTGGTCAGAGAGTGAGGCTGTGCGCAGAGTGGTCAGAGAGTGAGGCTGTGCGCAGAGTGGTCAGAGAGTGAGGCTGTTAGCAGAGTGGTCAGAGAGTGAGGCTGTGCGCAGAGTGGTCAGAGAGTGAGGCTGTGCGCAGTGTTGTCAGAGAGTGAGGCTGTGTGCAGAGTGGTCAGAGAGTGAGGCTGTGCGCAGAGTGGTCAGAGAGTGAGGCTGTGCGCAGAGTGGTCAGAGAGTGAGGCTGTGCGCAGAGTGGTCAGAGAGTGAGGCTGTGCGCAGAGTGGTCAGAGAGTGAGGCTGAGCGCAGAAAGGACAGAGAGTGAGGCTGTGCGCAGAGTGGTCAGGGAGAGGGGCTGTGTGCTGAGTGGTCAGCTGGAGATGTTTTGCGCTGGGTGGTCAGAGAGTTCGGCTGTGTGCAGAGTGGTCAGAGAGTGCGGCTGTGTGCAGAGTGGTCAGAGAGTGCGGCTGTGTGCCGAATGGTCAGAGAGTGAGGCTGCGCGAAGAGTGGTCGGAGAGAGAGGCCGTGCGCAGAGAATGAGGCTGTGTGCAGAGTGGTCAGAGACAGAGGCCGCGCGGAGTGGTCATAGAGAGAGGTTGCGTGCAGAGTGGTCATAGAGAGAGGTTGCGTGCAGAGTGGTCAGAGAGTGAGGCCGTGCGCAGAGTGGTCAGAGAGTGAGGCTGTGTGCCGAGCGGTCAGAGAGTGAGGCTGTGTGCCGAGCGGTCAGAGAGTCAGGCTGTGTGACGAGCGGTCAGAGAGTCAGGCTGTGTGCCGAGCGGTCAGAGAGTGAGGCTGTGTGCAGAACGGTCAGAGAGTGAGGCTGTGCGCCGAGAGGTCAGAGAGAGAGGTTGTGTGCAGAGTGGTCAGAGAGAGAGGCCGTGCGCAGAGTGGTCAGAGAGTGCGGCTGTGTGCCGAGTGGTCAGAGAGTGAGGCTGCGCGCAGAGTGGTCGGAGAGAGAGGCCGTGCGCAGAGAATGAGGCTGTGTGCAGAGTGGTCAGAGAGAGAGGCCGCGCGGAGTGGTCATAGAGAGAGGTTGCGTGCAGAGTGGTCAGAGAGTGAGGCCGTGCACAGAGCGGTCAGAGAGTGAGGCTGTGTGCCGAGCGGTCAGAGAGTGAGGCTGTGTGACGAGCGGTCAGAGAGTGAGGCTGTGTGCCGAGCGTTCAGAGAGTGAGGCTGTGTGCAGAGCGGTCAGAGAGTGAGGCTGTGTGCAGAGCGGTCAGAGAGTGAGGCTGTGCGCCGAGAGGTCAGAGAGAGAGGTTGTGTGCAGAGTGGTCAGAGAGAGAGGCCGTGCGCAGAGTGGTCAGAGAGTGCGGCTGTGTGCAGAGTGGTCAGAGAGTGCGGCTGTGTGCCGAGTGGTCAGAGAGTGCGGCTGTGTGCCGAGTGGTCAGAGAGTGAGGCTGCGCGCAGAGTGGTCGGAGAGAGAGGCCGTGCGCAGAGAATGAGGCTGTGTGCAGAGTGGTCAGAGAGAGAGGCCGCGCGGAGTGGTCATAGAGAGAGGTTGCGTGCAGAGTGGTCAGAGAGTGAGGCCGCGCGCAGAGTGGTCAGAGAGTGAGGCTGTGTGCCGAGCGGTCAGAGAGTGAGGCTGTGTGCCGAGCGGTCAGAGAGTGAGGCTGTGTGACGAGCGGTCAGAGAGTCAGGCTGTGTGCCGAGCGGTCAGAGAGTGAGGCTGTGTGCAGAGCGGTCAGAGAGTGAGGCTGTGCGCCGAGAGGTCAGAGAGAGAGGTTGTGTGCAGAGTGGTCAGAGAGTGCGGCTGTGTGCAGAGTGGTCAGAGAGTGCGGCTGTGTGCAGAGTGGTCAGAGAGTGCGGCTGTGTGCAGAGTGGTCAGAGAGTGCGGCTGTGTGCAGAGTGGTCAGAGAGTGAGGCTGTGTGCAGCGTGGTCAGAGAGTGCGGCAGTGTGCAGCGTGGTCAGAGAGTGCGGCAGTGTGCAGCATGGTCAGAGAGTGCGGCTGTGTGCAGCGTGGTCAGAGAGTGCGGCTGTGTGCAGCGTGGTCAGAGAGTGCGGCCGTGTGCAGCGTGGTCAGTGAGTGCGGCTGTGTGCAGAGTGGTCAGAGAGTGCGGCTGTGTGCAGAGTGGTCAGAGAGTGCGGCTGTGTGCAGAGTGGTCAGAGAGTGCGGCTGTGTGCAGAGTGGTCAGAGAGTGCGGCTGTGTGAAGTGTGGTCAGGGAGTGCGGCTGTGTGCAGAGTGGTCAGAGAGTGCGGCTGTGTGCAGAGTGGTCAGAGAGTGCGGCTGTGTGCAGAGTGGTCAGAGAGTGCGGCTGTGTGCAGAGTGGTCAGAGAGTGCGGCTGTGTGCAGAGTGGTCAGAGAGTGCGGCTGTGTGCAGAGTGGTCAGAGAGTGCGGCTGTGTGCAGAGTGGTCAGAGAGTGCGGCTGTGTGCAGAGTGGTCAGAGAGTGCGGCTGTGTGCAGAGTGGTCAGAGAGTGCGGCAGTGTGCAGCGTGGTCAGAGAGTGCGGCAGTGTGCAGCGTGGTCAGAGAGTGCGGCTGTGTGCAGAGTGCTCAGAGAGTGAGGCTGTGTGCAGAGTGGTCAGAGAGTGCGGCTGTGTGCAGAGTGGTCAGAGAGTGCGGCTGTGTGCAGAGTGGTCAGAGAGTGCGGCTGTGTGCAGAGTGGTCAGAGAGTGCGGCTGTGTGCAGAGTGGTCAGAGAGTGCGGCTGTGTGCAGAGTGGTCAGAGAGTGCGGCTGTGTGCAGAGTGGTCAGAGAGTGCGGCTGTGTGCAGAGTGGTCAGAGAGTGCGGCTGTGTGCAGAGTGGTCAGAGAGTGCGGCTGTGTGCAGAGTGGTCAGAGAGTGCGGCTGTTTGCAGAGTGGTCAGAGAGTGCGGCTGTGTGCAGAGTGGTCAGAGCGTGCGGCTGTGTGCAGAGTGGTCGGAGAGTGCGGCTGTGTGCAGAGTGGTCGGAGAGTGCGGCTGTGTGCAGAGTGGTCGGAGCATGAGGTTGTGTGCAGAGTGGTTAGAGCATGACGTTGTGTGCAGAGTGGTGAGAGCTTGAGGCTGTGCGCATAGTGGTCAGAGAGTGAGG